>NC_082708.1:159834160-160160827 GCF_030144855.1 Hypanus sabinus | reverse complement strand
CACAGTCCTCTTGGTGCATGGCAAACTCCACAAAGAGCAGTGTGATTCCAGCCTGGGTCTCAGCCTTGCCCGATCAACCCTGGTTCCACTCCAAGAGAACAGACACAGCCTCCTCTGACTGAACCACAGGGCTCCCAAGCTGCGTACCTGAGCCAGTCCCACTTGCCTGCGTTTGGCACCATCCTATTTCTGTACTTGTCTAAATATCTAATAGAGATCTTTGGCAGCACTTTCCACCGCCCCCTGTGACAAAGTTGCCCCGTGGGTCCCTTTCAAATCTTTCTGCTCTCCCTTTAAACCTTTGCCCTTTTGTTTTGGATTTGTTCAGCCGGAGGGAAAGACTGAATGTTCTCTGGCCATCATGACTATAATTGTGATGCCTGCCGCTTCGATACTGCAGCACTCCCTCAGTCCTACACTGGGAGATTGGCTTAGATTGTGAGCACGACTGTATAACCAGTAAGGTAAGCCTTGTTGGCACCAGAGGCAGGCTGGCACTTGTAGAGTGCTCCTAGTATGTCGATCTTTGATACAAATGACACATTTCACTGTATGTTTCGATGTTTGTGTGACAAACAATCCTTGACCAGTAGCCCTTAAGTTGCCAGGAGGTTGGGAGTGGGCTGCTGTTAGTGAACTGCCAAGGAACTGGTTCACAGGTCCATTGTTTCTATCGGGGCAGCTCGCCAGAGTCCTCTGTCCTGGTTCAGTCTTCCAAGTTGTCCCCAGATGTAACCCATCTTGAAAGATCCTTCCTCTCCCAAGAGATGAGGTCTTCGGAGTTTCTGTCGGCATTTCTGTAGCTCTGGGTCATTATGGGATGGGATTGCTAGCCCCATGCTCAACCCTCTCCTTTCGCAGCTTGGGTTAGGACCATCCATGGTGGTGTTACAAGTGTTTATGTTCAGACCAAATTCATTAATAGCAGGTGTTGTTTATTATTTTCGTCACCCAGTGTAAGCTGCCATAGCTGGCTTTGACCTGGAGCAGTTACTAAATGCTATCCCATCACCAGTGCAGGAACTGTCATGGATAATGGGAAGCACAGAGTGAATCTTAATCAAGATCCACAGGAAAGAAACTTGCAATGTTCCTCATTATTGGGATGCAATGGTTAAAGCAAAGCTTTGCCTGCAGTCCGCTGCTGCCAAAGATTCCATGGTCATTACTTAAAAGAAGAGCAGGTAGTTTTCCCCGGAGTCCCAGCTGAAATCTGTCCCTCATCAGCATTCCTGAAAACTTGGTCGTCTGTTGTCCACAAATCACTTGCAAGGCTTCCTACCTTCCCATTGCGACTATTCTTTGCAAGGTACTTCATTGGATGTAGAGTGCATTGGGATATCCTGTGTTGTCGAAAACTGGTCCAGGACTGCAGAGCATTGCTTACAGATAACCTCTCTCAATAACCCCCTCTTCGCATAGTCAACAAAGCAGATCATTCCTTTCTACTGCAGTTAATGGTGGTCACTGTGATGAGAAACCCTGTTGACTCCCTACTCGCACTCTCCCTAAGATCTGAGTCACAGCTTCAGCAGTGGGGTCACTGCTGTGCCGTGTTAGAATGACTCCGGTTATTCATCCATAGTTAACTTGAAGGGATATTGGGCCAGCTTCCAAATGTGGGAGCCCCCGCAATACTTTAATTGTTGCTGATGTGAGAAGCACAGCATCAGGACGCAGTCATGCTGCTGCTTGTGGGATCTTGCTGTGTGTCAATTAGCTATCCTGCTTCTGCATAGGGCTGTACCGAGCTCCCGACAGGTGCTAAAGTTATATGGCTCAGGCAGAGTGGTTGCACAGGGGAGATGACAACCAATACCTCTTTCCCCACTTCTTGTTTTCCTGCCACCCCTCCCTCTCGTCCACACCCTCCTTTCTCCATAATCCGCCATTCACTGCATGTGTCCTGATGGATAAGATATTGTGATTTCCTTTAGTTCAGCAATTTCATTTATGCTTAATTAATTTGTGAACTTTTTGTTTGTAATTTGTGTTTCAAGTAGCTTAAGTTGAGGTGAAGTGTTACTGGCCGGTGTGGGAATACAGTGTTTGGTTTCACATTGACCAGATACCTTCACAACCAGGTGGAGGAGACTCTGTGCACTTTGGTTGTGAATGGAGACTCGGCCACTGAGTACTGAGAGAGGCCACACCAGGAGAAGGCATTTTGTGGCAGCGGTTGAATCGGGCTTTAAGAATGTGCTTTATTTAAATGTCTAGTAAAGAGACAGCCCTCCAATCGACAGAGGAGTTAGGGAGGAGGAAGATGCTGTGGGGGGGGGGGGGGGTGGGGGGAGGGAGAGAGAGAGAGAGAATGGATAAAAAAGACAGGGAGACAGAATGATAAAGAGAAACAGGACGGGGGGGGGGGGTGACAGAGAAGCAGAGAAAGGGGAACAGAGGGAGAGAGAGGGAGACCGAGAAGCAGAGAGAACAGCATGACAGAGACTGAGACAATTAGAACACAGAGAGAGAGAGAGCGAGGAAAATAAAAGGAGAGTGAAACACCGAGATAGACAAACAGCAGCAGAGAGATGCACAAGAAATAGGGCAAGGTAAAGTGTGAGACAGGGAAATGGGAAGAAACAGGGGGGAAAAGAACAGTCATGGCTCTGCTAACAGTGAGCTGAGATGAGGTGGGCTTGTGTAGAGCAGCAACTGGTCAGTCCGAGGAGCAATGAGAAAACCGAACAGAGAAGGAGAGGATGGTGTCTTCCTCTGTGTGTATTTATGTATCTGTGCACCTGTTTCTGTTTGTAGGGAGAGGGTAGTGAGGAGGTGGGAGGAATGTGTTGATTGATGGAGGGGAGGGCAGGCTGGGTCTCTGTATTAACTCTTTGTAGATGCTGACAAGGTGTTCATGTGGTCTCCAGCCTCTGCTTTGCTGCAGAGCTTGTGGACCAGGGGCAGTGTTATGAGAGTGTTACCCTAGGGCTAATCTCGTTGTGCGACTTTGGGCCATTCACTGTCCTCTACGTGGATGGGTGGGTGGGGGTGGGGGGAGAATATCAGAATGTTTCATGATCGGGACAATTAAGGTGCAGGCACATCTGGTTCTGTGCTTTTGGAGAGGGTCTGATAGAGTGAATCAGGAGAGACTGCAGGATGTGGAGTGACAGTGTGAGTGGGATGGAGGAGGGCTGCAGGGGTTGGGGGAAGAGGGGGAAGGACACTGAACGGGAAAGGATGAAGAATGGGGTGGTCTACCTCTGTGAGGGTCACTTGGCCAGGGTTCACCAGGAGCTGGAAAGGTATGCAGGTCACTGGATTGGGGACTGATTAAAGGGCTCATTCAGATCCAGCACTGCACAGTGGGCTGAATGGCCTTCTGATGGGCCCAAGGAAGGTGTGACCCTGGGGACAAAGGAACTGGTGATGAGGTATACGTGGAGAGGGTGGGCACATTGTTGATTACCAGGGCCAAATGCTTGACAGCTCTCGTTGGGATCGATAGTTTGCAGAGAGCACTGACCGCCAGATACACCTCCCATGTGTTTGATTAAGTTCTCTTTCGTCTTCAGGCCAGCAATGTCTGAGCTGATAACACCATCTAAGCTCACATAAATAGCATAACTATTAATACCTTTGTTGTTGATCTAACAATCACACCCAGCTGGGAGTGTCATTTGCCATTATTTCGTATCTGGCAATAGAATAACCTGGCAAATGCCTGCGCTTTAAGTTTAATGATCTTACATCTCCCACAGTTACATGTTAGTGATAAGGCTTCATTTATCAACCTCAGGTCAAGGTCAAGCAGAAACGAACAAAAGCTTTGGGGTTGTTAGAATTATAGTGCAATACAGCACAGAAATAGGGTCTTTGGCCCAACTTGTCTGTGTCAACCACGGTGCCCACCAAGCTGGCCCCATTGTGTTTGTGTGACCCATCTCTCTCTCAGCCCCTCCTGCCCATGTAATTACCCAAATGTCTTTTGAATATTGTTATTGTACCTCCCTGAACCGCTTTGCTGTTCCATATGTACACCACCCTCTACGTGAAGACGGTGTCCTTCAGGCCCATCTTGAATCTCCCTCTCACTTGAAACCTCAGCCCTCTAGTTTTTAGATCTCCTTCCCCATGAAAACAACTATCTGCATTCACCCTGTCTAAGCCCCTCGTGATTTTATACACATCAGGCTAGGCCCCCCCCCCCCTCCCCAACCCCAGTCTCCTACATTCCCAAGAATAAAGTCCTAGACTGCCAACCTCCCTCTATAATCCAGGCCCTTGAGTCATGGGAACATTTCTGTAGATTTTCTTCGTACTCTTTCCTGCTTAAGGATGTCCTTCCTTTAACAGGGTACTGTACACAATACTTAGCGTGCAGTCTCACCAGTGATTTATACAACTGCAACATAATATTCCTACCCCTGTACTCAGTGCCCTAATTGATGATGGTCAATGTGCTACCACCCCGTCAACCTGTGATGTCACTCTCAAGAAACTGTGTACTTGTACTCCTAGATTTTGCTGTTCTACAACACTCGTGATCCAACCTTTCACTGTGAAAAGTCCTACCCCAGTCTGACTTTCCAGAGTGCAACACCTGTCTGAGTTGAAAGCCATCAACATTACCCTGTAACTATTGATAAAGTTCTTCATTATCATTATACAATACCGCCTATTTCAGTGTCATCTGCAAACCTCATCAATTATCTTGGTTACCTCTTCAAAAATCTTTTAACAGATTTGTGAGATGTAATTTCCTATGCTGTCTAGTTGATCCCTGTCTATCCAAATGTTGTTAGAACGTGTCCCTCAGAATCCCCTCCAGTAACTTATTCATCACTGAAGTCAAGATCACTGGGCTGTGGATCCCTGACTTCTCTTCGCTGCCTTTCCTAAATAACAGTAGTCACCCGCTAGTCTTCCAAAACTTCACTTGTAAATTGAATTGAATTTACATCTTGCATCCATCCCACAGCGTGAGGGAGTACAAATCTTTGCCTTATAATTCTGTCGCAATGTACAGGCAGGTGAATTTAAAAGTCTAATGTCCTGTAGAAAGAAGCTGCCCCATAGCTTGTTGGTCCTGGCTTTAATGCTGCGGAACAGTTTGCCAGACGGAAACAGTTTATGGGTTGGGGTGACTGGTTTCTGCAATTATCTTCCAGGCCTCCTTTACACACCTGCTGCTGTAAATGCTGTTAGTGGAGGCAGTTCACATTCACAGATGTGCTGGGCTGTCCGTACCACTCTCTTGCACTGCCCAGTGATCAAGGTTGGTGCAGTTCCCGTACCAGGCGGTGATAGAGCCAGTCAGGATGCTCTCAGTAGTGCCCCTGTAGAAGATCTTGAGGATCTGGGGGCTCGTGCCGAATTTCTTCAGTCGTCTGAGGTGGAAGAGATGCTGTTGTGCTTTTTTTGCCTCACAGCCGGTGTATAAAATGCCTGTGGGTAAAAATGATGCAAGTATCTGTGCAAGGGCATCAGCAATTTCTTCCCTAGTGTCCCACACAGAATGAGACCCTGGGGATTTATCTACTTTAATGTACTTTCGGCTGCCAATAACTCCTCTTTGCTTATCGCTCATTTGCCTCAACCTCTCGGCTTCTGTGACATTCTCCGCAGTAAAAATTGGTGAGAAGTTTTCACTCATCTCCTGCTGCTCCACACACTCTCACACACAGCAATGCTGATACTTAAGGAGTCCTACTCTCTCCATAACCGCACATTTACTCTTAATATACATGTAGAATGTCTTGGGATTTTCCTTAAGCTTGCCTGCCATATGCATCTCTTTTTTCCTTAAGCTTGCCTGCCATATGCATCTCTTTTTGCCTGGTGTCCAATCAGAGCCTTTCTGTTTCCATCCTGTCATTATTAGCATTTTAGTAATTGATTATAGTTCATACCATTTAGTTATGAATTGTTCATTGTTGTGCCAATGGTCTGGTGCAGCAGGTTGGGAAACAGACATAGAGGTGTAAGAATGACAAAATCACAAGTTAGTAGGGTTTACCGATTAGGGAGGACAAAGAGCACCCAACAATTTTAACCTTTTTACCTTTTTTTTTATTAATATTTGTTGATGTGTGTTAATATTGAGAGATGAGAGCTTTTTCTCTGTTACCCTATTAAAGAGGTAAATAAGAGATTTGTAATCATAATTATTTTGTGAAGATGTTATCTAGAAGTATTTTCTCTGTACAAAGGTTTCTCTTTTCAACTTTCATTCTATAGCAGTAACATAAATGATTGGATTTTATTCTGTCATCTTTGCCATTTGCTGTGATTACACCATAAATACTTTATCGATAATAGCTGGAGGTAGAGGTTCAGGAGGATGGAGAAACAAAGTTAAGTTGTTGGGTCAAAGATCTGTTCCAGGACTTTATAATGCGGGTTGTTTTCATATCCAGCGTTTACAACAGAGATCTGTTTTCAGAGTTAGTATTCATGCATGAAAGAATATTATTTTGAATTTAATAATCAGATTGTGTGTTGGATTAAAGGATGTATGAAGATAAACTAGAGATGTTATGTTTTATGCGTCCTTTAAATATGATAGCTTTATTTCCCAGTCAATGTATTCCCCTTAAATTTCTTGGGACACCTTACTATCCAACATGTTGGTCATGGAAGAGTGGCTCTTTACTAGGTTGGAACTGATCCAGTGAGAAGTTTTGGTTGCAGTGGATCCCAGTTACTGTGATGTCAGGTGGTCAATGATGGGAAGGGGAGGAGGAGGAATTGCAAGTTGGTATTGGATAGGTTACAAAACATCATGTCCACACTCGCTATCTGCTAGTTCTATTTTACTGAAGCCATTCTCTGAGCCATTGAAAATTTTCCTTCCTATCTATTGATCTAATTCCCTCTTAAAAACCATAGTGGAACCCCTCTCCATCACATCCCCACCCACTGCACAAGAGCCTTTCTCTTCAAATCAAAATCAGGTTTATTATCACTGATTTGTTGTTTTGTGGCAACAGTACACTACAAAAACATTAAATTCCTATAAACTTACAAAAATAAGTAGAAGAAAAGACATTAAGTGGTAATTTTAATAGATTCATGAACCATTTAGAAATCTAATGGCAGAGGGGCGAAAGCTATTTCTGATTGTTGAGTATGTGTCTTCAGGATCCTGTACCTCCTCGATGGTAGAAATGAGAAGAAAACATGTCTTGGATGGTGAGGGTCCTTGTGATGGGTTTCACTTCCTTGAGGGACCATTTCTTGAAGATTTCATCAATGATGGGGAGTGTTGTGCCCATGGAGTGATTAGTTCTCTTTGATCTCCAGTCCTTAACCCTTCTCCTCCTGCCCTCTTTCCTTTTCTTTTCTCTTTCTTTATCTGTGTTATCAACCATCAGCTGTTATCCTCCAATTCCATATCTCCACCTCCAGCATTTGGTTGTCTGTTCATCAACTATCTCCTCACCTGGTTCCACTTATCGCCTTCCAGCCTCTGACTCGAACTGAAATGAATTTATTTCTTTCATCCCTCACGTGCATGAGGAGGAAAAATCTTTATGTTGCGTCTCCGTCTAAATGTGCAATCATAGTAGTTTATAATTTATAATCGACTCTTTATACTAGGCATGTCCCCTCTACTGTCTTAGTTCTGATGCAGGGGTCTTGACCTGAAGCATTGACCATCCCCTGCCTCTTACAGATCCACCAGTTTGTAGCTTGCTCAGTCTCGGGCCTCTCAACCAATGGGAAGGGTCTCCAAATATACCTCGTCCAGACTCATCATTTAAGTATACTTCTATTAAATCTCGCTCAGCCTTCTCTGAAGAAAACAGTTGTAGTCTCTCCAATCTATCCTAGAGGGCTATAGTCCCTCAGTCCATGAGCCATTCTCGTGAGGCTTATCTGGACCCTCTCTGATGCCCTCACTTCCTTCTCTTATCAAGATGCTCAGAAATGAATAATACTCTAGTTGAGGAAGGCCCACTGTTTTGTAAATGTTTAACCTGACATGGTGTGCTGACATTATATTGATAAATAGTTGATAAAGCCCAGAGCCACGTGTGTTCATTCACCTGCTCTTCCAGCCCGCCCTGTCACTTCCAATGTTTCGTGAACACTTGCCCCTTCGTTTGCTCCCCATTTTGAACAGTATCTGTTGTTGCATTTTGCTGCTGCTTGTTTGGATCATGATCCATTAAGTAACATTTCTCCGCAGTGAACTGCACCTGGCCACTCCACCAGGCTGTTCATAGCCATGTCACTGCAGTCTAGGACTCTCCTCTTTGCACTGTGAAGTTTGATGCCATTGGCAAGTTTAGACGTTTTGATATCATCACCAAGCTTGTGTCAATCACACAGATCAATTTTAAAAAAAACCACAGAATTTAAAGATAAAGATTTGTCACGTTTACATTGAAGTGCATCATGTGTCAAACCAATGGAGATGGTGCTGGACAGCCACTCAAGCGTCACCACGTTTCTGATGCTAATATAGCATTCCCACAGCTCACTAACCCTAACCCACCAATGTGGGAGGAAACTGGAGCACCTGGAGGAAACACACATGATCACAGGGAGAACATACAAACTCCTTACAGACATCAGCGGGGGTTGGACCTGGGTCTCACTGGTGCTGTAAAGCATTATGCTGACCACAATGATATGCTGCTATTCACACAAAATGCTGGAGGAACTCAGAAATTCAGGCAGCATGTAGGGAAAAGAGTTCCTCCTGCATTTTGTGTGTGTTGCATTGGATTTCCAGCATCTGCAGATTTTCTTGTGTATTCATGTTAGTCACCTTCCTCCAGTCTGAAATATAACCATCTCATCTTTTAACTTTAGCTCTGTGTCCTCAGCGTCCACTGCAGCTTCCCACTAGTTCCATCCTACCCAGGCCCTTCTCTGAGGCCTGTATGGGTCTATTTCCCTCGAGTTCCTCAATGGAGTCCGCCTCCACCCGCAGCCCTTTCTTTGCCAACGGTTATCTTTACAGATAACCCTGTTATGTGGCACCCTGTCAGAACCCATCCATTACAATACCTTCATAAATGTTTTCCTGCATCTCATCAAACTATTCTATCAAGCTTGAAGAAATGCAAATCTGAATAGAAAATGGTGGAAGTACTCAGCAGGTCAGGTCACAATGGTGTCTGTAATTTGTCAGCACTTCTTCCAATCTAATAAACTGTAACAGTTCACAATGTGGTCTCTACATTGGAGAAATGAAACCAGATGCTGACACCCACATTCAGTCCTTTCCCCACTCCCTGACATTTCAATTTTCTACTCTGACCTATCAGTCTGTGACATCCTGCAATGTTACAGTGAGGCCTAATGCAAGCATTGGGGACAGCACCTCACCCTCTACCTGGACACATCACAGCCTATTAGAGTCAATACTGAATTCACCAGCTTCAGTTGTCTTGCTTTCTATCTGTATGAGTTGTCCACCTCTGATTCTGGCTCAGAATGTTTGTTTCTCTGGGAGTAGAGGACAGTGCAGCCTGACATGCTGGGCATAACCCCATGCTCTGTATTTCACAATTCTAACATTTTTTTGTAACTCTGTAACTTCATTCCCTAATGGCTCCCATTGACTAGATAGCCGTTTACAGTTTACCCCCATTGTCACCCGGGCTTTTCCCTCTACCACTCTCCCTGTGGCTTAACAAGCTTATTTTGTCTCCTTTCCAATTATGACAAAGGGTCTTCAATCTGAAATATTAATTCTGTTTCTCCTCCCAAAGTTGTAGCCTGTCCTACTTGGAATCACCAGCATTTTCTGCATGTGCCTTGGACTTCAGCATCTGCAGTTTTAAAAAAAATTTGGATAAACACAATTTTCCCCAAATAGGTAGACCCTGTCTTGCTTTCATCAATCCATTTTCCTCCAAGTGATTACTAATCCTGACCAGGATTAATGTTATGAACGTCTTCTCACACTGTGGTTAAACTAGCTAGTCTGTAGTTGGTGAGTTTCTTTTTGAATATTAGTGCAGTGTCCATCACTCTACAATCTTGCTGCACCATCTCCTGTAATATTACCAGCTGTACCCCCATGACTTCCTGCTGTGCTTCCCTCAGAGTCCTAGGATGCATCCCATCTGATCAGGTGACTTAACTAGTTTCACTGCATGCGAAGTTTCTTCAACCTCCATGCTACAATATTGAACATATCCAATGCCTCAACGATCTCCTAGTTCGCCATTACGTTGGAAGCACCATCTTTCTCGGTGAAGACAGATGCAAAGCACTCATTTATTTCCTTAACAGTGCTATCAGCATCCATGGGCCAGCTCCCAGTTTAGTTCTCAATAGGTCTTACTCCACCGTGTCTATTTATGTGCCCATAGAACACTTATGGGTTTCCACTTATTTATCCTCTCTTGGCCTACCTGATTTTACTTTTCATTTCTCTCTATTTCTTTAGTAATCTAGTTTTTTGTTGGCATTCACAAACCCCACACTTGTGACACACAGCTTTGTCTTCCTCTATCTTCACCTGCATGTTTTTGTTACTGAAGAAGCTTTCTTTACTCAGAGACAGCCCACCATTCTGCTACAGTTTTGCCTGTCAACTTCTGTTTCTAGTTCACTCAATTCTCATTCCATTGAAGTTATCTCCTTCCAATTAATTACTTTTATTTTGGGTTGCTCCTTGTCATTTTCTATTGCTACCTAAACCTTATAATGTTATGATCACTGTTGCCCAAATGCTCCCCTACCAAAATCCACTTGTCCCACTTCATTACCCAGATCCAAATCCTGAATGCCTCCCTCCTCAGCCTTGAAACATACTACTCCAGGAAATTGTTCTGGACACAGTGTTGAAACTCCCTGTCTTTCCACTGTGCTCCATTATAATTGCCCTGTAGTTTTTCACATACCTCTGTCAGTATATTTTCTGCTCTATCAATCTCCCCGTCAGTGACCTGTATGACGCACCCGAATGTGTAACGTTCCTTCTGCTGCTTCTTAGGCCTAACCAATTAGATTCAGTCATTTGATCTCTCAGTGCCATCTTCTCTCCACCGCTGTAATATCTTCCTTTCTTTCCTTTCCTCTCCTTCCTGAGCACTTTACACCCAGTAATACTTAATGCCCTATCCTGCCATTATTTAGCCAAGTTTCTGTTATCATCATCGCGTCATATGCCACACTGTGTGCCAAAAATTACAAGAATATGAACAACCAGAGCTAGCAAACCTAGGCACAGGAAATCTGCTGTTCTTTTGGGTTCCTGTGCTGATAGCTGCTCTCAATGCAACATGACTCATTATTTTCTGTAAATTAACCATTGACGTTGATCTCGAGAAGGGTGAATGTTGTGGTCCAACTTGTGCCGAATTTGTCCCCGTAGAAGTCAGTCAACAGAACAGTATTCATAAGAAGACAAAAGGAAGTCTACAGAGTCTGGGGACACAAGAGTCTGCAGGTGCTGGAATCTGGAGCAGTAAACAATCTGCTGGAGCAACTCAGCAGGTCTACAAAATTGGGGTGTGTATATATATCAAAAAAGTTACGGGGCCCCAAATTTCAGAGTGTTACCACGGCCAACCGAAAAGAGAGTCCAGACAGATTATGAGGGATGGGCATGATTTGATGTGCCAATCTTAAATGGTTGGAGTTTGACTGTTGCGAAGATATCTTTTGAACATTTGGGTTCTCACCTTGAGCTTGTTATTTTGTGTTTGAACATATGGGTGGGCTGTGATGAACTGTGTGATTGATTCAAATTTAATTTTTAAATCTTTGGATCAACTAGCATTTGATGAAGAGTTTGCTTAAGACCACACTGCGCCCTGAGGGAAGATCAGGGCACTAGCTGGGAAGGTTTTTCAAAGACGTCCTGAATGTTCTTACATGTACAGCATGATTGCATATGAAAGCTGAAGCCAAAATGCCATGCTAACATTGACATGCTCTGCCCAACTTGCACAGCAAAAGATAGTAGGAGCAAATGTAGGCTACTCGGTTCCTCTCGCTGCTTTATCATTTAGTATGATCTCGGCCATATTCCACTTCTGTGCCAGTTCTCCACAGGTCTTGTAAAAATTTCTTCACTTCCTCATTAAACAGCCCCATATCCACAAATCTCAAGGGTACAGAACTCCAGAGACTCGCCAACCTCTGCGTGAAGAAATTGGTAAATTGGTTTATGTTGTTACATGTATAGAGGCAGCAGTGAAAAACATGATTTTGCATCGAGTCCATGCAGATTATTTCTTGTGACAGTGTACTGAGGGAGTACATGGGAAATCAGAAATAACAATGCAGAATAAAGTGTTACAGTTGAAGAGAAAGTGCAGTATAGGTGGACAATAAGGTACAAGATCACAATGATGTAGATTGTGAGGTTAAGAGTCTATTTTATTGTACTATGGGACCATTCAGTAACCTTATAATGGTAGGGTAGGAGCTGTCTTTAAGCCTGGCGGTATATACTTTAAGGCTTTTGTATCATCTGCTTAATATACCTTGGTTTTAAAGGATCACCCCCTTGTAGCCCTGTCTCTGTGTTCGAGGATTTGCCACTAATGGGAACACCTGAGCTTCTATTCTGTCAATATCCCTTAAGGTTTCAACAAAATCACCCCGGTTCTTCCAAACTCCAAGGAATACAGATCCACCAACTTCAAAGACAGTAAAATGTATTATCAAAATGCATATACGTTACCATATACTACCTTGAGATTCATTTTTTTAGCTGTTTGGGATAGGACATCCTCATCTCAGGAATTAATCTTGTAAATCTCTGGACTGCCCCTGTGTTACTAAAGTCTTTCTTGAACAAGTGGACTGAAATTGTGTGGAGTAGCTGGAGCTGCTGATGGTGGTTTATTGTCACATGTACTGAGGTAGAGTCAAAAGCTTTGTCAGCGTGGCAGATCGTTATAGACACAAGTACTTCGGGGTAGTACAAAGGGAGGCGCAATGAGAAAATGCAGAATACAGTGTTAGTTACAGAGACAGTGAAGTGCAGGAAGACAATAAGGTGTAAGGGCAACAAGAAGATTGAGAAACTAAGAGTAAGTCTCTAGGAGGTCTGAAAATTGCCAGACCTGTAAACAGATTTACAAGTCTGGCAATTCTTGAAGTCAAAGAATTTAGATTTAAAAGTGTAGATCAGATATAGTAGAAGTAAAGTACCACTTTCAGGGGCATGAGGGCATGCAGCATTGGCAAAAGTCAACTGGAGACTAGAAATGTTGGAATTGGAATAACAGTGAAAACTCTGGAGGATTTCGGCAGGTAAGGGAGCATCTTTGGCTAGAAATTGACCATTGATATTTTTGGTCAAAAACCTTCACTTGCACTCAAATTGACTGACGTGTAACCTAAATATTGACTGTCGTTTCTCCTCTTGGAAGCTGCCTGACCTACTGAGTTCCTCTTTAGCCTTTTTTGTTGCTTGGAAAGGATTCTTGCTATCTGGCTGACAAATGCAGAATGCTATGACTTGTCCCTTCTTCAGTGAATGCAGCTGATTGGATTAAACAGTAATAGACAAGTGAGATATGGAAGACTGCAGGAAGGAGAATGCTGGGAAACACTCTGCACATTGGCCGGCATCTACAGAGAGAGGGGCAGAGTTAACTTACAGGCGATGATGTTTCTTGAAACACAGCTGACCTGAATCATTAGCTCTGAGCTTATTACACTTGGCAAGTCAGCCATTTGTGGGGCAGGAGAATGCCATTCACCCCATCCTGCCTGTGCCAGTTGGGAATGAAAGTGTCTGCTGCTGTTCCATATTCCCACAGGTTGTTGCTATTCAGCTGCTCGTTCTTCTGGTGTTTAAATGTGGTGAGGTTTTCATGCAGTCTGTTTACAGCTGCTGCCCCCCACCCCGTCCCGTCTGGGGTTCCCACTTCCTCATCTGTACCTCCTGTCTAAGTATCTCACTGCCTTGAGAAAGCAGTCAACATAATCAAAGGCTCTAGCCATCTTTCCATTGGACAAAAGGTAGGGCATGAGACCACGTACCACCAGGCTCCAGGACAGCTGCTGGTACAAGAAGATACAATAATGATGATGTTTTTCTACATTCTGTCAATGTTTTCCTTTTCCACTACCTCAATGTACTTGCACAGAGCGGCCACTTTATTAGGTACCTCTCCTATCTCATAAAGTGGCCATTGAGTGTATGCTTGTGGTCTTCTGCTGCTGTAGCCCAACCACTTCAAGGTTCGATGTGTTGTGCATTCAGAGACGCTCTTTAGACACCACTGTTGTAACGCATGCTTATTTGAGTTACTGTCACCTTCTTGTCAGCTTGAACCAGTCTAGCCGTTCTCCTCTGCTCTGCTCTGACCTCTCTCATTAACAAGGCATTAGAACTGGATGTTTTAGCATTTCTTGCACCATTCACTGTAAACTCTAGAGACTGTTGTGTGTGAAAATCCCAGGAGAGCAGCAGTTTCTGAGATCCTCAAACCACCCCATCTGGCACCAACAATCACTGCACAATCAAAGTTGCTTAGATCACATTTCTTACCCATTCTGATGTTTGGTCTGTTAAACAATTGAAACTGTTTACCTTGTTCTTGAGCATTGAGTTGCTGCCACATGATTGGCTTGTGAGTTAGTTTCATTTACAGGCTGGTGTACCTAATAAAGTGGCCACTGAGTGTGTGTCTGTATGCCATGTAGACAAAGTTTTGTCACTGTATCTCAGTACATGTGACAATAGTAAGCCTATTACCAGTGAGTTCCAGATCTCCACCACCTTCTAAGTAGCCGGCAAGCTCATGGTGCCTATTTTACTTTGCAGGAGATGGTTTGCACTGGGTATTGAACTGAAGGCTTGAGTAAGGCTGACACAATAAAACGATGGAATTTTGATCTGATCAAAATATTGATGCAATCACATCTCCATTTCCTTCCCATGAATCTTCATTCTTCACATTGGTGAATCAAATGTTCTGTCACATCTCGCATGTTTCACCCCTCTTGCAGTGATTTGTCTTCCTCTGATTCAGTAGAATACGATTTAATGTCATTGGAAAAGTCAAGAAATGTATTGTTTTATCACATCAGTACATTGCAATGGATAATTTTAAAATAAATCACAATTGGAAATGTATTTAAAATTAAAGTGGAGCAAAAAAAGAAGTGAGGTAGTGTTCATGGGTTCACAGCCCATGAAGAAATCTGATGGCAGAGGGGAAGAAGCTGTTCCTGAAACATTGAGTATGTGTCTTTAGGTTGCTGTGTTTTCTCCTTGATGGTAGCAATGAGAAGGGGTTATTTTTTGGTTTGGTGGAGGTTATTTAATGATGGATGCCGCCTTTTTGAGGTATCGACTTTGAAGGTGTTCTTGATGATGGATAGGTTAGTGACAATGACGGAGCTGGCTGAGTTTACAACTTCTGAGCTTTTTTCCGATCCTGTGCAGTAGCCCCTCCGTACCAGATAGTGGTGCCATCACAGTACACCTGTACAAATTTGCGACAATCTTTGGTGACACACCAAGTCTCCTCAAACTCCTAATGAATTATAGTGGCTGTAATGCACACAAAATGCTGGAGGAACTCAGCAGGCCAGGCAGGATCTGTGGAAAAGAGTACAATCTATGTTTCAGGCCGAGATCCGGTACTTTTTCCATAGATGCTGAGCTCCTGCAGCATTTTGTGTGTGTTGCTTGGATTTCTAGCATCTGCTGATTTTCTCTTGTTTGAAATACAGCTGCTGTTGTGCCTTCTTTGTAATTGCATCAGTAAGTCCAAATATCTCGTCCCGGTTTTTGTCCTCCAGCTTTTACCTGGGACGTTTTCATTCCTTGCCATCCCTTTCCAAAACAGACATTGTACAGAGAAAGTTGTCACTGATAATAACTTGCAGTGTATCTGAAGTATGGCGAAAGGTTGCTTCAGGAGAGGGAGTGGCTGTGCTCTCTGATCAATGAGCTCCACGTGAGGCCCGGCTCATTGCGTCCCTCCCTGACCTTCCAAACAACCCTTGTACTGCAGAAATTGTCACAGATAACCTTGAGGTGACTTACTTTGTATCTGAAGGCATGGCTCAGGGTTGCTTCAAGAGAGGGAGTGGCTGTGCTGTCTGAGTCCCATGGGAGGCCTCTCTCCGGTCTCTCCCAGCCTATTGTGTCCCTCCCTGCGCTACGACTGTGTCGGCTGCCCGACCCCATCACATCACGGCACGTCAAACTCAATCTGCTTTAAGTGGGGCCAGTCTGGCTGGGATTAACTTGCTTATACCTTTCAAGGCAGCGGTCCTTTGAAGGGCAGGATCTTCACTGTTGTGAGTTGCAGTCGACGGGGAATAATGAGCCGAGGTTCACATGTTGCCAGCTCCTGAAGCTAGAATTGGTGCGAGCAGCACGCCTCAGGAAAAATGCGACCAATCTTTCTTTCTCTTCTATTACTACAGGATGGAAGACGAGGCGGTGTTGGATAGAGGAGCCTCCTTCGTTAAACATGTCTGTGATGCAGAGGAGGTAGAGGGTACGTGGAGCAAATTCCCTTTTGTATTTCTTAATGATGTCAGCTGTGGCTCAGCAGGGTGAGCAGTGGTATGTGCCTTTGACATTGGAGATTTTTGGGTTCAGGGATCCAGCCTCAGGTCAGGGTTGGCACGCTGCAGTTTTGGATGAAATATTGTGCCAGGGCTCCATCTGCTGTCTCAGGGAGAATGGACAAGATCCCAGGTCAAAGTCGTGGAGCAGGAGAGAAGAGCCGTCTTCAGTGCCCCAACCAATATTGCCGTCACCACATACAAATGATCTGCTCTTTGATCTGATTGCTAATTCCGGGATCTTATTGCACTGTTACTGGCCAGAATACAACACTTAAAAGGCACTGAATAGTTTTGGAAGAGGTGAAAACTGCTAGAAAAACACACTCTCTGAATGGAGGTACAAAGTTTCATGGGATTGGGAGAGACTGGGAAACACTTGGCTATGGTTCTTGGATGATGTCCATTTCCCCCCTTCAGCATATTTACATATAAATTCATTTATTTCCTATATTAATCACATGTACATGGGAGTATACAGTGAAACACTTCCTTTGTATTAGCAGCTGATGCTGGGGACAGCCTGCGGTTGTCTGGTGCCCACATAACATGCCCACGATATTCAGCAGAAAGACGGACCAGTGATCACACACCGCTCCTAAATCTGTGTCGTGCTTGGTCAGCATGAGATGCCTGTTGACGGAGAGCTACTCAGACACTGGGAATGGGTTTCAGGAGTGAGCTTGAGAATCTGTCTTAGAGGAGGTGATAAGGACGGGAATTCCAGAGTCTGGGGCCATGGCAATGGAAGGAACTGCTGCCAAAATGGATTGGTGCGAGTAGGTGGTATTTGTGTATGTAGTGATGGGGGTGGGGGTGGGGGGGGGAAGGATTTCAGCTATGGAAAGACAGACAGAGGCTGTAAGGGGAAGAGCATATTCACTGGAGTGGGGACAACAAAAGGGAGGTATAGGGGCCAGAGGGGGTTATAGAGAGCAGGAGGGATGTATGGGCTGAGGGTGATGCAAATAGTGAGGGGTGTAAGGAGCAGAGGAGGTTTCCAGAGATAGGGAAGTCTGTAGCGTCTGGAGAGAGTTGTTCAGAGGGAGGGGTATAGTGCCCTGAGTGGGTTAAACATAAAACATAGAAAAATCAAAAACCTAAAGCACAATACAGGCCCTTTCGGCCCATAATGCTGTGCTGAATGTGTACTTTAGAAATTACCTTGGCTTACCCATTGCCCTCTTTTTCTAAGGATTACAGAGATGGGGAAGTCTGGAGGGAGTTGTACAGAGGGAGGGGTATAGAGCCCTGAGTGGGTTACAGACATGGGGAAGGTTGAAGGGGCCAGGGCAGGTTCGAGACAAGGAATGTGAATTCCACAAGGATTTTAAGCTTAACTTGAGAATTTTAGTTTAAGTGGTAGTCACAAGCTCCAGGTGATGAGCAGTTTTCCAAGTTCTGATTAATTAATTGAAAACATTTATTTCTGAAGCCCCAAATCACCTCCAGGTTCTGACATTATTTGGCCCTGGACTCCCTTTCTTTGGTTAATTACTATCTGTTTGGCTTTGAACAATATTTTCAGTGTTCTACTCTTATAGTGAATGCATTAACCCCCTGTGCATCTCTGTGTGAGCTGTAGAGATGTGGGGGTCAGTTAAAGACCTCCTGTCAGTAATTACATTTTCATCCAGCTGCCACACCTTGCCCCACTCGGAATCTCCCCTACTCCCCTTCTCTCCAGTCCTCTTTGCCTGTGTGTTTACCCACCACCTTAAACTGCTGTTCAACCCAAACACTCACTGCCCATATTCCCACCCACTCTTGGGGGAAGGCAGTTTCTTCTGAATCCCATCTTCTATTCATGACTGCTGGTTCTGGCCGCTTCTCAGAAGTGGGAACTTCTCTGCTTCCATTCAATCAAACCCTCCCATACAGTTAAGAGTTCCCTTTTCTAGTGAAACTTCTTCATCCTGTTCCTGCCTTTCCTCTCTGTTCATCTATTAGTTTTGTACTTTGGTTGTATTCCCTTTTGTAATGTGGTCACTGAGCTCTAGGTCTAATGTAACAAAGGTTTTAAAACCACCTTGTCATCTTTGCTATCCATTTCTATTTCTCTGCTATTTAAGATAGACCAATTTGCATTTCTGTGGAACCTTTCACAAATTCAGGGCATGCTAAAGCATTGGGGTTTTTCAACCAGTAACATAGAAAGCCTACAGCACAGTACAGGCTCTTCGGCCCACAAATCTGTACCTTAGAAATTACCTCGGCTTACCCATAGCCCTCTGTTTTTCTGAGCTCCATGTACCTGTCCAGGAGTCTCTTAAAAGACCCTATCGTATCTGCCTCCACCACCGTCGCTGGCAGCCTATTCCACGCACTCACCACTCTTTGTGTGGGGGGGGAAAATACAAATAAACAACTTGCCCCTATACCTACTTCCAAGCACCTTAAAACTGTGTCCTCTTGTGCTAGCCATTTCAGCCCTGGGAAAAAGCCTCTGACTATCCACAAGATCAATGCCTCTCATCTTGTACACCTCTATCAGGTCACCTCTCATCCTCCATTGCTCCAAGGAGAGAAGGCCAAGTTCACTCAACCTATTCTCATAAGGCATGCTTCCCAATCCAGACAACATCCTTGTAAATCTCCTCTGCACCCTTTCTATGGCTTCCACATCCTTCCTGTAGTGAGGCACCCAGAACTCAGCGCAGTACTCCAAGTGGGGTCTGATCAGGGTCCTATACAGCTGCAACATTACCTCTCGGCTCCTAAATTCAATCCCGTGATTGAAGGCCAATGCACCATACGCCACCTTAACCACAGAGTTAACCTGCACAGCTGCTTTGATAGTCCTATGGACTCGGACCCCAAGATCCCTCTGATCCTCCCCACTGTCAAGAGTCTTACATTAATACCATATTCTGCCATCATATTTGTCCTACCAAAATAAATCACTTCACACTTGGGCATGTTGAACTCCATCTGCCACTTCTCAGCCCAGTTTTGCATCCTATCGATGTCCTGCTGTAACCTCTGACAGCCCTCCACATTATCCACAACACCCCCAACCATCAGCAAGTTTACTAACCCATCCCTCCACTTCCTCATCCACTTCTCCCTCCACATTAGTGTTTTGTAAAATCAACATTTAAAAAGGTCAAACACTAAATATAATAGCAAAACCAGTTACAAGAATTATCAAAAATGTTGGACGCTTTAAAAGGATGTTGCCAATTTAACATTAAGGTGGCAGTAACAATTTATATTTTTAAAAAAACTGGCAGCTTCAAAAACAATGTTTGTTGGGCACAAGTTAGTGCAGTGTTCCATTTCTATTATGGATTTAGGGAGTATGCCCACAAGAAAATGAATCTCAAAGAGTCGCATATAGTGACATATATGCACTTAGATAAAACAATTACTTTGAATTCAAAGCAGTAGATAAACTTTTTTCACCGGAAGGGTCAATCAACACAGGGAGCAGATTGAAACTGAATGAAAAAATCCAGTTGAAGTTCTTTTCTAAGTTGCTTGTTGCACTAATTTGGAATGTGTTGCCTGAAGTGAGATTTAATGAAATCCAACAATAGATGTTAAAGATGAGTTGAACAAATACTTGTTTTACAAAAGCATGTTATCACATTTTGGTGCCTTGGCACCCTCTAAACAGCAATTGGAAGCACAAATCAAAATGATCACTTAACACGTTGTTCAATGATGCAAGCGAACTTTCAGATTTAAAGCAGTAGGCAGTAAAGAACATTAAGCCAGATGTGCCCTTATTGTTTCATTTCAAGAAACCATTCACAAACAAGCTTGTGTAAAGAGAGAAGGCCTGACAGATATTTCATTGAGTGGATTGACCAACCTTGGCCCACTGAGAATCTCTCAGTGACGTCTGACCTCCAGTCTAGTGAAGTGGATCATACTTGGAGTCTCCTACTCCGTAGTAACCCTCCGAGGCAGTCCCTTGGGGTACTGTAGCTCACTTTCGCTGTTGCTCAGCTGTGCAATTAAATTCTTTTGGCAAAGTGGGTGGAGTTTGATGAGATGGATGAGTGAGATGGCCAGATTATTGGGGGGGGGGGGGGGGGTGTGTGTGTGTCATGTTCCCGACTAGGGAAAACACTCTTAAATCCAGTAGTCAGGTTCGGCACGGCAAGCTCCGAAGATCTCATGGGAGATCACAAGTCGAAGGGAGATCAGGCTGTGGCCGTTCATCAGATTTAACTTGGTGTCATCTGTGGAGGGCAATGGATGCTCAGCATTTTGGTTTGAGACCTTTCATCTGGACCTGTACTGGTGGGCAGTTGATGGACAGTTCGAGGGCAGGACGGTAGTGTAGTGATTAGCACAATGCTTTATAGAACAGGTGACCCAGGTTCAATTCCCACTGCTGCCTGTAAGGAGTTTGCACATTTTCCCTGTGACTGTGTCTGAGCACACCATATACAACCCTGAGATTCATTTTCTGGTGGGCATACTCAATAAATCTATAGATCAATAACCATAACAGAAGCAATGAAAGACCTCCCCAACTGGACATTCAACCAATGTGCAAAAGACAACAAACTGTGCAAATACAAAGAGAGAAATAATAATGATAATAGTAATAATAAATAAGTGATAAATATTGAGAACATGAGATGAAGCATCCTTGAAAGCGAGTCCATAGGTTGTGGGTGCATTTCAATGATTGGGCAAGTGAAGCTGACCGAAGTTATCCCCTCTGGTTTAAGAGCCTGATGGTTAAGAGGTAGTAACTGTACCTGATCCTGGTGGTGCAAGTCCTGAGGTTCCTGTGCCACCTTCCTGATGTCAGCAGCGAGAAGAGAGCATGTTCTAGGTGGCAGACAGATACACTAATTTTTACTGAGGTTCATTTAAGGATAATTATTGACTGGGAGGCAAACTAGTTCTGGGTTTTTTTTCTCTCTGTCAAAGTTTAACCCTTCACCTTTCTCAACATTAAACTCCATCTGCCATCTGTCAGCCCACTTCACCAGGCTGTCCCTTTCTCCTTGGAGTTGTATTGAACTGCGAGGAGAATAGTAATGGATGTCATGTTTTTCTTGTAGAGATGCAGCACGGTAACAGGCCCTTCCAGCCCAACAAACCTGTGCCGCCCAATAATCCCATGTGATCAATTAACCTACTAACCCATGTGTCTTTTGGAATGTGGGAGGAAATCAGAGCACTCTGAGGAAACCCACATGGTCACAGGGGGAATGTACAAACTCCTCCCTGACAGGAATTCAGCCTGGATTGCTGGTACTGTAAAGAGTTGTGCTAGCTACAGTGCTACTGTGCCAGCTGAATGTAATATCTGCAGATTTGGAAATTGGGCCTTAAACACTGGCCTAAGCCATTAATACTTAATATTAATTATATATAACTTAATTGTATAAGACATTGGTGAGGCTGCACTTGGAGTATTGTTTATTTTTTTGTTTGCCCTATTATGAAGATTTTATTAAATTAAAAATGAGTGCAGAAAAGATTTACCAGGGTCATAAACAAGGGAAAATCTGCAGACGCTAGAAATCCAAGCAAGGAACACAAAATTCTGGAGGACCTCAGCGGGCCAGGCAGCATCTATTGAAAAAAGTAAACCATCAACGTTCTGGGCTGTGTCCTGATGAAGGGTCTCAGCCCAAAACGTTGATTGTTTACTCTCATTCATGGATGCTGCCTGGCCTGTTGAGTTCCTCCAGCATTTTGTGTGCATTGCATGGATTTACTTGGATGTTGCCTGGAATTGGGGGACTGGAGTACAAAGATAAGTTATTATTCCCTGGAATATAGGAGACTGAGGGCTGACCTGTATAAGAGATTGTAGGGGACAGGAGAGTGAAAGCACATAGTTGTTTTCCCAGGGAAGGGATGTTAAAAGCAAGAGGGCATGTGTTTAAGAGAAGGGAGATTTAAAAGGAATAACAGGGAAGCTTCTTCACACAAAGGATTATGTGTATTTGGAATGAGCTGTCTGAAATGGTGCTTGAGGTGGGCACATTAGCAACTTTAAAAGATATCTACAGCACTGGGCAAAATTCTTAGGCACACATATATGTACTGTAGCTGTGGTGCCTTAGGCTTTGGCACGATACAGTATTTGTCAATGTGGAGCCGAAAGCAAGTTTGTAAATCTGGAGGGAAGATGTTGGGAGTGGTGAGAGTGGAGTGCCACAGATGTCGTATGGGACAGGCGGCAGAGAAGGAGTGCCGGGTTGGGAGGTGGTACGGTTGCAAATGCCCTACACTGAGATAATAGAAAATGTCATTTAATTCCAAACAGCTGGTTTACCAATCATTGCAAAATGTCTCTCTGGTGCTATCTGCTCCCTCCCCTTTCCCTTCCCCTTTTCCCAACCATAATTCCCCTCTCCCTGCCCCTTCCCACTCTCAGTCCACAATGGAGCCCCATATCAGAACCAGGCTTATCATCACTGACATGTGTCATGAAGTTTTGTTTCTTTGCAGCAGTGGTACAGTGCAATACGACAGTACTGTGCAACAGTCTGAGGCATAGCTAGGGTGCCCAACACTGTTGTGGAGTATATGGAGAAGAGAGACTTGGAGGCTGTAGGTCAAATGTGAGTAGTTGGGCTTAGCTTGCTGGGGAAAATAGTCGGCATGGACCAGATAATAACAATAATAATAGCATTATCTAGCACATTTCATACATTAACCTGCAGGCTCAAAGTGATTGTAAAGATAGATCAATATGGTCATAAAAATGAGACAAAATTAAAAATCATAAGTAAAGACAAACATTATATAAATCAACATCGTTTATGAAGTAATCCTATAAAGAGGCCTAATTTAAAAAAAATAGTTTTAGAATTATTTTGAAACCTAGCCTGGCGTATCCTGGTCAGCAGAGTATTCCAGACGTGTAAGAGGGAAAAGTTCTCATTTGCTTGGCTCTTGGAACACAAAGCAAACCGGTATTTGCAGATCTATGATTGCGATTAGGGATGTAAGGGAATGAACACTCCAAAACTTACGGAGAAGCCAGATTATTCAGAGCCTTGTATACAATTAAGAATATTTAAAAATTGATCCTAAAGAACATAGGCAGCCATTGTAACGATAACAAAACCAGTGAAATGTGCTCAGATTTTCTTTGATTTTAATATGAGGCAAAGGGCCTGTTTGCAGGCTCTGTGACTCTGTAATTCTATTAATCAATTCAATAGATCGTGTACTAATCTCAGGGAGTTTGCAGAGTGCACTTCCTTTTTATCTGTTATTGTTTCCTGTATAAAGATTTGCATTGCCCTCATTCTCCCTTTCTATTACTTCAGTATAGACTGTGAAGTTCGTTGGACATGAGTTGTCTTTCACAATTCTTTTATTCATCAAGGAACTGCTAATTCTGCCCCTGATTACTGTTTCTATAACTGTTCCCAGCACTGAGGTTTACTTCCTACACCCCTTCTGAAAGTTTGTACGGTGTTTGCAATCCATATTTGCAGTCTGCCTGTTGTTTTGCACCTTCTCCCGATCTGTAGATTTTTGACCAGGGTCTCGTCTCTGTGATTTTACAGGCTTCCATCACTCAGATTCCCACTAGCCCCACTTTGTACAGGCAGTCTATCCACCTTGAGACCACCCAGACTCCCACCATCACCTCCTGATTTTACAGAGGAAGTGTAGAGCAGGCCAGCAATAAGGTGCAAGGCCATGGTGAGGTTGAGAGTCCACCTTGTATGATAAGGTCGACTCTTGACTTCACAGTCTACCTTGCTATGGCTCTTGGACAGCACCTATCTACTGACATTGCATTTTCTCTGTGACTAATATTATACTCTGCATTCAGTTATTGCTTTTCCCTTGTACTATCTCACTGTGCTGATGTGATCTGTATGGATGGCATGCAAAACAAGGTTTCTCACTGCACCTCAGTACCCTTGGAACATTGCGTTCAATTCTGGTCCTTCTGCATTATAGGAAGGACATGAAGGCTTTGGACTGGGTGCAGAGGAGGTTTACCAGAATGCTGTCTGCTTTGCAGGAAATGTGCTATGAGGAGAGGTTGGACAAGCTGTGGCAGTTTCCTCTGAGTACCAGAGGCTGAGGGGAGTTTTGATAGTTTATAAAAGTGAGGGAGATGGAAGTGTGGAATTGAGGTTCTGGTTAGATCAGCCTTGATCTTAAATGGTGGGGCAACACTTTAGAGATCATTGTGTCTCACAAACCAAAGTGCAGCATCAGAAGAGCCATTTGAGCAGTGACAAATCAGCGAGATTCAGAGTGGAAGCAACAAGTCCTGGAAACCCTCAGCAGGCCACTGTGGAGTGAGATGTGCCAAGTTATGATCTCTGCATTAGAGTTGTGACAGACTTTGAGGAAGTGCAGACTGAGGACGGGTTGGGAGGAGAAGAGTATGAAATAGATCAAGGAAGCATGACTAAGAAATGGGGCAGCACAGTGGTGCAACCAGTAAAGTCATTGTCTTGTAGCGCCAAGAGGCCCAAGTTTGATCCTGACCTTGGGTGG
Source organism: Hypanus sabinus (assembly GCF_030144855.1). Classification (NCBI taxonomy): domain Eukaryota; kingdom Metazoa; phylum Chordata; class Chondrichthyes; order Myliobatiformes; family Dasyatidae; genus Hypanus; species Hypanus sabinus. The sequence continues at coordinate 160,135,915 of NC_082708.1, read as the reverse complement.
AGTTTGAACATGATCTCATGAGTTTCATCTAGGTGCTCCAATTTCCCGGGAGCAAGATGCTTGTTTGGCAAATTAACTGGCTGCTGTGAATTGCCCCTCATGCAGAGGAGTGAATGGGAATGTGGAGGGGAATAAATAAAATAAGATTAATGTAGGAGGGTGGTCAGCATGGACTTGATGGGCTGAAGGGCCATTTCTTTTGGTGTTTTTCAATGAAGCTGTGATTCTAAGTGATAGCATGTGGAAATGGTATGAAGAAAGATGCAAGGAAAATGTTTGTGAACCTTTTGTAATTACCTGGTTTTCTGCATTAATTACTCACAAAACATGGTCTAGTGTTCATCCAAGTCACAATAATAGACAAACACAATCTGCCGAAGCTAATAGCACACAAACAATTGTACTTCCCATCAATACAGAGTATTCCATTTAAACAATCAGTCTAGATTCAAAAAAGTATGTGAACTTTTAGGGTAATGTCTTCTATAAAAGCTATTTGGAGTCGGGTGTTCCAATCAATGAGATGAGATTGGAGGTGTGGGTTATAGAGGTGCCCTATAAAAAAAGACACGTAAATTCAGGTTACTGACAGAGCCTACTTTTCTCAAGAAAAATCTCTATGTGCACCCTGCCTCAATCAAAGCAACTTTCAGAGGACCTTGTAGTTGTAGAGATGCATGAATTTGGAAAAGGCTACGAAGGCATCTCTAAAGACCAGAGTGTTCATCAGTCCACAGTGAGAGAAATTGTCTCCAAATGGAGGCAATTCAGTGCTGTTAGTACTCTCCTTAGGAGTCGGCGTCCTGTAAAGATCACATCCAGAGCGCAATGTACAATGCTGAAGGTGATGATAACGAACCCAAGGGTAATAGCAAAAGACCTGCAGAAATCTCTGTTCATGTGTAAAGGTATCCGAAAAACACTGAACAAGAATGGTGCTTGTGGAAGGACACCACGGAGAAAACAACTGCTCTCTGAAAATAAATAAATTGCTGCACAACTCAAGTTTGCAAAAGACTACCTGGGTGTTCCACGACACTTCTGGGACAGTGTTCTGTGGACAAGTGAGACAAAAGTTGAACAGGAAAAAGGGCACTGCACAGCAACACCAAAACCTTATCCCAACTGTGAAGCATGGTGGAAGGAGCGTCATTGTTTAGGGTCGCTCTGCTGCCTCAGGGCCTGGACAGCTTACAATCGTTGAGGTAACAATGAATTCGAAATTGTATCAAGACATTTTGTAAGGGTAGTGGTCCATCACCTGAAGCTTAATAGAAATTGGATGATGCAACAAGGCAGTGGTCTGAAACACAAGAGCAGATCAATACCAGAATGGTTAAAAAGAAGATTTTTGTTTCAGAATGGCTTAGTCAGAGGCCAGACCTTAACCCAATTGAGGTGCTGTGGCATGATCTGAAGAGGGTCTGTTCATGGAAGGTATCCCAGAAAAACTGATGAACTGAAATGGTTTTGTATGGAGGAATGGTCTAAAGTTCTTCCTCACCATTGTACAAGTCTGATTAGCAGCTACAGGAAGGTTATTGCTGCTAAAGGAAGTTCTACCAGTTATTAAATACAAGGGTATACGTACTTTTTCCAGCCTTGATTGTGAATGATTAAACAATGTGTTCAATAAAGACATGAAAAGTTCAATTCTTAGTTATTAGTTTAGGCCGATTGCGTTTGTCCATCGTTATGACTTGGATGAAGATCAGAATACATTTTGGAGAGTGACTAATACAGAAAACCAAGTAATTGCAAAGGGTTCACAAAGTTTTTCTTACAACTGTATATAGAGAAAAAAGGTCTCTGCGGGACTGATGCAGTGGTAGTGAGGGAGTCAGGTTGGCACATCTGATGTTTATATATAAAAAAAATTATAATATTCCTGGACAGAGATGAGAGGAATGCCCATGGTATGAACTTCCCATCAAAGGTGTAGCCCATGGTGGGAGTGTATCCTTCCCTCCAGTTTGCTCTCATTGAATCCAAAGTAGCTATGCATGCTTGTTCCTAGGGGCAATTCACAGCATATTCGAGCAACACAGAAAATGCTGGAGGAACTCAGCAGGCCAGGCAGCATCTATGAAAAAGAGAGCAGTCGACTTTCTGGGTGGAGACCCTTCATCAGGACTGGAGAAAAAAAGATGAGTCCTCAGCCCGAAACCTTGACTGTACTCTTTTCCATTATTTCTTGTGTGTGTGGGTTGCTTGGATTTCCAGCATCTGCAGATTTTTCCTTGTTTATCATAGCATATTCAATTGATCTACCAACTTACATACCTTCGGGACATGGGATGAGACCAGAACATCAGGGGAAAACTGAAATCACCAGGAGAATGTGCAAACAAAACTGGGCTGAGAAATGGCAGATGGAGTTCAACACAGCTAAGTGTGAGGTGATTCATTTTGGTAGGTCAAATGTGATGGCAGAATATAGTATTAAAGGTAAGGCTCTTGGCAGTGGGGAGGGTCAGAGGGATCTTGAGGTCTGAGTCCATAGGACGCTCAAAGCAGCTGCGCAGGTTGACCCTGTTGGTAAGAAGGCACATGGTGTATTGGCCTTCATCAATCGTGGAATTGAATTTAGGAGCCGAGAGGTAATATTGCAGCTATATAGGACCCTGGTCAGACCCCACTTGGAGTACTGTGCTCATTTCTGGTCACCTCACTACAGGAAGGATATGGAAGCTATAGAAAGGGTGCAGAGGAGATTTACAAGGATGTTGCCTGGATTGGGGAGCATGCCTTATGAGAATAGGTTGAGTGAACTTGGCCTTTTCTCCTTGGAGCAACAGTGGATGAGAGGTGACCTGATAGAGGTGTATAAGATGATGAGAGGCATTGATTGTGTGGATAGTCAGAGGCTTTTTCCCAGGACTAAAATAGTTACCACAAGAGGACACAGGTTTAAGCTGCTGGGGAGTAGGTACAGAGGTGATGTCAGGGGTATGTTTTTTTTTAACTCAATGGTCAGTGCGTGGAATGGGCTGCCGGCAACGGTGGTGGAGGCAGATATGATAGGGTCTTTTAAGAGGCTTTTCGATAGGTACATGGAGCATAATAAAATAGAGGGCTATAGGTAAGTGTAGTAATTTCTAAGGTAGGGACATTTTTGGCACAACTTTGTGGGCCGAAGGGCCTGTATTACGCTGTAGGTTTTCTATGTCTCTATTAAGAGGAGAACAGGGAGAGACGGACCTTGGGGGTGAAGTGGTATGCTGCCAAGTTAAGGACTTGCTCCCCAAATCTAGTTTCACTGCGAGCAGTGGCAGAGTGCAAGGTTATCCAAGATGGTGTGAATGTATTCACTAGTTGTTTAGATATTAAGGCAATCAAGAAAATGGGCAGGAAGGTAGTAATGAGATACTGAACTGATATCTCATTAATGCCTTTCTCATGGAAGAGAAGGGCTGAATGTTCCCTTTGCTGTCTGAAGGATCTCCAGGTGAATAATCTAACCATCTTCTGCTCTGGGATTGACCTGTGGCCAAAGTTCAAAGTAACATTTATTATTAGAGTACAAACATGTCACCACATACAGCCCTGAGACCCTGTTTCCTGCGGACATACTGGGCAAATCTATAGAACAGTAAACAGGATCAATAAGCATGAAGCTGTGCAAATGCAGATACTGTATAAGTAAATAGCAACAAATAGCGAGAGCATGAGACAACAAGATGACAAGGCCTTGAACTGAGTATATTAGTTGTGGGAACACCAGAAATATGAGTGTAGTTATCCTCTGGTTCAAGAGCGTGATGGCTGAGGGGTAGTAACTGTCCTTGAATCTGGTGGTATGGATCCTGAGGCTCTAGTCCCTGCTACCTGATGGCAGCGACGAGAATTGAGCATGGCCTGGGTGGTGAGGACCAAGGTACGAGATATGCAGATCAAGGTGATAGGGAATTTCCTTCCATCCACTGTCATATCTATGCATTAAAAGAGACAAGTTTCTTCGCCAGCCACATGTTTCGGCATCAGTAATGGTGTACAGAAACCTGAAGTCCCACAGCACCAAGATCAAGAACAGCCACTTCCCTTCGACTGTTTGGTTCTTGAATCAACCTGTTCAACCGTAATCACTACAGTTTAGCAACACTATGTACACCGTGCATGAAAATGAACTGCTTTTATGCTAATAGGTTTCCTCTTTATAAAAATTGAATAGAATTTGTATTTAATTTGTGTTTTCTCTTGTGAATGCTGCTTATTTGCTGCTCTGTGCCTGTATTGCTACTGCAAATAAGTTTTTCATTGTACCTACGCATGCATGGACTTGTGCAGATGACAAAAAACTGGACTTGGATTTTGAATGAATTCGGGCAATAGCTCATGCCCTTAAATAATTAGTTGAGTTTGTTGTCTTGTGTGAAGGTGCAGGGAGGTACAGGTACAACAAACAGGCAAGTAGGCACAGACAACACACAGAGTGTGAATGAAACATTAAATTGTACAAGAGTTCTATGAAGAAAAAGACTGTCAAAACAAGACATTAGTGCAAAAACAGAACACAAACAGGGACAAGTCCATGAGCGTACCGGGGTACACTACCGTACTCCATTGCTGCGTCAGTGTCAGAGTTGTGCAGGTTGCTTCAAGAACCTGAAAGTTGTAGGAAAGTGGCTGTTCCTGGAGTTTTACTTAAATTATCCACTTAATTTCCTGCCTCCTGACTTCCCAGAGCCTTTCTCCTTGGCAGAGCACGTTGGCAGTGTGACAGGATGCTTGCCAGCGCGCTGGGTGAGTGCAGCTCCAACACTTGAGGTGTTCACCCCATCCGGGACGGCCCCTGTGTCTCTCTTCGGGAGGCAAGCTTTTCCCTCAGCCTCTTCTCCCTCCCTTCACCCCAGACACCATCATCCGAAAACCTACATTACAAAGGATAATGGATTAAACTCATTCCTATCCCTGGATTAGCCTGTCAGTTGCCATGACAATATTTTTAGTACTGTCTGGGATTGTTTATGACTCAGGAGCTATTAACACCATTTAGCTGGGGGGGGGGGTTTATGACTTGAATAATGTGGGGTGGGTGGAATCCTGGTCTATTCTTTGTGATCATCATATTGCACAGGAGGACATTCTATCCGTACAGAGTGGAAAAGAGCCATTCTGGCTTATCCCAGTTCCCAACTCCAGGTCCATAGTTCTGGAGTAATCCTGTTTAAATATGTGAGCCAAGAAGCAAACTTGATTCACACCCTACCTGCTATTTGAAGCACTCCTTCCCTCCACCACCAGTACTCTCTGTCTGCAGCATCGTCTACAAAATTGCCCAGGATACTTAAAACCTGTGATCTTCGAGGGCAAGGAAAAACAGGGCAGTGGATGCAGAAATCATTGGCATCTCCAACTTTCCCTTGGAATGAGATGTTATCCTGGTATAGAAGTAATTATTTCTTCAGTATTGCCAGAACTCCCAGACCTCACTGAAAGGCAGCAGCAGTCTAAAAGCAACAATCTTTTGGAGTAACTCCGTGGGTTGAGCAGCATCTGTGGGGGGGGGGGGGGGAAGGTGTTCATATTTTGTCTCGAAACCTTGCAAGGTTCAGACCATAAAGAATGATGAATATTTTTCTCCCCCCACGGATGTCAGCTGAGTGTTTGTTGCTCCAGGTTCCAGCGTCTCCAGCAGTTCAACACAACTACTCACTACCACATTCTGGCCAGTAGATATGCACTTTATCAGGGATGCTCACACCCCATGAGTAGCTCACAGGCATTTTCCAATGAGTAATTTAATTTTTGTGGTGCAAGAACAGTGGATTTTCTGGATTTGAGTTCACAAAATTGTAGAATAATGATAATATAAGAGGAGGTCTTTCAGCTCATTCAGTTTATACTGGCTCATGCAAGTGTAGTCCAGAGCTCACTTCTTTGGCCTCTCCTATACGTCTACAATTCTTTTTCCTTTCAGAGGCTGATCCATCTCCCTTTGAACCCTACTCTACAATTCCCCATACTCTCCCTCTGACTTGGTGGGTTGGGATTCCAGATCCCACCCCTCTCTGTACTTAAGGCAAAATCCTTTTGCCACTTTTGGTCCAGAAGATGTGACAAGAAGATATTGGTACATCCATTCTACAAATTCTGTGAAGAGACTTTGAGACATAACTTCTTTACACAAAGCACAGTGAGTACCTGGTATAAGCCAGAAGAGGTGGCCGAAGCAGGTACAATTATAACATTTAAGCAGATTTATATAGGTACATTGGGGAGAAGAGCTTAGAGGGTTTTAGGCTGAACTGGGACTATCGGGGAGCATGGTGTAGTCAGAATTGACCAGTTGGGCCAAAGGGCCAGTTTCTGTGCTATATTACTCTATGAACAACTTCTGCTTGTCCAGCCTGTCAACACAGCTAAGTCCCTCATTCCTGGAGTTATTTTCGTAGCCACCTCTGCACCTTGTCCAAAGCCCTCCAGTGTGGTGTCCAGAACTGGACACAGTAATCAGCTCCATCTGATCCAATCGTTCATAAAGGTCCAAGGTGATGGCTGTGGGTAGTTTTGTTCTGAATAGCAATAAACATTAGTCATACTTGGATAGTGTAAACTGGAAGGATTTTTCCCTTGGCAGAATTGTCAGTGATTAGGAGTGGGGGGTTGTATTTGGTCAGCAAGTGACTTCTTCCCCCCCCCCCCCCACCACCAGAGGGTGGTGGGGTCTGTAAGGATGGAGGAGGTAGAAACAGCTGGGTTCTTCATGAAAACCTGCCTCCCCTGCATAGGTTCTGTTTATATTTCCCACTGTCCTATGTTAGTGAAAATAATCAAGGTCCCTCCCACCATGGTCATTCTATATTCTTCCCCCTTCCATCGGACAGAAGATAGAAAAGCGTGAGAACATACTCCACCAGGCTCAAGAATAGCTTCTACTCGGCTGTTATAGGACGAATGAACCATTGCCCGGTATAACAAGATGGACCCTTGATCTCACAATCTACCTCATTATGACTTTGCACTTGTTGTCTGACTGTATGTAACTACAACATTTTGTATTCTCATATTTTACCTTGTATGACCTCAAAGTACTCATATAATGAATGGATCTGCATGAACAGAATGGAAATTTTTCACAGTACATGCAATAATAATAAACCAGTCTACCAGTTTAAATTATTTATTGTTTAAAAAGTGCATTGACAAACTCTTGAAGACCCATGAACCCAGAACTGAGCTGGGAGATCATCTGGACTGGCTGTTTTCCGGCCTGTATGGACAATGTGGGCTGAATGGCCTCCTTATACAATACAGTGAGCTGGCTGGGATCCCCATAGCCCCGAGGTAAACTGTAAATGGCTCTCAGACAATACTAAAACTATCGTCACAGCAACTGACAGGCTAATCCCTCCCTCACAGGGTTTAATCCATTATCCTTTGTGAGATGGCAGGTGTTCAGATCGTTGTGTTTGGGCCCTGCGGAGGGAGAGCAAGCTGGAAGGAAAATTTGTTCTGGGTGCATGTTCTCCTCTGGCAGATCCCATCAGGATGTCACCACTGGCACCAGGTCTCCCTGCCAGCTTGGCCGGTCATTGCTATACAGGTCCTGTTTCAGTTGTGGCACTGCACGCTTGGTTAAAGCTCTTCCTCACATGTTGCCAGGACTGGAGGGAGTGTGGTAGGCTGTAAGGAAAGGCTGGGCTGCTTTCTGTAGCAAGTACTGCAGGAGACTGAGTGGTGACATTACAGAGGTTTATAAAATCATGGGGGGCAAACACTGGGTGAGTTAGTCTTTCTCTCAGGGCAGGGAAGTCCAGAACTAGATAAGATAGGTTTAAGCTGAGAGGGGAAGGATAAAGGGGGCTTGAGGGGCACATTTTTCAATGCAGAAGGTGGTGGATACATTGAACAAGATGTCTGAGGAAGTGGTAGAGGTGGGTATAATTAGAACACTTAAAAGATATTTGGACAGGTTTAGCATAAGGGGTTCCCAACCCTTTTTATGCAATGGGCCCCTGCCATTAACAGAGGGGTCCAAGGACCTCTTTTAGAGGGATATGGGCCAAACACGTGCAATTGGGAGTAACTCAGGTAGGCATTTTGGTCAGAGTGGGCAAGTTATAAAGTCCAAGAACCACAGAATCATACAGCATGGAATTAGGCTCTCTGGTCCAACTCATTCATACCAACCTGAGGGGATGAATGCTGAGGGGTGATATCCATACTGGGGGCATCTAGACTGGAGGCAGAGTCCCAGAATAAGGATCACCCATTTGAGCACAGTTTCCATCAACAAGCTGTTAATCAAATTGAAGAAGTAACCTCACTGGGGTGTTCTGTATCGTGAGGGGAACTGATCCTGTTGGTGAAGAAAAACTCTTTCCTCTTCTTGGGGAATGGCAGTGTTGGTGAGAGAATTACTGCTGAGAAAGCTGCTGAGGTCAGAGTTAAATGAAAATTTCAAAACCCAGTTTGAAGGATTTTTCCAAAACCAAATGCCAAAACTTTAATGAGTAGACGTCTACTGAAATATTAAATCTCTCCCTCTCTCTCTCCGCAGACACTGCCTAATGAATATTTCCAGCATTTTCTATTATTATTGGTAAATTTTTGTCAGTTTAAGAGCCAAGATGAGGATTAAGATGTTAATGGGCCTGGATTAATCGAGTAATGGGGCTGGCTGGATTGTCTCCTCTTGATGCTAAATTGCTCTTCCTTGTTCTTCAGTGTGTGAGTGCAGAGAGTTGAAGCTGAGTAGGTGACTGAATGGAGATTAACCCTTTGTGTATTGACTTTCAGGCCATCACACGGTTTATATTGGGGTTCACGTGCCGAAGAGCTATCGGAGGAGGAGGCGACATCGGCGACGGGGAGTTGGCCAGAAGGAGAGGAACAAAGAGCGAGAAAGAACATCCGAGGCTTTGGACCGGTCTGATACAGAAACGAATGAAGACCAGACAAGCGGGAGCCTGTTCAAACCCCACAGTGAGTGTGACACTAACCCACTGGCAAGTTTGGCTTTGTGGTGGCCCTCATCACGTATCCTAACCATGGAGTGATGCTGTCCCCCCTCCAGTCTATCAGACAGACAGACATACTTCATTGATCCCAAGGGAAATTGGGTTTTGTTACAGCTGCACCAACCAAGAATAGAGTAGAAATATAGCAATATAAAACCATAAATAAGTAAATAATAATAAGTTAATCATGCCAAGTGGAAATAAATCCAGGACCAGCCTATTGGCTCAGGGTGTCTGACACCCCGAGGGAGGAGTTGTAAAGTTTGATGGCCACAGGTAGGAATGACTTCCTGTGACGCTCAGTGTTACATCTCGGTGGAATGAGTCTCTGGCTGAACGTAGTCCTGTGCCTAACCGGTGCATTATGGAGTCAATGGGAGTCATTGTCCAAGATGGCATACAACTTGGACAGCATCCTCTTTTCAGACACTACAGTCAGAGAGTCCAGTTCCACCCCCATAACATCACTAGCCTTACGAATGAGTTTGTTGATTCTGTTGGTGTCTGCTACCCTCAGCCTGCTGCCCCAGCACACAACAGCAAACATGATAGCAAAGTTAGCAAGGAAGAGCTGGCACCTGTCACTAACTCGCTCATGTCAGAATGAGGTGCTGAGGGAGGTTTTTGCAAGGCTGAGGGCGCTGGAGAGGTGGACGACCTCTGGAGACCTCTCTACATGTCTGGATGCATGTAGATGTCAGAGTCATAGATTTTCCCCCAGAGGCACTTTATCAGGTACAGTTATGATCTGAGTGATTTTGAGCATCGGGTGATTGTTGGTGCCAGATGGGGTGGTTTGAGTATCTCAGAAACCACCCACCTCCTGGGATTTCTATGCACAACAGGCTCTGGCGTTTACAGAAAATGGCGCAAAGACAAAAAGAAAGCATCCAGTGAGTGGCAGTTGTGTGGTAGAAGATGTCTTATTAATGAGAGAGATCGGAGAAGAACGGCCAGACTGGTTCGAGCTGCCAGGAGTGCGGAGGCAGTTCAGATAGCCACTCACTGCAACAATGGTGTGCAGAAAAGCATCTCCAAGTACACAATAGGTCAAACCATGAAGTGGGTGGGCCACAGCACCAGAGGACCACGATCGTGTACTCAGTGACCACTTTATTGGGTACAGGGAGTATCAGCTAAAGTGGCCACTGAGCGGACGTGGATGCACAGATGCAGATTCAGTTTCATTTGTCACGTGTACATTGAAACATCTGGTGAATTGCACGGTTTTCATTAACAACCAACGCAGCTGAGGATGTGCTGGAGGCAGCCCGCCTGCAGGGGTTGCTGCACATTCCGGCGCCAGAACTGCATTTCTGACAAGTGCAGCAGAACAGTCCAGAACACAAAGAACCAGAACATACCTAGCAACAGAGTGAGCACTGTTCCCGCGCCCGCCACTCACTCACCCACCCACACACTTACACAGCAAGGAAACAAGCCCTTCGGCTCACAGTACTGGTTCTGTACTGCCACCCATTGATACCAATCATACGCTAATGCCATTGTCTTTATTCTCTTCACATTTTCCATCAACTACTCCACCCCTCCTACCCACCCCTGCCGAGATTCTACCTCCCCCCTACACACCAGGGGCTATTATGCAGTGGCCAGTTGAACTGCCAGCCCGCTGCCTCTCTGGGATCTTGTTTGCTGGCCTGTGGATCTGCTGTCCTGTGGCCCCGCTGAAAGGGCAGGCTCCTACAGCCACCTCACCTGGCAGTGTCCTGCACTTGACAGGAGTGTCAGAGGTCAAACCTTGGCACGGGGGGCGGGGGGGGGAGCAACTAACCACTGACTCCACCACAGGACGAGTGGAGGATTGCATGCAGAGTGTTTCTGGGAGGGAATTTCAGAGGCTGGGGCTTCAGACTTGTCCCGTCCCAGGGATCAGAAGGGAGGGCTGCAAAGGCAACTCAGTGTTGTAGTTGCTGCCAGCTGCCACAGGTGGAATTGTTTGCTTGACAAACTCAGTGTCGAGTTTCCCTGCTGGTCTGTGGCCTCTACCACATATTTCCTTTTCCACTTTGACTGCCTCTGGCAGGAGAGAGTAATTTAAGGGTTAGAATGTACCTGTTGTGAGTTCCAGTGGAAGATTACTCAAAAGCTTATTTCCACTGATGTTTAGCCCGCTCCCTGCCTGCTCTTCAAGCCAGGACCTCCTGTGCACAACAGCACCTGCGTACCGTTCAGACACTGATGTCTCCATGGAGATGCAACGGTTGGTCAGTGAAAAGGAAAGGACTCATTTTTAAGGTGCCAGGTTTCAGCTGAACAGGGTGTTGCAATCAGGAAAGAGCTAGCCCTTTCTCACCGACTGACTAGATCACAGTGCAGAGACACACAAGCTGACTGTCCACCTTACTGCCCCCTATTAGAGGGGTGGCAAGACGTGGACCAGGAACCTGAGAGACCAAAGCCCCACCTTTTGTTCCGCTGCCATTCTGAAGCCAAGATACAGATCTCACTACTGACACAACGATTCCAGCTATACATTGTGGCTTCCACACTCCTTTGAGTAAAGTTTTCCTTCCCATCCCACCTGCTCACCACCAGGGTTGGACTCCTGGACCACTCAAACTACACTTACTTCAGATGTAGTCAACGACTTCCTTTTCAGATGAGAGATGAAAGGTTAAAAAAGAACCCAAGAAGCAACTTTTATGAAGAGGATGGTGGGTCACTGGAGTGAACTGCTAGAGAAAGTGGTTGAGGCTGGTACAATAATGGCATTTAGAATCGGAATCCGATTTGTTAACAGTAACTCACACTCAGCGGCCACTTTATGAGATACCTCCTGTACCTAATAAAATGGCCACTGAGTGTATGTTCATGGTCTTCTGCTGCTGTAGCCCATTCACTTCAGAAATGCTGTTCTGCAGTGATTATTTGAGTTACTATGGCATTCCTATCAGCTTGAACCAGTTTAGTCATTCTCATCTGGCCTCATTAACAATACCCACAGAACTGTGGCTCACTGCAAGTTCTTTTGTTTTTCACACCATTCTCTGTAAACTTTAGTCCATGAAAATCCCAGATCAGCAGTTTCTGTGAAACTCAAACTGCCCCATCTGGCACCAATAATCATTCCACAGTCAAAATCACTTGGATTACATTTCTTCTCCATTCTGATGTTTGGTCTGAACGACTGACACACTTGACTGTGTCTGCATGCTTTTGTGCATTGAGCTGCTGCCACATGATTGGCAGATCAGGTATTTGCATTAACGAGCAGGTGTACTGGTGCACTGAATAAAGTGGCCGTTGAGTGGGTGTTGCAAAATTTGTTGTTTTGTGGCAGCAGTACAAAGTTCAAAGTACCTGTATGCCACCCTGAGATTCATTTTCTGTGGGGATACTCTACAAATCCAAAACAGAATGTGAACCACGATAGAATCAGTGAAAGACCACTCCAACTTGAGGGTTCATCCAGTGCGTAAAGAACAACAAGCTGTGTAAATACAAAAAGAAAGGAAATGAGCAATAAATATCGAGAACATGAGATGGAGTCCTTGAAAGTGAGTCCATAGGTTGTGGGAATATTTCAATGATGGGGCAAGTGAAGTTGAGGGAAGTTATCCTCTCTGGTTCAAAAGCCTGATGGTTGAGGTGTAGATAACTGTTCCTGTAGCTGGTGGTGTGAGTCCTGAGGCTCCCATACCACCTTCCTGATGGCAGCAGCGAGAAGAGAGCGTGTCCAGGGTGGTGGGATCTCGAATGAAGGATGCTGCCTTCTTAAGGTATTGCCTTTTTAAATTATCTTTGAAGGTGTGGATTGTGCCCATGATGGAGCTGGCTGAGTTCACGACCCCCGGCAGCCTTTCCTGATCCTCTGCACATCAGGCGGCGATGCAACCAGTTTAAAATTTGTTAGAGTCTCTGGTGACATACCAAATCTCCTCAAGCTCCTAATGAAATGTAGCTGTTGGCATGCCTTCCTCGTATCAATATGTTTACATTGGCTAAGTACATGGATAGGAGGGATTTAGAGGGATATAGGCCAAAGGCGAGCAGGTGGGACTGGTGTAGGTGAGCTCCATGGTCAGCATGAACAAAGGGCCCGTTTCTGTACTGTGATACTGTGACTCATGAACAAAGGTCCTGTTTCTGTACTGTGATACTGTGACTCATGCATCCCTGCAGCCTGCAAATCCTTCATGTTATCATCATTTCTGCCGTGCCTGTGGCCAGCAAGATTCCAAAATCTGCCAGGCACAAGACAGTGGGCTGTGACTGGATTATGGGTTCTGGATGTTGACCTCAAACACTGGGCATGAAGGGTCTGAGAGTCGGTACTGTCCTAGGATCATTTCGTGCAGGACTTGTGTTGGATCATGTCTGGACTAATTAGGGACTCAAGGACACCATAAGAATGAGCTCTTTGCTAGTGCTTATGCTTTCCACTCCTCTTCACCTCTCAGTTTGTCTTCTTCCTTCTCTGTGGAGCCAATCTGCCTTTAACTACAAGCAAACCACGAGCGGCAGCACAGCTGGTAGAGCTGCTTCTTCCCAGCTCCAGTGACCTGGATTTGATCCTGACCTCAGGCGCGCTGCCTGCTCCCTGTGACCATATGAGTTTCTCCCAGGCACTCTGGGTTCTGTCCACATCCCAAACGTGTGTAGTCAGGAGGGTTAATTAGCTGCTGTAAATCATCTGTAATGTGTGGGTGAGTAGGGTGTTCAAAGGCACGTCAATAGAAAAGGTTTTGGAGAAAATTAGTGGGGTAATTCAATTAGTCTGTGAGATAGCATAGAGTAAATGGGCCAAATAGCTTTCTATACTGTAGAGAAATGCAGAGGAAAGCCACACCAGTGAGAGAGAGTTCCACATTTTCACTCTGCAGATTTCTGCTCGATTCCTGAACGGATTGATTGGTATTGGTGTTGAATTGAATTGAAGGTATCAAATATTGTTGGTTGCTAGCTCTAGTCTCACCCAGGTGGAAACTTCTTTGTCCCTACACAGTAAGATCTTTTATTTTATGTATTTAGAGATGCAGCATAAGAACAGGCCCTTACAGACCATGAGCGCACACTGTCCAATTACACCCATGTGACCAATTAACCTACCAATTGTACATCTTTTGGAACATGGGATGAAACCGGAGCACCCAGAGGAAACCCACGTGGTCACAATATACAAATTCTTTACAGACCACGGTGGGAACTGAACCCAGGTCACTGGAGCATGACTATTTGCTGTGCTATTGTGCCAGCCATTTTGTTTCTGTCAGCTCACGCTCGTGGACAAGGGCGCAAGGAGAGTTGCAAGCAGAGCCAAGGTTCAGAGGGATGTGGGCCAAACGCAGGTAAATGGGAACATGGCATGGCAGCTTAGTGGTTAGCACAACACTTTACAGAACAGGTGACCTGGGTTCAATTCCTGCCACTGTCTGTAAGGAGTTTGTACATTCTCCCTGTCACTGCATGGGTTTCCTCCGGGTGCTCTGGTTTCCTCCCACAGTCCAAAGGCTTCCCGGTTGATAGGTTAGTTGGTCATTGTAAAGTGTCCTGCCATTAGGCTAGGATTAAACTGGGTGGCATGGCTCAAAGGGCTGGAAAGGCCTATTCCACACTGTATCGCTATAAATAATCAGATTGGTTCCTTTGCCAACATGGACCAGTAGGATGAAAGGCCACAGATCTCCAAGGTTTGTTGTTCTGGGAGACAGATCCTTAGCCCATTCAGTGTCCCTGATGCAACTTCTCTCCCCCCCCCCCCCCCCACCCTCTGATGGAATATACTGTAACTCTTGTAAACCTTTACTCCACCACCTCTCATATTCTCCTTATAGCAGAGAGAGCTGTAGAGTCTTTAAATTTGCAATAGCACCATAGCTGAGGCTGGGAAAGGCTTTCACATGTTTTTAATAAGGATTTTGTACAACATACACAAGACCCACAGGGTCATCTTGGCCTCATTAACTTGATGAGTTCACAGTGGAACCCAGCCTGACCAATGGAGAGACCAGCAGATTTTAATCCTTAGATCTCTGAGCCTGTGCTTTGATTAGAATTAGCTAGGCCTTGTTAATACTTTGCCAAAGCCTGTCCACTCTGTATTCACATGCGTCAGCTACCGGACACTGGTTACCTGTGGTTGGGGAGATGCTGGGGAGCAGCGGTGTTTGCGGTGGGAGTTTGGGCAGGTGAGGTGGCCAGGCTGATATTCTGGGATGTGGCTCGAATCCAAGAGCTGCTGAATGTGCTGCTGTCCTGCATCACCATGTAAAATGGCAGGGTATCACCACTCCGTCCCTGCCTCTAGCGATGGAGCTGACTGAGTCAGATTGTGTTTTTCACTTTACTGTTATTCCCCAACTGCCCTTTTCCTAAAATTCCTTATCAAGTAGGGTGATAGAGCAAAATATGATGGCTACAGGCCCTTCAGTTCAATGAATCCATGTTGACCACTTTGCCCACCCATACTTCTGTTATTCAGATCATCTCATATCAGCAGCACATGTAAACCAAAGTATATTTAACATTATTTTTAGCTTGTATACAAGCCCCACATGAAGCAGGGCATCAAATAGTTGGTTAAAACTCTGGGTGATCCTACCTCGTTCCAACTTCCTGCATTTGGCCCATTGGGCTAAAGCCCCTCCCCTCCATGCATCTGTCCAAGTGCATCTTGCACCTGCCTCAACCAGCTCATTCCATATACTCACCTCCCTATGTGTGGAAAAGGTAGCCCCTCAGGACACTTTTAAATCTTTCCCCTCTCACCTTAAATTGATGCCCCTAGTTTTGGACTCCCCTCCCCTGGGGAAAGTACTCCGGCCTTCGAGCTTGTAAGACCCTAAGCTATAGGATCAGAATCAGACTATTTGGCTCATTGAGTCTGCTCTGCCATTTAATCATTGATGATCCTTTCTTCCCCTCCTCAGCTCCACTTCCTGGCCTTCACCCTGTGACCCTAGAAGCCCTGAAAAATCAAGTACCCATCAATCTCCACCTTAAATACACCTAACAACCTGCCTCCACAGCTGCCTGTGGTAATGAATTCATTACCCTCTGGCTAAGGAAATTTCTCTGCATCTCTGTTTTAAATGGACGCCCCTCTATCCTGAGACTGTGCCCTCTTATCCTAGAATACCCCATCATGGGAAACATCTACTCCACATCTACTCTGTCTAGGCCTATCAACATTCGAAAGATTTCAATGAAATCCTCCCTCATCCTTCTGAACTCCAGCGAGTACAGACCCAAAGCCATCAAAACGTCCCTTGTATGATAACCCTTTCAATCCTAGAATCATCCTTGTGAACCACCTCTGGACCCTCTCCAAAGCCAGCACACCTTATCTTATATAAGGAACCCAAAGCTGTTCACAAACTCAAGGTGAGGCCTCACCAGTGCCTTATAAAGCCTCAGCATCATAGGCCTGATGATGCTATCAGGCCTCTTGAAATGAATACATTTGCCTGCCTTACCACTAACTCAATCTGCAAGTTAATCTTTAGGGTGTTCTGCACAGGACTCCACACATCTCTTTGCATTTCAGATTTCTGAAAATAGTCTGCACATTTATTTCTTCAACCAAAGTGGATTACCATACATTTTCCAACATTGTATTTCATTTGCCACTTTCTTGCCCATTCTCCTAACTGTTTAAGCCCTTCTGCAGCCCTCCTGTTTCCTCAACACTGCCTGCCCTTCCACCAATCTTCGTATCATCTGCAAACTTGGCAACAAAGCCATCTATTCCATCATCTAAATCATTGATATATAGCATAAAAAGAAACGGTCCCAACATCGACCCCTGCGGAACACCATTAGTCACTGGCAGCCAACCAGAAAAGGATCCTTTTATTTTCACTTGCTGCCTCCTACCAATCAGCCAATGCTCTAACCATGTTAGTAACTTTCCTGTAATACTAGGGGCTCTGAACCTTGTAAGCAGCCTCATGTGTGGCACCTTGTCAAAGGCCTTCTGAAAATCCAAATATACAACATACACTGCATCCCCTTTATCCATCTGACTTGTAGTTCCTCAAAGAACTCTTAACAGATTAGTCAGGCAATATTTTCCTTTAAGAAGACAATGCTGACTTTGTCCTATCTTGTCTTGTATCACCATGTACTCCGTAACCTCATCCTTAACAATTGACTCCAACATCTTCCCAACCACTGAGGTCAGGCTAACTGGTCTATAATCTCCTTGCTGCTGCTTCCCTCCTTTCTTAAAGAGTGGAGTGACATTTGCAATTTTCTTGTCCTCCAGAACCATGCCAGAGTCCAATGATTCTTGAAAGATCATTACTAATGCCACCACAATCTCTCTGCTTCTCATTAAATATTTGCATTAGGTTCCTCCTCATTCCCTTACATCCCAAGGAATAAAGACCTAGGCTGGCCAACATCTCCCTGTAAATCGGGTCTTCCAGCATTGATATCATCCTTGTGCATCTTGTTTCCACTCTTTGCAGTTTAACCACATCATTCCTGTAACAGGGTGATCAAATCTGTTCACAATACTCTTAACCTACATTGTGAAATGAGGCCATTTGAGCCATCAAGTCTATGCATGTTCTCTGAAAAATCAAATTCACCCACCTTTCCCTGTAATTAATTATCCCTTACGCCCACCTAAACCAGGGTTAGTTTACAATATCCAGTTAGCGCAATAGTCTGTGTGTGATTGAGAGAAAACTAGAGTCCCCAAGGGTAACCCACATGGTCACAGGCAGAGTGTGCAAACTCCACACATCTTAAACATGGTGAAGATGTTGGAGGTCCAGAACTCAAGCCACGGATGATGAAGCTATGATGATTTCAGCCTGGTGTGTGTTACGCCACCTTGACTGTAGCCTGTGTACCTCAGGCCTCAGCTGTTATCACAGGTGCATGGAGGAAGCGTCTGTGGTGGTTTGGGCAAGTTCTAGTCCAAATGTATACGTGCTTGTATCCCTGGTGTCACGTAGTCGTGCAGCTCGTTCAGCTACTACCTCACAAGTCCTGCATCTGACTGACCCTTATGTCCCTGTGGAGTTTGCATGTTCCCTTAGGTGCTCTGATTTCATCCTACATCTCCCAAAGATGTGGGCTGGTAAAGTTAATAGGCCAGTATAAATTGTCCCTAATGTGTGGGTGAGGGTATAGAATATGGGGAGAATAAAATGTGTGTTTGAGGGGTCCGGTTTCTGTTCTGAGTCTCTCTGTGACTGGTATCACATCATGGACACTGCATTAGTGGGGTGTTAAGTGAGGAACCAGCCTAACAACTGTGGGCTTTTGTGGGAAAGCAAATGCAATGTTAGCATTCGTTTTGAGAGGACTAGAGTATGAAAGCAAGGATATAATGCCAAGGCTTTATAAGGCACTGGTCAGATTGCATTTGGACTAATGTAAGCAGGTATGGGCACCTTATCCAAGAAAGGATGTGCTGGCAATCGAGGGGATCTCGAGGAGGTTCACTAGAGTGATCCTGGGAATGAAAAGGTTAACATATGAGGAGCATTTGACGGCTATTGCCCTGTACTTTCTGGAGTTTACAGGAATGGGGTAGGGGGGATCTTATTTAAACTTGCCAAATTTTTGAAGGTCCAGATAGAATGAGAGCAGATTTCTAATAGAGGGGGAGTCTAGCACCAGAGGGCACAGACTCAGAATACAAGGATGTCTGTTTAGAGCAGAGATGAGAAAGAATTTCTTTAGCCACAACGTTTTGAATCTGTGGAATTTATTGCCTCAGTCGGCTGTGGAGGGCAAGTCATTGGGTATCTTTAAAGTGGAGATTGACAGGTTCTTCAATTAGTCAAGTATCAGAGGTTACAGAGAGAAGGCAGGAGAATGCGATTGAGAAGGGGATAATAAATCAGCCATGGTGGAATGGCGGAGCAGACTCAATGGGCTAAATGGCCTAATTCTGCTCCTATGTCTTGTGGATAAGCCTCAGGAGCTAATTGACCTCACAAGCTCCTGACACAGGGGTGAGGGTGGAGCCTGCTGAGGTGGTGGGTGCGCCAGTGTGCAGGAGACGAGCAGGTCATCAGGTATTAAATGTTTACTGAGGATGTGCACAGTAACATTTGAACTGCATTGTGCATTGAGCTTTCAGTGACCCATCGATTCAAAAGTGATGAGACTGCAATAAGGACCCTGGGTTTCAAGAATGCGGAGATGTAGTGAAACCCGTTCAATGATTTGAGGAATGTATTCTCACATTTCACTTTTTGGCTTTCTGGCCGTGTGAGCCAGAACAGTAGATTACTGATGGCTAGTTGGGCAGAATGTGCGTGACCTACCACTGACTCAACTTGCAATCTCTTTAAGGGATTAAGATGGGGGGGGGGGGGGGCGGGAAAAAGTTATGGTAATCTCCTATAATCATCCGAGCTCAGCCAAGTAAAATTAATAGTTCGTTAATTTAAAAGTAATCAGTTTAAAAGGAAAACGCCATCATTAAAATAGTCCCTAATCCTACCCGGCTAATGTTACACCATTGAGCCAGTGAATGTGTGGCAGCTGAAGGTTTCATTCAGATCACAAAGAGTAGTGGTCAGAGACAAAGTTCTCATTGTAAAGGGTTGGTGCTTGGCTGGTTACTGTGTGCTCCCTGCTCTCACTGAAACATGCCACAGAGGGAGAGGGAGGAGGAATACGAGAGAGAGAGAAAGAGAGAGAGTGTGTTTGTGTGTGAGAGAGATAAATGGAGACGGGGAGAGAGAGTGACAGAGAAAAAGAAGAGGAGTGGACAAGGGTTATTCAAGATGGTTTAATGTAATTTCCTGTACACACACATAAAGGAGAACAAAATAACGTCATGCCAGATCTGATGCAGTATTAAAAACCACACAAAAGATAAAGAACACAATAATAAAAAACACAATGAATATGGATATATGTTAGCTTGTATACAGAGTTCAAAGTACATTTGCTATCAAAGTACACATTACACAGCTTTGAGAGTCATCTCCTTACAGGCAGCCCCAAAACAAAGAAACTCAAAAGAACCCATTTTTTTGAAAAAGACTCGTGAACACCCAATGTGCAGAGAGAAAAAAAAACAAATTGTGCAAGCAATAAAGTAAGCAAATAGTATTTAGAAAGAAAGTGAGTCCTTGGGCACAAAGCCTCAGCCTTAGTCCAGCACGTTGTGGAGTAAGTGTCGCAGAGCCTGCAGACATGGAGCCTGAAGCAGGCCGTAGCCTCGGCCTAACCCTCAGTGCAGCGAAGAGTAAATGTTGTGGTGCAGTGAGCAGAACCAGGCCAACCCTCACCTATGGTCCTGACATATTGCCTTTTCAATCCATCTGCCCAGGCGTTTAAGTCGTCCAAACATTAGGTCGTTCCTTGCTGTAGGACCTGGGGCCTGTCGCATTGATAAGCTGTGGGCCTGGACCCTGCTACCACATCTTGGCCTATACCCAACCTTTCCAAAATGGCCCAGGGCTTAGATCAATCAAACCTTGCACTTGGTTGAGGTGGACAGGCCTCCAATCTGCCTCTCCTCCACTTGCCTCAGCTTTGCCTTGATCTCGCTCCAACTTCACCTTGCACCTTCAAGCTTTGACCCTTGACTCAACCTTGCCTTCACTCGCCTCTCCATTGTTTGTGGTGATTATTTACCGTAGTTTTTTTCTTTCACAGAAAAAGTGATAATAACAAAGTACTTAGTTGTATTCCTTGTTTTGGTAACCGCCAGTAAGGAGTCACTTGCTCTCACCAGTGCCATCTTAAACTGTATGAGTAAACCTGATAGATTGATTGTATGTCTATAAAGTGGCACTGGTAGTACACAAGATAATTGACAGAAAATATTAAAGTAGTGGTGGAATTATTGATTGGAGGTGTTGATCAGTCTTACTGCTTAGGGAAAGTAACCGTTTTTGCGTCTGGCGGTCCTGGTGTGGATGCTATGTAGCCTCTGCCCTGATGGGAGTTGGACAAATAGTCTATGAGTAGAGTGGGTGGAATCCTTCATGATGTTACTGGACCTTTTCCAGCACCTTTCTGTATATATGTCCTTGAATCCAGGTAGGCTGATGCCAATGATGCACTGGGCAGTTTTGACTACTAGTGATTGAGCCTTCCTGTCTGCTTCAGTGCTGTTTCCAGTGATGCATCTTGTCAGGATGCTCTCTACTGCAGATCCGTAAAATGGCGTGTCTGTAGGTGAGCAAAGACCAGCTCACTTCATCCTCCTCTGAAAGCAGAGGTGTTGGTGAGTTTTCTTGACTATGTAGGATGTGTTCTGGGACCATGAGAGGTTGTGTGTGATGTGGACTCCCAGGAGTTTGAAACTGCTTACAGTTTCTATTACTGTGCCGCTGATGTAATGGGGGGAGGTGCTGAGTTCCTCTGAAGTTGATAACCATCTCCTTGGTCTTACTGGCATTCAGGAAGAGATGATTTGCCTGCCACAAGGCCTTGAGCTCTTTCACCTCTTCCCTGTAAGCCGCTCATCATTGTCGATGATGAGCCCCCATCACTCTCATATCATCGGCGAACTTGACAATGTGATTACTTGTGTGTTTGGCCGCGCAGTCGTGTGTGAGCAGAGTGGAGAGCAATTGGCTCAGCGCACGGCCCTGTGGGGCACCTATGTTGAAGAAGGTGGGGAGGGAGGAGCAGTTGTGCATTCCGTTGATCTGAAGTCTGTTGGTTAGGAAGTCCAACCATTGCGTAGAGGTGTATTCAGACTGGGGAGTAGGAGTTTGTTCACCAAGGTCTGTGGGATGAGCGTGCTGAATGCTGTACTGGAGTCCAAAAACAGCATCCTGACATAAGTGTCCTTGTTTTCTAGGTGTGTCAGGGCCAGGTGCATGACGGATGTTAGGGTATCTGTCATAGAGTGGTTCTGTCAGGAAGCACATTTGTGAGTGTCCCATGTGGCAGGAATGGAGTTTTTGATGTGCCCCATTATCAGCTGTTTGATCGGCATCAGATGAAAGAACGGTAAAGAATAAGGCAACACAAATTCTTCGTTTAGTTCCGAAGGTGCAGAGCTTTTTGGTACAGGGATGACAGTGGGTGATTTGGATCATGTCTGGATGAGTGGAGTGTTGAAGACGTCAGTGAGCTGGTGTGTACTCTGGCTGAGTACTCGGCCCGGCTGCTGTACAGGGGTTGACTCCCTGCAGAGTCACTCTCCTGTGTGCTGCTGTTACTCACCTGTGGGGTGGGTAGCTGGTGTTGCGCTGCATGCCTCAGAGCATGCATAAAAGTTGTTTAGTGCATCAGGGAGAGAGGCATTGCTGATACAGTCGATGCTGTTTTTCCTTGTGTAAACAGTAGTACCCTTGAAGCCCAGCCCCGTATGCTGGACGTAGTTCAGCCTGGGCTTCTGGTTGGGCCATGAGGTCATCATTCTTGAGGGACCAACATCGTCTATACGCTTACTGAGGTAGCCAAATGGTGGCTTCTTTGGACGTTTGCCAGGTAGTCCATTCGAAACAGTCCTGAAGCATAGAGATTGCCTCTTTGGGCCATAGAGTGATGGTCCTCATGAATGGTTTCTCCATTTCCAGTGCCGGTCGGTGTGCTGGGATTAGCATTGTGGAGATGGGGTCAGAGAGACCAAACTGAGGGCGTGGTGTGGCTTTGTAAGTTGGTGGAATTTGGGTAAAATGTCTTGCAGGTTAGCATAATTGATGTCTCCTGCAATTATGAAGAGACTGTCTGATTGCTTGTTTTGTAGAGAGCTGACGATACTGTAAAGTTCTCCCAGAGCAACCCTGGTGTTCACTTTGGGGAGGGGGTATGTAGACAGTGGTGGTGAATACGCCAGTAAACTGCCTGTACAGGTAACATGGCTGGCATAGTTCCCTCCTACATTTATACACTTAGTCCAGCGGTCATGGAGCATACGGATCTTGGACCTCCAGAAAGTGTCCACAGATGGGTGATTGAGAAGTTTGTGGCCTAAGGAAGAAGGAGATGAGTTATACAGCTCTCGTTACATGCACATGCAGGACCACTCTGAGTGATTATGTAGAAAGTTTGAAGTTAATAACTCAACTCCGTATGCTCCACGACCACTGGACTAAGTGTGTAAATGTAGGAGGGGACTATGTTGAAAAATAAATGTGCTAGGGTTTCTAAAATTGACTCCTTCTACCTTAGGCCACGGAAATATCAATCACCCCTCGTACATTAACCTTTGTTAATACACACACAGATTCCACCTCCCTTTGATTTCCCCGACAGGGAGTTCCTGTCTGCGCAGACACAGTTGAAGTGTTGAGTCGGGCATGTTGTCGCTTTACCATGTTTTGGTGTAAACAGTTTCTCATCTCTCCTTCTGTGCATTCATTCTCAGTCCTAGTGAGTCCATTCTATTATCTAGCTAACGGAGGTTGGCAAGGGAAAGTGACGGTACTGCCAGTCTGGTCGGGTTTGCTCTCAGCCTAGCTACCACCAAAGCTCTCTAGCTGTGTTTCTGCTTCATCTCACAGCTCCTGCATCTGCCGCTTCCTCGGCTGAGCTGCTTACTCCAGTTGCCGTCACCGGTTCCGGGTCCGTAGAACCAATAGTCCGTTGAGCACCAACATTAACAGGGTGGAGGCAGGTGAGTTTGGTAGGAGGAGATGATCAGAGATGAGGAGGTGGAGAGGGGTGAGGAATTGGAAGAGTTGACCATGAGAGGAACTCCTGAGTGCTGGTAGGAGATACTGGGGAGGGGATTCCCAGGTACCTGTTGGACATCTGACAGTTGGAACTCAGACTGATCAGTGAGTGACTGTGTAGGCACCTCGTTTTGTTCCCTGTGTAATGTTCAGATCTGCAGTTCCCACTCCCTAGGCAGCCAATCTGTGGCAATATTTCTCCCTCCTCCTCCACCCAGAACTCTACATTAACAGGTGTTGCAGCCACCAGTTTTCCTGCCTGACTTCTGATGAATGAATTAACTCCAGCAGTAAAAGGCCAGGCAGTAAAATTCTGGGCAATCGTTTGCCATCAGATGAAAGAACAGTAAAGAATGAGGCAGCACAAATTCTTCACTGCTAGCACAGCAGCAGTTGCTCAACTCCAGTGACCAAGGTCTCTGTTTGTGTGGAGTCCGCACGATCTCCCTGCGGCTCCTGTGGGATTCGCTCCAGTGTTCTGTGGGGTGGTGCAATGGTTGGATGCTGTAAATTACCACAAGTGTGAGAGTGACAGGTGAAGTCTGGGGGGAGTTAATAGAAATGTGGGGAAAAAATAAAAAGGTGGATTATTGTATGGTTGGTGTCAACATGGACTTGGTAAACTGCAGGTGTATATGTCACTGACTTAGTGAATTCCCTGCACAGACGACCTCTGTTCTGTGCCAAGGTATTTGCTCCACTCAAGTATGTAGCTGCTGTCCATCACCCCAATTACCATTGTCTTCTGTCCCTCTCCACCCTTGAGATTAACCAACAAGCTCCCCACCCTCACAGTGCGTCTGTCTCATCCACTTCTGATGGGAGTGTGCTCCGTTCTCACTGCCTTCAGGTAAGGAGGGTCGTCTGGATTCCTGATGAGGTTTATTCATCAAAGTGTTGCAATGGAAATGTCTACCCTGCAGCTACTCGCTGAACAGAGCTGAAGATCTCTTCTCCACTGCTGCCCAACCTTTGTTGTCATGGTGAAAAGTTCCTGGGCCAGACCAGAGTTAACCTGAGCTGAGACCCTGCAGCGGAGTCCTGATGAAGTATCTCAGCCCAAAATGTTGTCTCCCCACAAGTGCTGCCTAACCTTCTGAGTTCCTTCAGCATTTTGTGTGTTGCTCCAGAATTAAAAACTGTTGTGTCTTCTGATGCCTCTGCAACTATCCCAAAGACTGAATGAGCTGCTGGGGGAAGTGGTAGGGGTAGGTATACTTGCAAACTTTAAAAGATATTTAGACAGGTACATGGATAGGAAAGATTTAGAGTGATCTTAATCTACTGGACCAGCCCAGCAGGATCTCTCTTTCAGCCAGGACAAGTTGGGCCTGTTAATCTACTGTTTAACACTGGCTAGTCACGTTCCCATGGGACAAGTCCAAGGGGCTGACACCAGCCTTTGGGCTCTGTGAGCTGCACCCTGGGTATTATTTTTAGTGACTGACAACTGGTGTCACAGTTGGGCTATGAGATAATCAGGGGATTGGTGTCAGTGGGCCCAACAAGCATTCACAATGGAATTTTAGGGGCTTAAGCCATTTGGAGTCAGAGGCACACGCAAACTTCCTTCTATAATGCTGATTAATTTTTAATCACAACATTGCTGCACCGTAAATTAGATCACAGTATCTCCCAGGCAATTCCCAGAGTGAAACGGTGATATCATTGGAGGGTACAACATTCTTTCAGGGCCCAGTGGGTACGATGCAAAGACGATGTTTCTCCCTGGCTGGGCTGTGCTGAAACAGGGGTCAGGGCCTCAGAGTAAGTACTAAGCCATTCACTGAGGCAAGATGTTCCTTCACCCAGAGCATGGCGGACTTTTGAACGTGGAGAGTCAGTCATTCTAGACCAGATTTTTGAGTGTTTCTGAAATCGAGGAGTATGGGGGTTGGTTCCGGATAGTGGTATTGATTTATTGATATTAGTTTATTATTGCCACATGTACCAAGGTACGGTGTAAAACTTTTGTTTGCATGCTATCCAGACAGATCATGTGAAATTAAGGTAGTAAAGTGAAATCAGAAATGTTGCAGAGCAAGTGTAGCATCGGTAGAAAGTGCCACAGTGAGGGATATTGGGAGATCAGGAATTCATCTTTTAGTGTATGGGAGGCCCATTTGAGAATCTGCTAGCATAGAACATTGAACAGTGCAGTACCACACAAAATCAGGCCCTTCAGCCCACAATGTTGTGCCGAACTAATTAATCTAGTAATTAAACAGCTAACTAAACAAATCGCTTATGCCTACACAATATCTATGTTATTCCACTCTCTGGATACTCACGTGCCTGTCTAAGAGCCTCTAATATATTTCCCTTCACCATCACCCCTGGCAGTGCAGTTCAAAGCATCCAACACTTCTGGTGTAAAAAGAACTTGCCCTGCATATCTTCCTTGAAATTACTCCCTCATCTTAAATGCATGCCCTCTATTATTAGATATTTAGACCCTTATCAAAGAAGGTACTAGTGTCTGCTCTATTGATGCCCCTAATAACCTTATAAGTTTCTATCAGGTCTCCACTCGCCCTTCAAAGATTCAGAGAAAACAACCCTAGTTTGTCCCGTCTTTCAGTGACAGAGGAGATATCTTTGAGTCTGGCTGTCTGTGCTCTGACGGTGGTACCTTCTGCCCAACGGGTGGGGGAGAAGAGGAATGAGTGGGTGGGAAGAGCCCTTGATTATGTTGACTACTTTCCAGAGGCAGCAGGAAATGTAGACAGAGGTCACAGAGAGAAGTTTGTAATGGACTGGGCTATGTCCAAAACTGCAATTTCTTAAATTCTTACCCAATACAAAGTCGTGATGCATCTGGATAGGACGCTTTCTATGGTGTGTTTGGTAAGAGTCAGTGGGTACGTGCCAGATTTCCTTGGCCCTCTGACGTCGAGGCTCAATATCTGTGAGTCTGGACTGGGGATTGGAGGCCTGTCTGCATGTGTAGGTGGGTGGGAAGGAGGGAAAGAGGCTTGTTATTGTTGCATGTGTTGTTCTGCTGAGCATTATGGGTACGTTATGGGTGCCAGAATGTGTGGCACCCTTGCGGTCTGTCCCCAATGCATCCTTAGGTTGTATTGGGTATTCAGAAAAACAACACGTTTCACTGTGTGTTTCAATGTACACGTGATAAATAAGTGAATCTGACAGTAGTGAGCTGAAGGCCGGAGACACAAGAGACTGCAGACACTGTAAACCGGAGCAACAAACAATCTGCTGGAGGAACTCTGCATGTTAGGCAGCATCTCTGGAGGAAAATGGACATGGGAGAGGGATTGCAGTGGGTTTGGGGAGCAGACTCAATGGACCAAATAGCCTAATTCTGCTCCTATGTCTTATGGCCTTGTAGAAGAGTGTGTAGATAATGGGCAGGTGGGCATTACACTCCTCCCTTGCCCGCCCACTGTTCCCATCTGCCCTCCCACCTCCCTCACTTGATTCCATGCTTCACCTGCCTCTCCAATCAGATTTCATTATCTTTAACCCTCTCGCCTCCTAGCTTCTGTTGCCTCTTCCCTCCACCATCTGCAGATCACCATTCCTTAGCTGGATCCACCTATCGCCTGCTAGCTCTCTCCCCACCTCTTCCCTCACTTCATTATCTCCCCTCTGCACTTTCGTTCTTGATGAAGGATCTCGACCTGAAACGTCAGCTGTTCATTTCCCTCCGTAGGCCCACAGAGTTCCTCCAGCATCTTGTATACGGCCCGAAAACGGGATAGGGAAAGATCAGTACGGATATTCGGCCCATTGTCACCATCATTGTCTCCATACAATGGGCCGAAGGGCCTGTTACCTCATTCGACAACTCCAGGATCACCAGGAAGTTGGACAGGCTGGCTGGTTGTACTGGAATAAAGTCATTTCAAATGAAGTGTTCAAGGCAGTGCTGAGGGAGGGAGAGGCTGGGAGGGACATACAGAGACCGAAGTGGCTCAGCAGGTAGTGCCATTGGCTCCCAAGTTCAGTTCTGACCCCCAATACTGTCTGGAGTTTGCTTTTTCTCCCTGGGATTGCATGGGTTTCCCCAGGTGCTCCAGCTTCCTTGCAATTCCCAAGGACCTGCTTTAATTGGCCGCTGTGTGGGTGAGGGGTAGAATCTGCGGGGTGTAGAATGGAGGTAGAACAGCCACAGGGAAAGTTGGTAAGTGGATGGAATTGCTCTGAAAGCTATCGAAGACTTGATGGCCTATGTTATAGGAGACGTGAAGAGGGACTGGATTAAAGGTGACAGGTCAGATTAGTGGCGGGAGTGGGTTCTGAGAGGGTGAGTTCAGTTGGGCTTTCTGTGTTGTAAACTGAAGATGGAGTGGAATTGGTGTTCACCCCTCCTCTACACTCTATACCTCCCCTCACTTTCAGCAACACTCCACTTGACTGATGGAAGCTCGCCGGAAGAAACATCAGCAGCCCAGGCAGCATCTATGAAAAAGGATAAACAGGTAAACAGTCGATGTTTCAGACCGAGACTCTTCTTCAGGACTGGAGAAGAAAAAAGAGGTCAGAGTAAGAAGGTGGGGGCGGAGAGGAAGTAGTTGGTGATGGGTGAAACCAGGACGGGAGGTTCATGTAAAGAGCTGGGAAGTCAATTGGTGAAAGAGATAAAGGGTTGGAGAAGGGGGAATCTGATAGGAGAGGACAGAAGGCCATGGGTGAAAGGAAAGGGGGAGGAGCACCAGAGGGAGGTGATGGGTGGGGAAGGAGATGAAATGAGGGAAGGAAATGGGAACGGTGAAGTGGTGGGGCATTACTAGAAGTTCGAGAAATAGATGTTCATGTCATCAGGTTGGAGAATATCCAAATGGAACATTAGGTGTTCTTCCATTGTAGCGGTGTGCTACACGCAGCGCTAAAATTACGACACGGAGTCGGTAACTGCAGTCGAAGGAAAAAACTTTATTCGAAATCTTCAGCCTCACTTTTAAGCCTCCCTCAACCTGCCCCCCATGGCGCAGAGGCTCCAAAGCTCTGTGCTCGCAAACCCCCGTAGGCTATCTAACTGTGAGTCGGTTCGGATGTGCCAGGAAATGGGTCGCCACATAACCCCCCCCCCCCCCCCCAGAACCGGCGATACACCCCCCCCAATGTCCACAGTCTGGGCCAGAACCTGCTTGGGAGGTCGGCCTCTGCGCCGAGGTGCCGGAAACTCGGCCGGTTGCGCCAGGTCCACATGGGCCGGTTTGAGGCGGTCCACCGTGAAAACCTCCTCTTTCCCCCCAACGTCCAGCACGACCTTGGACCCGTTGTTCCGGAGCACCATAAACGGCCCCTCGTATGGCCGCTGCAGCGGTGGCCAATGCCCGCCCCTTCGTACAAACACAAACTTACGGTTCTGTAGGTCTTTGGGTACGCAGGTCGGGTGCCGCCCGTGCTGTGAAGTGGGTATGGGGGCCAGGTTACCGAGCTTCTCGTGTAGTCTGCCCAGGACTGCTGCGGGATCTTCCTCTTGCCCCCTTGGGGCTGGTAGGAACTCCCCGGGGACGACCAGGGGCGCGCCGTATACCAACTCGGCCGACGAGGCGTGCAGGTCGTCCTTGGGCGCTGTGCGGATGCCGAGTAGGAACCAGGGAAGCTCGTCCGCCCAGTTGGCTCCTCACAGGCGGGCCATGAGGGCCGACTTCAGGTGACGGTGGAAACGCTCCACTAGCCCGTTCGACTGTGGGTGGTAGGCAGTGGTGTGGTGCAGCTGAGTCCCCAAAAGGCTGGCCATAGCTGACCACAGGCTGGAGGTGAACTGGGCGCCTCTGTCAGAGGTAATGTGGGCTGGTACACCAAAGCGAGATATCCAGGTGGCGATCAGGGCTCGGGCGCAAGATTCGGAGGTGGTGTCGGTGAGCGGGACCGCCTCTGGCCATCTTGTGAACCGGTCCACAATAGTCAGGAGGTGCCTCGCTCTGCGCGACACTGGCAGGGGGCCCACGATATCCACATGAATGTGGTCGAAACGCCGGTGGGCGGGATGGATCTGCTGCGGTGGGGCTTTGGTGTGCCGCTGCACCTTGGCCGTCTGGCAGTGCATGCACGTTTTGGCCCATTCACTGACCTGTTTGCGGAGTCCGTGCCAAACGAACCGGATGGAGGGATGCGCCAAGTTATGAATGGAGTTGAAAACGCGGCGCCGCCAGGCTGTCGGGACGACGGGACGGGGCTGGCCGGTGGCGACGTCACAGAGTAGGGTCCTCTCACCCGGGCCCACGGGGAGGTCCTGGAGCTGCAAACCGGAGACTGCGGTTCTGTAACTCGGAATCTCCTCATCCGCCTGCTGCGCCCCTGCCAGTGCCTCAAAGTCTACCCCTTGGGAAAGGGCATGAACGGTAGGGCGAGAGAGCGCATCCGCCACGACATTGTCCTTACCCGAGACGTGCCGGACATCCGATGTGTATTCAGAGATGTAGGACAGGTGGCGTTGCTGGTGGGACGACCAGGGGTCGGACGCTTTCGTAAACGCAGAGGTAAGCGGTTTGTCTTCTGAGGTGATCTGGCGAACATGGAATTGGGCTTCGGCTTGCTGGAACCATAGGTTCGGGCGCTGTGTCCAGAAACCCGGCAGTTTCAACGAAACCGCATGAACAGAGGCGGCGTCGGTCATTTCTGGTCCAAAAATCGTTTGGACTGTCGGGGTCACCAATTGTAGCGGTATGCTACACGCAGCGCTAAAATTACGACACGGAGTCGGTAACTGCAGTCGAAGGAAAAAACTTTATTCGAAATCTTCAGCCTCACTTTTAAGCCTCCCTCAACCTGCCCCCCATGGCGCAGAGGTTCCAAAGCTCCGTGCTCGCAAACCCCCGTAGGCTATCTAATTGTGAGTCATGGGTCGCCACACCATCAACCTCAGTGTATCCTCATCACGGCAGTAGAGGAGGCCATAGACTGACATGTCAGAATGGGAATGGGAAGTAGAATTAAAATGGGTAGCCACTGGGAGATCCTGCTTTTCTGGCAAACAGAGTGTAGGTGTTCGTTGAAATGGTCTCCCAATCTACAAACCCCATTTCCAGAAAAGTTGGGATATTTTCCAAAATGCAATAAAAACAAAAATCTGTGATATGTTAATTCACGTGAACCTTTATTTAACTGACAAAAGTACAAAGAAAATATTTTCAATAGTTTTACTGACCAGCTTAATTGTATTTTGTAAATATACCCAAATTTAGAATTTGATGGCTGCAACTCACTCAACAAAAGTTGGGACAGAGTTAAAATAAGATTGAAAAGTGCACAGAATATTCAAGTAACACCGGTTTGAAAGCAGGCAATTGGTAGCAGGTGAGGTATCATGACTGGGTATAAAAGTAGCGTCCATCAAAGGCTCAGTCTTTGCAAGCAAGGATGGGTCATGGCTCACCCCTTTGTGCCAAAATTCGTGAGAGAATTGTTAGTCAGTTCAAAAGGAACATTTCTCATCGCAAAATTGCAGAGAATTTAGGTCTTTCAACGTCTACAGTACATAATATTGTGAAAAGATTCAGAGAATTCAGAGACATCTCAGTGCGTAAAGGGTAAGGTCGGAAACCACTGTTGAATGCGCGTGATCTTTGAGCCCTCAGGCGGCACTGCCCAAGAAACCGTCATGTTACTGTGACAATTATAGCCACCTGGGCTTGGGAGTACTTCGGAAAACCATTGTCACTTAACACAGTCCATTGCTGCATTCAGAAATGCAACTTGAAACTGTATTACGGAAGGAGGAAGCCATACATCAACTCTATGCAGAAACGCCGGCGAGTTCTCTGGGCCCGAGCTCATCTCAGATGGACCGAAAGACTGTGGAACTGTGTGCTGTGGTCAGATGAGTCCACATTTCAGCTAGTTTTCGGAAAAAACGGACGTTGAGTTCTCTGTGCCAAAGATGAAAACGACCATCCTGATAGTTATCAACGAAAGGTGCAAAAGCCAGCATCTGTGATGGTATGGGGATGCATCAGTGCCCACGGTATGGGTGAGTTGCTTGTATGTGAAGGTACCATTGACTCTGAGGCATATATTAGGATTTTAGAGAGACATATGTTGCCATCAAGGTGACGTCTCTTCCTGGGATGCCCATGCTTATTTCAGCAGGACAATGCCAGACCACATTCTGCACGGGCTACAACAGCGTGGCTTTGTAGACACAGAGTGCGTGTGCTTGACTGGCCTGCTGCCAGTCCAGATCTATCTCCTATTGAAAATGTATGGCGCATCATGAAGAGGAGGATCAGACAACGGAGACCACGGACTGTTGAGCAGCTGAAGTCTTGTATCAAGCAAGAATGGACAAAATTTCCAATTGCAAATTTCCTACAATTAGTATCCTCAGTTCCAAAACAATTAAAAAGTGTTATTAAAAGGAAAGGTGATGTAACACAATGGTAAACATGCCTCTGTCCCAACTTTTGTTGAGTGTGTAGCAGCCATCAAATTCTAAATTTGTGTATATTTACAAACTACAATTAAGTTGGTCAGTAAAACTATTGAAAATCTTTTCTTTGTCCTTTTGTCAGTTAAGTAAAGGTTCATGTGAATTAACATATCACAGATTTTTGTTTTTATTGCATTTTGGAAAATATCCCAACTTTTCTGGAAATGGGGTTTGTACCTCGGGTCTCACCAATATACAGGAGGCCTCACCGGGAGCACCGAATATAGTAGATGTCCCCAACAGACATGCAGGTGAAGTGTCACCTCACCTGGAAGGACTGTCTGGGGCACTGAATGATAGGGAGGAGGGGGATCAGTGGGGAGGGACAAATGGAAAAGAGGGTGATCCCTGTGGAAATTGGGGGGGTAGAGAAAGACTTGCTTGGCAGTGAGATCCCATTGGCGATGGTGGAAGTTACGGAGAATTATGTGTTGGACATGCAGGCTGGTGGGATGGTAGGTGAGGACAAGAGGAACCCTATCCCTGCTGGAGTGGTGGGAGGATGAGATAAGGGCAGATGAGTGTGAAATGGGAGAGATGCAGGTTAGTTTTGCAATGAAAAGCCTAATCTTGAGAGCAGACGCAGCTGAGACAACTATCTCTGGAGACAACTTAATCTAATGACGTCTTTTATAAACACACTGATTCTCAAAACTACCGAGACTATACCTCTTTGCACCTTATTACTTGTAATCCCCTTCTCTGAATTCCTGTGTCTCCACTGCATCTGCTTTCAAGATGAGGCTTTTTATTCCAGTAAGAAGATGTCCTCCTCCTTTCAAGAGAGGGGCTTCCCTTCCTCCACCGTCAATACTGTCCTCAATTGCATCTCTTCCATTTCATGCACGTCTGCCCTCACCCATCCTCCCACCACCCCAGCAGGGATAGGGTTCCTCTTGTTCTCACCTACCACCCCACCAACCTCTACTTCCGGCACATAATTCTCTGTAACTTCTGCCATCTCCAATGGAATCCCACCACAAAGCACAGCTTTCCCTTCCCTACCACTTTCTGTTTCCATAGGGATTGCTCCCTATGCAATTCCATTGTCCATTCAACCCTCCCCACTGATCCCCCTCCTAACACTTATCCTTGCAAGTGGAACAAGTGCTACACCTCCTCCCTCACTACCATTCAGGGCCATAAGCAGTCCTTCCAGCTGAGGTGACACTTCACCTGTGGGTCTATTGGGGTGTTCTACTGTATCCAGTACTCCTGCTGTGGCCTTCTGCATTTCGGTGAGATCTCATGTAGGTTGAGAGACCGCTTTACCGAGCATCTACGCTCTGACTGCCGGAAAAAGTGGGATCTTCCCATTCCCATTCCGACATGTCAGTCCAGCCTCCTCTACAGCTACGATGAGGCCACGCTCAGGTTGGAGGAGCAACACCTTATATTCCGTCTGGGTAGCTGACAACCTGATGGCATGAATATTGATTTCTCGAACTCTTGGTAATGGCCTCCCTACCCCTTCACCATTCCCCATTTCCATTTCCCTCTCTCACCTTATCTCCTTACCTGTCCATCACCTCCCTCTGGTGCTCCTCCCCTTTTTCTTCCTTCCATGGCCTTCTGTCTCCTATCAGATTCCCATTCTTCAGTTCCTTATCTCTTTCACCAATTGACTGCCCAGCTCTTTACTTCACCCCTCCCCCTTTCCCGGTTTCACCTATCACCTGCTACCTTGTATTTCTTCCTCCCACCCCCCGCCCCCCAACCACCACTACTTTACTCTGACTTCTGTCTTTTTCTCCAGTCCTGATGAAGAGTCTCGGCCCGAAATGTCAACTCTTTGCTTCGTAGATCCTGCCTGACCAGCATTTTGCGTGTGTTGCTTAGATTTCTAGCATCTGCAGATTTTCTCTTGCTGGAAGAAGACTAGCCTCATTTCTGGCGAGTTTGAGCTGAAAGCACTGCCCACTTTGGGCTGCTCTGTGGAGAGGTCAGGGCAACTGCTGTCAACCGAATACTGCAGATGCTGGAAATCTGAGAGAAAAGGAGAATGTGGGAAGACCTCAGTAGGTGAGGTGGCAGCTGTGGAGGGGGAACCTGTTAACGTTTCTCTGGCTGACCTTCAGAAGCGGTTAGTCAGAAATGAACATGTTTGCAGACGCAAAGGAGAGGAGAGATCTGTGGGGACATGGCGATTGTGCAGGTAACTAAAAGGTAGAAAAGTTGAAATGCTGAATGAATGACAGTAATTACCAAAGGAATGTGAACGGAATGCTGAAAGTCTGGAATGAAAGATCCGGGAATGCTGATTATCTGTAAGTACTGAGGCTGACAGGCTAAAATATCCCTGGCTGATGGATGAATCTGATCCATGATCTCAAGTGAGCCATAGAGGGCTAGAATAGGAGTGGGGTGGAGCGTGGCAGCTGACTGGAACCTCAGGGCTGTCTTTGCAGACTGATCGGAGCTACTGTGCAAGGCAGAGTCACCTGAACTGTATTTGACCTCTCCAGTGAAGCAGAGAGCACTGGATCCATCCTCTAGACCGGAAGAGGTGATGATGAGTCGCTGCTTCTTCTGGAAGGACTGGTTGAGTCTCTACATGGTGGGGAGAAAAGAAAAAGGACAACTGCAGGGGAAACGGCAGTAAGAAGGGGAGTGTTTGTATTCATAAAGTTAGACAGCATGAAAGGGTGCCCAACGCACCCATGCTGACTTGAGCTGGTCCCGTTTGGTGGAGATGAAAAAGTGGATGCGAGGTTGGTGCAAGGAATAATCCATCTGGAATGCTGAGTGAAGGGAGGCCATTTAGACTTAATTTCAATGTTGGCGATGGTCCTTAATAACATCAGCATTGGGGGTGGTCTTCATTCATATCAGTGTTGAGGGTGGCCCTGTCATCTTTGACAACAACTGGACCTTTGTTAAGTTGAGAATATATAATCAGATGAAACGAGTTTGTAAATCTGAGCCCCTTTCAATAAAATATTAAACCCCCTGTGTTTTCCTCATTTGCACGTACCCAGTCAGTAGGATGATAGGGAACTATAGAGTTTCTTCAGAACTTCAGTAATTAAAATCGGTCGGGTTTACCAATTCTGCAAACTCTTAACATCTGGAAATGTATCTGCAAGTTAAATTCTTGGCTGCATGATTCCACATGGTCAAAAGTGCCTGAACTCCTCCCATTCTATTTTCAAGTTTTTAATCCTTATAAAATAAATGCTTCCAAAGAAGTAACAGTGTACTCTTCTCTCCCAGTTGAATGAGTTCTATTTCCTCTATAGCGGGTATTCCCAAACTTTTTTATGCTATGGACCAATACCATTAAGCAAGAGGTCTGGGTAGCACACTCAAAATGCTGGAGGAACTCAGCAGATAAGGCAGCATGTATGGAAAGGAGGTCTCTGCCCGAACATCGACTGTTTATTCCTTTTGATAGATGCTGCCAGACCTACTGAGTTCCTCCAACATTTTGTGTGTGCTGCTCTGGATTTCCAGCATCTGCAGGATCTCCAGTACCAGGTATCGAGTATCACATGACTTACTCCAGACTTGGTGGGTTTCTGTTTAGTTGTGATAGTAGGGTTTTAGCAGAAGTTGTAGTGGGAAGTCCAATCCTTTCTGCACTGATTAGACTTGGGACCAATGGTAGATTGATTGGGTATGATCACCCATCCATCTTAAAATGGTAATCACTGTTGCCATTTGTGTCACAAAGCCATTCAGCTCACCTGGGCTTTAGATCTCGGTGTCTGTCATTTCAGTCTTTAATTCCTTGACTACTGGAGGCTGGTGGAGTTACATTTGATACCAGTTGTGACGTTGGAGCCTCCCTGGGTCTGCTTCCACAATTACAATTCTCTGAAGTGGGAGTGACCAGGCAAATCATTCTGCACGGAGCTCGCAACACACTCCCTGCACGCTTGTTGACAGTCTAAATTTTGCACAGATACTGAAATTGATTGTGGAAGGTATGAATTATTGATCTTTGTACATCTGGAGGTCTGTTGCAATAGGGAACTTGTTAAGCATTCATGTGTGAAGGTTGGAAATCTAATTAACTCTTTCAGGGTGTTGCTGTCATTCCTGCTCAGCTGCAGCTAAGATGCTAACAGCTACAATGCACCTTAATGACTGAGCAACACACACAGAAAGCTGGAGAAAAGCACGGTCAACGATTTGGGCTGAAACGACCGAGTTGGACAAGTTGACTGAGGTTTTTGAGCTGGCGAGGTCCAGTCCCACTTAGAGATAACAGCAGATGTTATGGTACTGCTCTGAATGAGCAGTGCTGTGTCATCCTTGGGACTGATTTGTGCAGTCCATTAGCACTGAGAGGGTGTTCTGGGTTACTGAGCACTGTTTGTGAAAGGTTTGCTGAGAACGCAATCAGATGCCAGCTTTGCAGCGCAGTGGTGTTGGGTTTCTCTGTGCAGCAACAGTGCTGGATCTGTCAGAAATGTCCCCTAATGATTGTACAGCACAGGAATAGATCCTTCTAACCAACTTATCCATGCCGACTAATCACATCAAGTAGTGGACCCAGGTATGTTCGAACCATGTTTGCAGTGGGGATGTGTCTTGATCTGTGTATGTGCTCCTTGCTTTGCCTTTCCATCTTTTGTCAGAGTAGTTTTCTAAATAATCTCTCCCTTGCCCTCTCCAGACCATGTTTGGTCTTCAGTAGTGCTTATGTCAGATTTGCACTGTTTGCAGTAAGGCTCCTCAATGATCAGCAAGAACCACTCTTCCTTGCAACCTCCTGTGGTGTTGATAATCAATGTATGCCATCAGCACAACTATAGAACTGTTCAGGTCTATGGTGAGGTTGTGAGATTCACCGTCTACATTTCCTTTTCTTGACCTTTTTGTTTCACTCGTTTTCCTGTAGCAGCCATTTGTAAAGCCCGGCTCACATGAGGGGGGTGAGGGTAGAGTGCCTGTCGATGACTCAAGGTAAACAGAAACAAGGCAGCATTAGTCTTTCCATGATGACTTAAAGCTCCCAAAACCATCCCTGGAAACCATCTTCTTGGAGATTTCCCACAAGTCCATCAATAGCACTCTTGCCATCGGACACAGAAAATGCTGGAAGCACTTTGGGGCAGCACATAGCAGTTAGTATAACGCGATTAGGCTCCAGTTCCTGCCGCTGTCTGTACCGAGTTTGTACATTCTCCCCTTGACTGCAACGGTTTCCTCCAGATGCTCCGGTTTCCTACCACATTCCAAATGGGCCAGGAGGTGTCAGTTGGTTACATGGGTGTAATTGGGTGGCATGGGTTTATAGGCAGGAAGTGCCTCTTTTTGTGCCCTGTCTCTAAATAAATAAAAACATAATTACAACACTCAGCAGGACAGGGAGCATCTGTGGAGGAAGAAACGGAGTTGACGTTTCACCCTTTGTCAGAACTGTCCTCCCAGGTGTGAGGCATACAGATTCTTTGTGGTCTAAGTGGATGATTGGTAATAGAGGTCGGGGTTTGTGGTGATGGGGGACGTTCGTGCTGGCAGTCAATCATTGTCCTCTTTGTCCCAGGATTATAAAGCAATCAAGAAAAACTGGTCTGTCAATGGAAACCAGTCAAAACTTTCTAACACTCCTGTGGTGTTTCCTCTGGAATTTTTTCCCCTTGTGGTGTTCCTTTAGGGACTGATCTTCGTTTCGTGCTGATTCCAAGGTGCATCCATCATGTGGCTCTGGTATCACTCCTCTGGGAACGTCTGCAGTTCTGGTCAGAACATCGGTCTTTGAGATCTACTGGTTATTGTAGCTCTTTCGAGGTGTCTAAATGCAAGGTGTGTGGAGCTAAGTGAAACATTTTGAGACATGTTATGTGAATGTTGACAGAAGAACACAGCTACATGATTTTATGGATGTAAAACGTTAGCAGCTTGCCAATCTTTCCCCTTGCTTGTCTTTGTGTACTATTTGAGTGACATGTACCTTACTGTGTCCGTGTTGCTAGGGGCAACAGCACAAGGAAGAGGTCTGAATAATCAGAAAAGCTTTCTAACCTTTACAAAAATGACTTGCTTAGCTGGCAGAATAAATTCCTCCACTCGTGTTCTGGTTGATACTCTTGTGAGTGGCATCTATATTGAATTCAAAATTCACTCAGTCAGTCTCTTTATAATCCCTTCCTGGTAGTGCGTGAGCCTTGTCAGGATTTGCTGTTTAAGACAGGTTACAGCAGCGTGCTGGGCCTTCTCTCTGGCTAGGCCAGGACAAAGCTTTGCACAGAGTGCCAACGTGGCCAAGTGCCACCCAGACATCTATTAGCCTGGCACACTCAGAAATGCTGAATGAGTGCATGTGAAACCACAAAAACAGCTGTGGAGGGAACTCGTTCAGATCTATGAGTCAGGGGCTGGGTCACTTGGGCCTTGGATCGTGCTTTGACATTCAATAAGATCACGATCATCTGATGGTATTTCAAGCAGACCCCGGTATCTTTTCTCTAGCTCAAATATCAAGAAGCTTGTTTGCTTGGCCTTGAAAATATAAAGTCATAGCTTAGAAGCAGGCCCTTCTGCCCAAATAGTTCATGCCAACCACTGTGCCCACTCGGTCCCAATTTCCTGCGTTCTGTTCCTATCCCTAAGCCCTGCCCCTCTATTTACCTATCCAAATGCGCTGTTGTACCTCTTTTAACTCCTTCCACTGGCAGCTCGTTCCATAGACTCACCATCCTCAGTGTGGGAAAACGTTACCCCTCAAGCCCCTTTCAAGTCCTTCCCTTATTCTAAACATATGCCCCCTAGTTTTGGACTCCTTTACACTGGGGGGGGAAGACAGTAACCATCTACCTTATCTATGTCCCTCATGATTTTATAACCTCTAGATTTTTTCTCCTCATTCTCCTGCGTTCCAAGGAATAAAATTCTAGCCCTACTGTTCTCTCCCTATAAGTCAGGCCATCTTGTCCTGGCAACATTTTCTGGGTGTGCTCCGGTTTCCTCCCACTGTCTGAAGATGTTCCAGTTAATTGGCCATTGCAAATTGTCCAGTGATTATGCTAGGATTAAATCGGGGGACTGCTGGGCGGTTCGAAGGATCTATTGTGTGATGAATCTGATTCAGAATCCAGTTTGTTATCACTGGCATGTGATGTGAAATTTGTTAACTTAGCAGCAGCAGTTCAATGCAATACCTAATATAGAAGAGGAAAAATAATAATAGTATTAATAAATCAATCAATTACAGAATGCATATATTAAATAGATTAAAAATCATGCAAAAACCAGAAATAATAGATATTAAAAAAGTGAGGTAGTGTTCATGGGTTCAATGTCCATTTAGGAATCGGATGGCAGAGGGGAAGAAGCTGTTCCTGTATCGCTGAGTGTGTGCCTTCAGGCTTCTGTACCTCCTACCTGATGGTAACTGTGAGAAAAGGGCATGCCCTGGGTGCTGGAGGTCCACCACTCCTTGAAATTATCATGGGAACTTTGTAGGCTAGTACCCAAGATGAAGCCAACTAAATTCTGTTGCTTCTCTTGGTCCTGTGCAGTAGCCTCTCCATACCAGACAGTGATGCACCCCATCAGAATGTTCTCCACAGTACAACTATAGAAGTTTTTGAGTGTATTTGATGACATGCCAAATCTTTTCAAGCTCCTAATAAAGTATAACCGCTGTCTTGTCTTCTTTATAATACATCGATATGTTGGGACCAGGTTAGATCTTCAGAGATTTGACACCCAGGAACTTGAAGCTGCTCACTCTCTCCACTTCTGATCCCTCTATGAGGATTGGTATGTGTTCCTTCGTCTTACCCTTCCCGAAGTCCACA
This sequence comes from Hypanus sabinus, assembly GCF_030144855.1. Classification (NCBI taxonomy): domain Eukaryota; kingdom Metazoa; phylum Chordata; class Chondrichthyes; order Myliobatiformes; family Dasyatidae; genus Hypanus; species Hypanus sabinus. Next base: position 160,096,224 of record NC_082708.1, on the reverse strand, counting down.
ATCAGCTCTTTTGTCTTACTGATGTTGAGTGCCAGGTTGTTGCTGTGGCACCACTCCACTAGTTGGCATATCTCACTCCTGTACGCCCTCTTGTCACCACCTGAGATTCTACCAACAGTGGTTGTATTGTCAGCAAATTTATAGATGGCATTTGAGCTATGCCTAGCCACACAGTCATGGGTATAGAGAGAATAGAACAGTGGGCTAAGCACACACACCTGAGGTGCACCAGTGCTGATCGTCAATGAGGAGGAGATGTTATCACCAATCTGCCCAGATTGTGGTTTTCCGGTTAGGAAGTCGAGGATCCAATTGCAGAGGGAGGTACAGAGGCCCAGGTTCTGCAACTTCTCAATCAGGATTATGGGAATGATGATATTAAATGCTGAGCTACAGCTGGTGAGCAGCATACTGACATAATTGTTTGCATTATCCAGGAGGTCTAAGGCCGTGTGGAGAACCATTGAGATTGCATCTGCCGTTGGCCTATTGTGGTGATAGGCAAATTGCAATGGGTCCAGGTCGTTGCTGAGGTAGGAGTTCAGTCTAGTCGTGACCAACCTCTCAAAGCATTTCATCACTGTCGATGTGAGTGCTACCGGGCGATAGTCATTAAGGCAGCCCACATTATTCTTCTTGGGCACTTTGCCTTTTTGAAGCAAGTGGGAACACTCTGCCCATAGCAGTGAGAGGTTGAAAATGTCCTTGAATACTCCCGCTAGTTGGTTAGCGCAGGTTTTCAGAGCCTTACCAGGTACTCCATCAGGACTTTCTGCTTTGTGATGGTACACCCGCTTTAATGACAGAGATCTCGGGGTCACTGGGTGCAACAGGGGTTTTCACAGCTGTGGTTGTGTTCTCCCTTTCAAAGCTGGTATAGAAGGTGTTGGATTCATCTGGTAGTGAAGCATCACTGCTATTCATGTTATTGGGTTTCGCTTTGTAGGAAGTAATGTCTTGCAAACCCTGCCAGAGTTGTCGTACATCCGATGTCGCCTCCAACCACATTAAGAATTGTCTCTTTGCCCTTGAAATAGCCCTCCGTAAATCATACCTGGTTTTCTGGTACAGGCCTGGGTCACCAGACTTGAATGTTACAGATCTAGCCTTCAGCAGACAACGTACCTTCTGGTTTATCCACGGGTTTTGGTTTGGGAATGTACAGTAAGTCTTTGTGGGCACACACTCATCCACACAGGTTTTAATGAAGTTGGTAACAACTCTGGCATACTCCTCTAGATTCGAAGATGAATCCCTGAATACCGTCCAGTCCACCGATTCAAAGCAGTCCTGTAGGTGCTCTTGTGCTTCCTTTATCTATACCTTCTTGGTCCTCACTGTTGGTGCTAGAGTCTTCAGTCTCTGCCTATACTCGGGGAGTAGAAGTACAGCCAGGTGATCAGACTTCCTGAAGTGGAATAGCACGGTAGGCATTCTTGGTGGTGTAGCAATGGTCCAGTGTATTGTTTCCTCTAGTATTGCAAGTGATCTGTTGATGGTAATTGCTAGTGATTTTTTTCAGGCTGGCCTGGTTAAAATCCCCCAGAACGATGGTGAAGGTGTTAGGGTGTGCTGTTTCATGCATGTTGATCCAATTGCTCAGATCATCTAAAGCCTGATTAACATTGGCCTGAGTTGGAATATAACCGCTAACCAAAATGATTCCAGAAATCTCCCATGGTTGGTAAAATTGATTCCACATAACTGCTAGATATTCCATGTCTGATGAGCAAAATTGGGACAGCACAGATATATTTGTGCACCGAGAAGAGTTGATGATGAGTCATACTCTGCTTTTGGGAGACTCTGTAGCTCTGTCCTGTGTAGTAAACCCGTCAATCTGAATCACTGCACCTGGCACGGAAGGGGTTAACCAGGCTTCCATGAAACAAAGGGCACACGCAGTCCTAATGTCCCTCTGATTCAGCACCCTAGCTGTGAGATAATTGATTTTATTCACCAGAGACTGCATGTTTGCCAGCAAGATGGTCGGTATTGGGCATTTAAAATCCCGTTTCCTTAAATGCACTTGTATCCCTGACCTGCACCCATGTTTCCTCTGTAGAATCCAGCGAGGAGTCCGTTCACAATCGCATTGTTTTCGTCAGTTTTAAGCAGCGATAGTTCGTTTAAACACATTAAGACGTCTTTGTTGACTATTGACCTTAGAAGCAGTTGTGATATTTAGCTGTATGAGGCTGAAACTAGAATATTTAATCATATCCATTGAGTGTTCTGCTGCCACATGAGTCACCTCGAGGTGTCCCAGGAGTGTATCTCAAATAAATAGACAAAAATCCTCATTTTTTTCTGCATTCTTTCCAGTTTAACTGCATATTTCATATAACAGGGCAACCAAAACTTACCACCAACTTGTAAGTTAACTGTGACTTGTACATCTGCAACATTGTAATAGTCCTGGTCAGTCTAACGGCTTTTGGAAGCTGCCTGTGGATTCTGGTTTCACCACCTTCCCTGATGATGAGTCTTGGTGTTGAAGACATCTTAGATGCAAAATGTTCTCCTCAGTTCTCCCTTATTTGCCCGGACTTTCACCTAGTGAGTTCACTTTGAATCCCCTTCTGTCTTTGAACTCCTGTCAAATCCCCTCTTGATCTTCTCTGTTCCTACAATAACAATCCCATTTCTCTAGTCTGTCCTTGCAGTCTGTGACAGTGTTTCTGCTCTGTGATCTCCCTCCCGCTCTCTTTGTCTCACTGACACTGGCCGTACTTTGATAAGCTACTGCAATATACCAAAAACACTGCCTGTGGGAGCACATTTACCATTCTTACTGCAGAGAGGTTTCTCCTAAATATCGTGCTGGATTTATTAGTTACTTATATTAGTGGACACATAATGGCAGAAGTACCTTGCTGACCCACACATCCCACACAATACTTTAGGGAAATGTTTGAAATCAGATTCCTCTCTGGAGTCAGATGTGTAAACTTTGATCAGTAATGTTGGGGTGTGTGTGTGTGTGTTCGTTCCTCTCTCCGTCTCTCATCTCCATTTAATTTTGTCGAACAACTTTCCCCTCTTGAGCAGAAAAGCTCCAGATCATTTAACAGTCTGAGGCAAGAGAGCATTAAGCACAACAGTGGCATTGGGGGCTAGAGATGAATGCTGAGTTATCCTCAAACCACCCACTTCCGTTCAGAAACTGTTACTTCCACTGCAAAGCAATGGAGCAACTTTGCTTTCTCTCAACCCACAGCAAACCAGTTACACAGTAGTGAGGATGTGAGTGGGTCTCTTCATCTCAATTTCAAAATCTTTATTCTTGTTTTCAAATCCTTCCGTTACCTCTCTCATCCCTGCAAACCCTTCCTTTCCAACACAGCTTCCTAATATTCTCAAAACGCCTCCAGCCCTTATATCCCTATCTGTGTACGTCCCTAATCTACATCTCCTCCCCCTATCTCTGTAAATTCTAGCTCCCAGGTTCCTCACTCACGTAATTTCCATAACTGTAGCCCTCTGGCCCCTACACCCCTCACCATTTCTGTAATCCCCTCTGGCCCCTACACCCTCCCTATCTCTGTAACACCCTCTGGCCCCTACACCCTCCCTATCTCTGTAACACCCTCTGGCCCCTACACCCCTCACCATTTCTGTAATCCCCTCTGGCCCCTACACCCTCCCTATCTCTGTAACACCCTCTGGCCCCTACACCCTCCCTATCTCTGTAACACCCTCTGGCCCCTACACCCCTCACCATTTCTGTAATCCCCTCTGGCCCCTACACCCTCCCTATCTCTGTAACACCCTCTGGCCCCTACACCCTCCCTATCTCTGTAACACCCTCTGGCCCCTACACCCCTCACCATTTCTGTAATCCCCTCTGGCCCCTACACCCTCCCTATCTCTGTAACACCCTCTGGCCCCTACACCCTCCCTATTTCTGTAACATCCTGCAGCACCGTCACTCCTCCCTATCTCCATGACCCTCTCTGTCTCCCTCTCTATATCCCCCTCTATATCTCTAAACCCCTCCCTTTTCTCTGTAGCATCCTCTGGCCCCTACACAACTCCAATCCTAGAGAGGTTAGGGGCCCCTCTAACCCCCACTAACCCTAACCCCTCCCCATTTCTGTTATTCCTTCCAGCTCCTGCATTTCTCCCCGTCTCTGCAACCTTCCTCTGACCCATAAACATCTCCCTGTGTCTGTAACCTCCTCAACACCTGCTACTCAAGATGGTGGCAGTGGCCAATGGCACTCTCCTGAACTGTGACTGATTGCAGCCTGTATTTTCCATTTTGATGGCGTATGTAATTTTGGTCCGCGTGAGCAATCTGGCGCTTTTGCTGTTGCCTGGAGAATTTGGCGAGATTGAGAACGGAGAGCGCAGCTGTCATTTCCTGATGGTGGAACGTGAACCCTCGGTTGGCTTCGTTACTCCTCGCCCATTAAAGCACTGAGCAAGACTGAAATCGCGGATGAGAGTGGAAGGCAAGCGGGTGTGTGCATTTGACCACTCTCCCTCTTGCTGCTCCCTGGGAAAGTGCAGGAGTCTTTTGCCCCAAACTGGAAGGTTTGATCGCGGCTCAAAGATGTGGGACTCTTTTTTTCGGCGGGGAGGGGGGGGAGCTCTGCAGTTTGATGTTTAATATCCCCACTGCTGACGTACTCTGCGGCTGTGGACTCGTTTTTTGGAGGACTTTGTGGTTCATGTTCTGTGTATTTCTGGATACTCTTTTTTTGCTATTTGTGTGATTTGATCGAGGCGCTTTGGTGCGGAACTGTCTCTGTGACTGAGGCCTGCAGTCATCGACACAGCGCTAAACTGAACTGACTGGTGGCTGTCACTCCTGGACCGTTTCTGGGACTCTGCGGTTTGACGTTTAATATTCTGTTTGTTATTTGCTGTTTGCGCAATTTGTTCTTTTTCTCGCACGTTGGGTGTTTGATATTTTCTCTAAACAGGTTCCACATTGTTTCTTTGTTTTGTGGCTGTTTGTGGGAGGATGAGTATCGGTTGTTACTCCAGACAAAATTTGATGATAATAAATATACTTTGAAACCTCTTCACCCCTCCCTGTCTGTGTTACCTCTTTAATCCCTGACTTGCTCACAACCTCTTGCCCCTACACTTTCCATCTCTGTAATGCCTCTCCTACCATACACCCCTGTATAAAACCTGTGCTCTTCTATCCCTGTCATCTTGAACATCTCTCCACCATTCCAACTTCCATTCTTCCACCATGGTGGTTGTGCCTTCAGCTGCCTGGGCCCTGAGCTCTGCAATTCCCTTTCCAATCCTCCTGGAGGGCAGTGCTTAAGGCTCCCCTCTCTGATCAAGCTTGTGGTCATCTGCCCTGACCATGGTGTGGCTCAGGGCTCAGTGTTTGACAATGGGTCTCAGGGACTGGAGCCTGGAGCTTGAGTAGTTGTACTTGTGCTGTACTTTGAATGGTAACAAGCACCGTTTGTCTCCCTGTAGTTTCACCTGCAGCGGAGAGAATCCGTTTCATCCTCGGGGAAGATGACGAGAGCCCTGCGCCCCAGCTCTTCACGGAGATGGATGAACTTTTGGCTGTTGATGGGCAGGAGATGGAATGGAAGGAGACGGCCAGGTAGGAAAGCCACGTCACACATCTCACTCACGATGAGCTGTGACCCTTTCACAAACCTTGGTTGGTCCAAACACTTTTAGAACCAGGGGCTTGATGTCGGAAGTAGAGTCGCGCTGTAACATTGGGACAATGGCACTTTGAACAGCAAGATCCCATGGAGGTCAATGAGAAGGTGAATATTCCATTTCTCCTTCAGTCTCCAGTTGAACAAGTGTAAGCAGTCTCTAGTGTTTCTTTGCTACCTTGATCAAGAGCTGCATCAGTTACTCTTTCTCCTCTGCACCCTTTGCAAACCACGATTTCATTTCCTACACCAAGCCCCTCCCACCCACCCATCCCAGTGTCTCCATGCTCTACCCAAGATTATCTTGTCCAGGACTCCCATCTCTGGCTCCCTCAATCGCATTTCCACTAAGCCACTGACCATCAGGCCCACCTTCCTGCATCAGACACAATGGACCTGGGCAATGTGTCTCCAAGGAGCAGAATCTTCGTTAAACTTCCTTCTCAATGGACTTGCACCTTCCACAGCACCAGCTCCTTCCTCATTTTCCTCACTAACGTGCTTTAAAGGGCAAAGGAGATTACCCCAATGCCCTGGCTCATTAGTCCATTGGTTGACTTCACCAAGATTATCTGTTTGCATTGTTAGTGGGATCTTGCTATGTATAATTTGGCTGCCACCTTTCCTACATTGTAACAGTGACTGCACACCAAAGAGTACTTCATCAGCTTTGTGACACCTTGAGAGGTTTTTAGAAATGCCAAGAACTGCATTTAAAAGGACATCTAAATTTGAAAGCAAGTGCTAACATACTACACTAGAGAAATTTATTTTATTTGGAAAACAATCTCTTCATCATCACTAACTGAGTGTATTAATCTAATCAGCAGCATGTTGAATGTAAACAGTGAATAATGATGAAGAGCGACTCTCAGCTGAACTTTCAGTTGTCTCTTTATTTATGGAATAAATATTGACACTTTGAGTTCACCAATCCTTTGCACTTGAGGGCAAGGCTTGTGTGTTTAATTCATTCATAAGCTACAACAGAAGTGTATTGTCAGTGAGATGTGTCTGAATTCAACCGGGCCTATGGCATGTTCTCCTGATGAAAAGCAGGATTATTTAGCCTGCTCACCACAGTGGGTGGTAGTGATTTTAAATGATGCACGGCACATTAACTAGAACATGGGGAGTGATGCTCTGATACAAGATGTGGGGGTAACTGGTCATGCAAATGTTCATTGTTCATCACTAGTTACATTAAAGTGCAGAGGTGACCACATTTAGTGGGTCTGGAGCCATGTACTGATGTCTCCAGGTAACAATAGCCTTCTGTTTTTTCAGATGATTTTTGTTCATCTCAGAAAATAGACCCCAAAAAAAAATCACTCTCTGGTAATCACACCTCTACAATATCATAATGAATGGCATCAAGAGCTGATAAGAATTACTAGATGTGGAGAGAGAGGGAAGAAACTCATTTCTGTCATTGGCAGAAACAAGCAAATGTACATAGATGGGCCTGTTCAATCTAATATTACAACAGGAGCTCTCTTGTATGTAGGGTGTCAATAAGTTGTGTGATCATAACCATTGTATGGGGTAAGGATAAAGGATTCCCTTTCCTGGATAACATTAATGAACCAAATGGGTTTTTACAACATACCAGTCATTTCATGGTCAACATTATTGAAATTATTTTCTTTATTAATTTCAGATGAATTTACTGAATTCCAAATTTGCTGTAGTGAGATTTGAACTCATGACCCTGGAGTCATGACCCAACACTCTAGCTGCTGCTCTAACAACTTAACCTCTACCCTGCTCTACCCACTCTGGCGGGGATGTGGCCACTTAAAAATCTCCTTCTCTGTTCCTCAGGTGGATCAAGTTTGAGGAGAAGGTTGAAGAAGGAGGTGAGAGATGGAGCAAGCCACATGTGGCCACACTCTCCCTGCACAGCTTATTTGAACTCCGCACTTGTATAGAGAAGGGAACAGTCATGTTGGATTTGGAAGCTTCAACTCTCCCTCAGATTGTGGGTAAGCTGACTTTTCTTCTTCCCTGACCCAGGTCACTGGATCATATTTGGGATTGTTACTACGATGAAAGAAAGACCAGGTGACTTCTGAGATTTGCCTCACACCATGAGGGAGCAGAACTTCACACATGATCGTTTTCCCCCTGCTCCTCCCCTGCATCATCCTCCTTACCTATGGCATGTCCTGGCAGTGGAAAAGATACAGAGCGGAAAATCTCAGGGAGAAATAATAATCTGGGAAATTTCTCTCTGAGCTGCTGAGAAGATGGAAATTTATTCAGAGGATCACATAGACACATTGTCGTGTCTGACAGCTCTGGCCTTCCATGAGATGAGGTTGTTGGTGTAGTCACAACCAATCTATCTCCCTGTTAAAGAGTCAGTACTCATTCCACAAGCTCCCACTTCTCTAGGAAAGGGAATCATCTCCCCGTTCCCATCTGTATGAGATCTAGCCATGCTCTTTTACCTTACTGAAATCTGTGTGTTACAGGTGAGGCCGGTATATATTGCCCTTTCTTATTTGCCCCTGAGAAGGTGGTAATGAGCTAGCTTTTTGGACTACTGTAGTACGTCTGGTGAAGGTGCTTCCATAGTGCTACTGGGTGGAGGGTGGGGGGGAGCTTCAGGATTTTGACCTGGCGATGGTAGAGGTCCCGTGACACATTTTCGGATTAGGTTCACACATGGCTTGGAGGAGAAGCTGCTGGTGGATGGCCTTCTCCATATCCCTGCTCCCACTGCAGAACTTCTAATCATTGAAGGTTACTTTGGGAACTGAGTGTGAGTAACAACACACGCCCTCAACACAGACTTTGTTCGTTGTACGCTGGCTGTGCTCTCATCACTGTGCCTGAAGGCTGCAGGTTCTGGAGGTGTGAGGACAAAGCTTCAGTCTGGCACTCAGTGCAGGACTGGGAGAGGCACCTTCCTGCAGATGAGTTGCTAGCTGAGGCAGTCCCTGCCCTCTCAGATAGATGTAGGAGGTTACATGATTTGATGCAGGGAGTTTTCCCAGTCTCCTGGCCAGTATTTATGATTAGATCAATTTCACTGGGCTAAGTCCCATTCTCAGAGTTTAGAGAACTTGCTGTGTACAGAATTGCATGTCTACCATAGCTCAATAGTGACAACCCTTCCAAAGTATTTCCCTGCCTGTTGCGTGTTCTGGGCTGTTCTGAAGATGATGAAGATCGTAATGTTTATCATGTCTCTAGCGGAGTGGCCCTCTGTGCATTTCCTGCCAACCCTGCTGACCCTTTGTGTTCCGACAGAGATGATCATTGAAGAGCAAGTTGCAAAAGGGCTGTTGAAAGCTGAGCTGAAGGAGAAGGTGACCTACACTCTGCTTCGGAAACACCGACACCAGACCAAAAAATCCAACCTCCGCTCCCTGGCTGAAATCGGGAAGACGGTGTCCAGTGCAAGTAGGCTGTTTTCCACATCAGATAATGGTAATACAGGAGCCAATTTGCTGCAGTGTCCTCCCCTCTTACTACCACACCATCATTGTCCATTTCATTGCTAACATCCCCCTTTCCCTCCTTACATGTATGGCGTCATATCATAGAAAGCAAAATGCACTGCACCAATGGAAAAAACCAAAGCAGCCATTTCCTCAGTTGCCCATCCAGTCTCACAGTCCTGACAATGCACAATTAATAGAGATTGAATTAATTAACACCAGATTCCCCTAGGAACAGGAGGAGGCAAACTGCACATGAAAACCACCCATCGTATAGTTAGATCGTGTTTAATCTGTAACTTAATGCCTCCTACCACCTTGGTTCCTATCCTGTAATTCTCTCGTCTATTAAAATAGAATTTCCCCCATCGTCATCTGACCCTTATTCAGTCCTGGGCTTCACACCATCCGCGTGGAGTGAGCTTTGGGCTTCTGTTCCACTTTGTGTGAAGAAAGAATCAAGTGTTTAGGAAATGTTTTGGACAGAATCTCTGAATGGTTGTAACAAGAAGGGATGGCGTGTGGCCTGTGGAACCCTTGCTGGCTCTATGCAAGAGCAACTTAGCCAGGCCCTTACCCCCATCCACATGGAACTCCTCACAGAAGCCATTGAAGAGCTGAATGTCTGTAGCTCCATGATATACATGTATATGGTGACTGCACTGCTACCTGTTCCCCCCCCCCCCCAGTGCAGTCTGTTCAACTCACTACATTCCCCTTTCCTTTAAATGTGCAGCAATTAGGATTGATACAATTGTGCAATCAGCCACAGTGAACAAGACGGAGAGCTTTATCCAGGCAAGCATCTTGAATGGCCCAGCTCTGCACTTGGCAGTGGCAGATTAAAGCCTGACAGTTGGCTCAGGCCCTTAGTCGGTCCCTTGCCTCTGCTTCATTAGTGAGTCTCCTCCATGGACTTCTTATAAAGAGTTCTTCGCTATTGCTGCCCAGGAATAGGTCCCAGCTGCTCCCATTGACAACCTGTTATGCCATTGCTGTAATTTTACATGGGGAGGAATTTCCACCTATTACACGTAGTCCTTCTATCTTTATCCTTTGACTTTGAAACTGATTGGACCATGAGATGAAGTTCTGATTGACTGGCTAATTTATGATGTATTTTATTTCCTTCCAAAACAATCTGGAATCATAGGAACTTACAGCACAGGGGAGGCCATTAAACCCACTGGTGTAATGGAATCCCAGTACTAAACCTTCAGTAAGTTCCACTCACTGAAGTACTTGTGCAGTTCCTTTTCAAGCTTTCCTACTGATCTCCACACATCACACTCACCAGCAGTGATACACAGGCATTTACTGTGTGAAATTGAATCTGTCCTGATGATTTGAAACCCTGAAATATGCTGGAAAATCTTCAGAAAGCTATGAAAACATATACAATACTATTACGCTATAATTGATCGTCCCTTCTGATGATGTGGAATACTTGGGTATGCCTCCAATGTTCCCCTAAACTCCAGATTAATATCGTTCACTTCGTCTGCCATGGACAAGATCCAAGCCAATCAGTCACTACAACATCTTTTGGTATGAATGCCATACATGGAATCATTTGGAAAGTCAGTTGCCGTGTAGATTGGATCTTAGTTATTGCACCCTGGTGGACCTTGTGAGACTCTGATCCCATGGAAACACCTAGGTTATGGTCATGCATTGGAGGTGTGGAAGACATAACCAAAACGTGGTCTTCCATCAGTAATATGAACTCAGCCCTCTTTCCGCAGAGCTTAACCAAGATCCAACGCTGGGAAATCAGTCTCACAAACTTCACACAGTTGTGCTTTGATTGTTTGCTCCAATGCTGTACATTAATCTGAAGTTTTAATAATTTCTGATATTGCATATCCATCTTAAAGCTGATGTTGGTAACAGTGGGTGAAATGCAACTGGATTGAATTCATTAATTCACCTCAATATTTATCAAAGTAAACACAATGGGACAGACTTTGCCCTCGAGAACTGATCCTGACCGCACAATATAGCTGTGGCAACACTCAAACAGTTGATCCCAGTAAGTTTAATCCAGTTGATTTAGAGTTAGCGAATCCACCAGTCACAACTATAGTGCATATTTAGTCCCAGTGATCGAGGGGGAAGTTTGAGTGTGCCATCTCTTTCTTTACAAAGTGAAGGATATGCAATAGATAGTCTCCATTTTAATTTGTTTGCTTGTTCAACTGTATTGACCAGGGCAATCAGAGCAGTGTCATTATAGGCAGACTTCAAATTTCCAATCTATCTTGCTAATGCATTGTTTGACGCATCCTTTGTGTGGTTTATATTCACCAGGTGTTGGATTTAAAATATTCATTGGCAAATTTAAAGCAGAAACTTTTGAAAGCTTGGGCTAAATCTTGCATATTTGGGGAGAAAAATTGGGATAAATATGCATTGACTTCTGAAGCAAAATCTCTTGCATCATTGCTCTGGTTGATAAGTTTAACAGCAGCCTGATGACAGACATGTGATGTACTGGTTGTTCACCTGGTAATTACTTGATGATAAGCTGCTATATACACATTTATTTCATTTTTAACCTTGGGCATTCTGCCTTCTTGCTGCAAGCCCAATCTGCCTTCGCTGTTGCTGGATTTTTTTTCTTTCTCTCTTGCCTTTTGCTTTGTGGCTCTAAACACTTCGCCTGCTCTCGATGGCCCGCGATAAGCTTGCATTCCGCTCGACAGCTCACTGCCGTGCCTTGCGTTCCGACGCTCAGATCAGGACCTGCGAGTCCCACGGAGCCAGAGCATGGCACTGCCCTGTAAGTCCAACCTATGCCAACACACAGCGGTGGGGTGATGGCATGATGTGACCTGGGCCTCAGTAAAATCTCTGGGCTGATGGGACCTGGCTTCCCTAGAGAGCAGAAAGTTAATGGGTAACTCCCGGTGAACTGCTTCAAAGGAGATGCTGGTGGGAGAGAAAGGGGGAGAGAGAGAAACTTCTTTCTTCTGGTAGGGAAAGGGGAAACCAAGTAAGGGGACAGTCTGAAGCTCTTCTGAAGGGAATGGGAATCTGGACTGCTGTCTCCCAGCATTGTTGAAGATTGGGAGAGTTCACAAGGACAAGGGAGGAATCAGAGAGGGAATTGTTGTATGAGGATAGCAAAGATTTTCAGCCCAAGGCAAATACTGATATGTTTGAGTGGAAAGAATGGATTTAGGAGCTAAATGGCCTTAAAAGGGAATAATACTTTGCACTTTTGGATTGTTATTGGCAAAACCAGGAACTTCAGTCTGGGGGTGTTTGGAGGTCGAATTTATCCATTGTCGGGAGGTGATGGTGTAGTGGGTAAGTCGACTCTAATGTGGATGGCGATAAGATCCTTTACCTCAAAGCAGACCCTCACGTTCATCGCTGGCCAATAACAGTGAGTGAAACCTCTATGGAGCCTTCCATCAGCTGACATTTACCATTATGTACATCCATCACAGCCCTGCCCTCGTCCTCCCATTACCTTCACCCCCATTAACATCTGGCAGGTCATACTGTTGCATAATCCTTCAAATTATATGATCTGGAAGAATTTTGACACCACATTAAGTCTCTGGGCAGATCTCAAGACCCTAGGACTACTGTTCCTTTATGAAGCAGTGGAGTGGAGAGACTGCAGCAAATAACATGTCACCAGCAATGTGGATTAATAGGCAGCATTAACTTCTTTGTGCTAATTCAGAGTAAGTATTATAAACACAAATTAGAGGGGATCTGTTTAGAATTTCATTTAATAGCTTTAAACCATTGAATCACTTTAGCATTCGGTCTCCTTGGAGACAATAGTGAGTGCAGACTTTTCTCATGTGCCGGATCAGATGTGAATTAGCATAAATGAGTGAATTAAGGTTGGCACGGACTTGGTGGAGTGAGGGGCCTGTGCCCGTACTCTATCTGATGCTGAGAAATGCCACCTCCACTTCTGTAGTGAGGGACTCGGGGCAGTGATCAATGCGGGTGTTGGGGCGGGAGGGTGGGTGGTTGTGGATTTCTGAGAGAAACGATGATGCGTTGGTCCAGAGTGTTTGCGACTAACAGCTTTATCTAACCCGCAGCTCCACAGCCCTTAACTACTTTCCTTTCAGCTGGTACTAGGTTGGAAGGTGGGTGGGAAAGAGGGGCTAAAGGTGGGTACCGACGTCTGAGGCTCTCCATCATCACAGTGTTAGTGTGGCTCAGCACTCCGTGTGTTCAAGCCCCTCTTCAGGGATTTGAACTCATGCATTACTGAGAGAGCGCTCTACTGTGTGCTCTTTCAAATATTAAGGCCCTACCTGCTCTAATGGGTAGGTATATGGAACACCATTTCAAAAACCAAGGAGATTATTATATTAATTGAACAGCAAAAATATGATGGTGAAAATCTGAGATTTCAAAAAAAAAAATGGTGGGAATGGTCAAGCAGCATCTGTGGAGCTGAAAACAGAATTAATGTTTCATATTTTGGACCTATCATCGGTAAGGTCAGACACAAGTTCACCAACTAGAGACATTAGCTCTATTTTCTGCTCCTGACCTGTTGAATATCCCCCACATTTCTGTTTTTACAGTGTCACTTGTGAGAGCTTTCAGCGTGCAAATTGTAGTATAAAACGCTGTGATAGTCTATCGCACATGGGCGGGGCTAACTTCAGTCCCTTGCTGACTCCTCTGAAGCCAGGGGATACGAGCAGGCCACAGTCCTTGTTTCCTAAACAAGATCCTGTAAAGGACACTGCCACAGGTTGCAGGTGTAAACCAGAAGTATCGAATTAGATGCTTATAAGAATGTAGGTTTCTTTCTTTCTGAATCTGTTCTCCCAATTGTATTCTTTCTGTCTGAGTTCTCAGGTGAGTTCAAGCTTCCCTGAACAGCTTGCTTTGTTCTGTTTGAATCCCCGCCATTGGTTCTCTCTTCCAGGTAGCCCAGCGTTAATGCATCGCAACCTGACCACAACCAGCATGAATGACATCTCAGACAAACCAGACAAGGACCAGGTAAGAGGATGGTCGTAGAGGAACACGACATAGGACTAAAGTCACCGCTGAGTGTCAGTGGTTCATTTATTCCCGTAGAGCCATAGAGATAGACGACACTGGGATAGACCGCTTGGCCAACGAGTCCATGTTGACCGTGGTGCTCACCCAGCAAGGACCAATTTCCAGTGCTCGGCCCACATCCCAAGCACCATCCCGCCATGTACCTGTCCAAGTGCTTCTTAATTGATATTACTGTACTTGCCTCAACCTGCACGCCATTCCATAGATCAACGCCCCTTGCATGGAAAAATTTACTCTCAACACCTGTTTAAACCTTACCCCTCTCACCCTAAATTTATGTGTCCTCTAGTTTTGGACTCCTCTAACCTGGGAAAACTAACTATGCTTCTCATAATTTAAAAAATTTTATAATGCTTAATTTTAAACAATTCGATAATCTGACACTAATCCTGTTTTATCCTCTCTACATTCCCATCAACTCCCACTAGCCCCCACCCCACCCCCCGGCAACACAGTGCAGTCAATTTATTGCAGCCAGTTAATCGACCAACTTGCACGATTTTAGGATGTGGAACGAAACCGGAGTACCCAGGGGCAACCCACACATTTACAGGGAAAACCTACCAACTCCATGCAGGCCGTGCCTGAGGTCAGGACTGAACTCTGATCTCTGGAGTTCAGAAGCAGCAAGCTGCACCACTGAGCCACCTCATGGGCAGCTCGTTCCATGTACTCATCCCCCTCTGTGTGCAAGAAGTTGCCCCTCATGTCCCTTTTGGATACTCAACCTCTCACTTTAAATCTAGTTCTGGATCCCATACTTTGGGGGGAAAGACTGACCATTCACCTTACTGATACCCCCTCTTGATTTTATAAATCTCTAGTTGTCAGTTCAGCAGACAGCATGTCAATGCCATCTTCAGCTCATTTAGGGATGGACAATAAATACTGGTTTTGTCAGTGATGCCAACAGCTCGTGCATGTGAAAGAGAATATGTCATTATCAAGATAAGAAATTCCTTGAAAGTGTCATCACAGGTAGATGGGATTGTAAAGAGAACTTTTGGTAGATTGGCATTCATAGATCTGGGTATTGAGGACAGCTGTTGGGATGTTGCGTTGAAGTTGTTTATGGCGTTGGTGAGTTGGGCAATTTTAGAGTATTGAGTGCAATTCTGGTACCAATAAACTTGAAAGAGTACAGAGAAAATTTGTATAGGTGTTGCCAGGACTTGAGGAGCTGAGTTTCAGAGATAGGTTGAATGTTAAAGGGAGGAAAGATTTAAAGTTGATCTGAGTGGCAACATTTCACATGAGGTGTCAAAGGAAGTGATAGAGGCAGGTACAATAACAGCATTTGGGCAAATTCATGGACAGGAACAGTAGGAGTATGTCCCAAATACATCAAATGGGACTGTGTCGCAGTAACGACTGAACAACAGTGAGGAGGAACGACAGATTCCCATGTGGAGATAGAAGCATGAGTTCATACATGGAATTCCAATAGAGCGCTGGTGGATCGACCAAGCGACAACGTCAGACAAATCCTTCTCAAAACAAGGACTCTGTGAAAAGCACTAATCGAGAGTCCACTTATAATAACCACAATGTGTGGGAAAACCCGTGCCAGTCACAACTAACTTGGCAAGATTAACCAGAAAGCGCAAAGGTTGAACAACTCTCGTTAAGACAACAATTAACAAAAACAGGTTCTGTAGAAATCTCGGAGCCCAATGCTCTATGGCTCACTGCACAGTTCAGTTGGGTATTTTGGTTGGCAAGGATGAGTTGGTCCGTGTTGTTCAGCTCTATGGCTCCATGACGAGATACTGAAGACAGTTGTCAGGTTATTACAAAGTGATAATCGAAGTTATAGCTATTATTTCCAATCATGTTTGTTGAGGGATAAGTATTAACTCTGGGGGATAACTACTGCTCCCCTTTGAATTTCTGCCACACCATCATTCACATCAGGGCAGCAGGGCCTTGATGGGTCTTAGCTGGTAGATGGCATTGTAGATAGTTGGCACTCCCTCAGTGCTGTTGTTGTGTCTGGAGTTATACTCAACTTGTGTTGCTTTAACTCAGTTTGTTTACAGTTGAGCAACAGCCAACCATTGACATTAGAGTGCAAAGCCAGCCTATTTGGCCCTCTGCTCCCCCCATGTGTTCATCAAACTTCCCCTTAAGGCTACGTCTGCGGGAGTGAGTTCCATTCTTCCCCTACTCCCCAGGGAAAGAATTTTGCTTGAGCTCTGTTTTTGAATTGCTAGTGACCATTTGATCTCCAGCTTTCCAGTTTTCCTATACAGAGCCATCCCTGAGCCAAAGTACCATGTGGCCTTTTACTCACCAACTACCTTCCCTAAGCACCACCTTCTGGTTTTCTCATTCCAGCTGAAGAACAAGTTCATGAAGAAGTTGCCTCGGGACGCCGAGGCCTCCAATGTGCTGGTGGGGGAAGTGGATTTCCTGGAGGCCCCCTTCATTGCCTTCGTGCGCCTGCAGCAGGCTGTGATGCTGGGGGCTCTGACGGAGGTCCCTGTGCCAACCAGGTGAGTGAATGCTGGGGGTCTCACCGGCTTCCACAGGCTGGTCCCATCATCAGCTGGGGATCAGTGATGACTCTGGTCACTGATGGATAGAAGTTGTCAGGCACCTGAGAGAGGAGCTCAGATCCATAGGTACCAGCGCAGTGCTGAGGCCATGCAGCATTGACAGCTACTCTGCTGATCGATAAATTAAGTGACCTGTTCTGTGTCTAGTTGTCATTAATCCAAAGAGGGTGCAGAAATCATTCAGAAAGATATTGCCTTGACTGGAAGGCTTGAGTTATAAACGAGAATCACAAAAGATTAGTATTGAGTTTCAGCAAGTAGTTAAGGGGTCAAATTGCATGTTAGGCTTTATTGCAACAGGTTTTTTAAATAGGGAAGTCCTGTAGGTTTGGAAATGGCCCAAATTCAATTTACCTTACTAATTCTTGGGATGAGAGGGAGTTCCTGGAACAGTCTGTACAGTTGTAGCTGACATACAATAGGAAGGATGTGATTAAGCTAGGGAAGGTGCAGAAAAGACTCTCATTAAAGTTGTTGAAGGGCTCGAGGTAGAAGGAAAAACAATGACTGTATAACTTGGAGTGAAGGAGGCTGAGAGGTGACTGCGTAGAGGTTTATAACCTCATAAGGGGTGTCAATAAAGTGCATTGTCACAGTCGTCTTCTCAGAGTAAGGGAGTCCATAACTGGAGGCCATCAGTTTAAGGAGAAAGATTTAAAGGGGACCCCAGTGGCAGGTTTTTCACACAGAGGATGGTAGGTAATGTAGATTCTCAAGCTGCCAGAGGAAGTGGTGGTGTGGGAGGGTGGGTGCTGCATTTACAATGTTTAAAGGACATTTGGACGGGTGCTGTATGTGGATATGAAAGGTTTAGAGGGATATGGACCAAAAAGGATTGGCGAAGACAGGCATGGACAAGTTGGCCAAATGGCCTAGCTCTGTGCAGTATAACTCTGACTAAAGATGTACTTTGAATTTAATGTTATAAGTCAAGACAATTGCCCTGATTACAGAGAGATCGGTGCAGAATGATTCATTATCTATCACAGATTCATGTGTTTCAGGTGAGATGACAGGTGAAGGGAGACACTTCAAGGAATGAGTGAAAGGGAGAACAGGGATAAGGAGGAATTCCCAGAACTTGGGACTTTGGCAGCAGAAGGCTATCACCATCGGGATGGCAATAGCTGGGGTGTTCCAGTCACTGGAATGGAGGAGAGCAGAGACCTTGGAGGGTGGCAGGGCTGGAGGAGTTACAGAGGCAGTGGGAGTGGGGTGGGGGAGGGATAAAGACAGTGAAGTTGGCATATTGGATTTCAAGGCAGGCCAATGAGTCCAGATGTGAGGTGGATATAATGTAATCATTAGACCTAGTGTGATTTTTAATGCGATTCTGTTTATCCAGATTCCTGTTTGTTCTGCTGGGACCGAAAGGCAAGGCTAAATCCTACCACGAGATCGGAAGGGCAATTGCTACACTCATGTCAGATGAGGTGAGATTGATGATCCTGCCACCACCTCGTGACACCAATATGGGAATTCCTGGACTTCCCAGTCAGATGGAGTGGGTCACCGTGATCCCTTTGCCAGCCACCATTCCACACTCAGTAAAACGCGAGTTGCACAATATCTGACTATTCCAAAAATCCTTATGGTTCTGCAACTCAACCCCCTGGCTCCCACTCTGCCTCAGACCCCGGTTCCTCACTGAGATCCCAGTTTCTACACTTCAACAAATTGTACATGGTCCTGTTTTCCACACTCCATTTAACTTAGGAAAAAAAATTAGAAAGATTAACATCAAATGATGAAATGTGTCGTTTGCATCGGTGTGAGGGTGCCATTCTTTTGGTGCCGACGTAGCAAGCTCCCAATTTTCTAACCCATACTGCTTAAAAATGTGGGAGGAAACTGGAGCACATAGAGGAAACCCATGCAGTCACATGGAGAACATACTAACTCCTTACAGACAGTGCTGGGAATTGAACCTGGGTCAATGATGCTGTAAAGCATTACACTCACTGCTACGCTACTGTCCCCCACTAACTGGTCTTACTGGAAAATTTGTTATTCTCACAACATATAACATCTAAAAAAAAATAGAGTTTCAAATGTGTTGGGAGTTTTACTCAAGAATAATATCCAACAGGCTAACTTATTTGTCACATGGCATTGCCATAGTCTTGAGCATCCTACCGAAAGCTGAAAGTGGATATGGAGAGGCTGTTTGCATTAGTAGCTGAATCCAAGATCCAGGGCACAACCTCAAAATAAAGGTCGGTCCTTTTACATCTGAGATCTGGAGGAATTTCTTCAGGCATAGAGCGGTGAATCTTAAGAATTCATTGCCACAGAGGGAAGTGGAGGCCAAGTCTTCAAGCATTTTAAAGGCAGAGAGTGGTAGGTGCTTGATTAGTACTGGTGGTTGAAAGTTATGGAGAGAGGGCCAAAAAATGGGGTTGATAGAATGGCGGAGTAGACTTGAGCCAAATGGCTTGTTTCTATTCCTTATGGTCTTATTCTGTTCCAAGTGTGTTTTATGGCATTTTCTGAAGTCTAATTCATAGTCCTGCAGTTTCAATCAAATCCTGAATGAGAAGCTGATTACCTGGCTGGAGACTGGCAGTTTCAAACTATATGTTTTTGTCTTGATCACATATATTTTCCCAAAAAGAAACATGCAGTGTTAGATTGGGCTGTTTCAGCTCTGGACTTTATCCAGGAGAGGAAGATGTACTCAGTATTGTGACACCGGTAGTCTGAACTGGACCAGTATTTGGTGTTATTTCTACAACAGGTCAATGGCATTCTTGAGGTTGATGGGAGTTAGGTGGGTCGTCTGTTACAACCTTGGAACAGGAGACTGCAGATACCAGAATCTGGAGCACCAAACAGGCTGCTGGAAGAATTCGGCAGATTGAGAAGCATCGGTGGGGTAGGGTGGGTGGTGGTGGAGGTTGAAACACTCCCATCAGGACTGGGAATGGCCTTGGTGAGTCAGGGTATAGTGTAACAGAGCTTCGTATACAGTTTCGGTCACCTCATTACAGAAAGGATATGGAGGCTTTGGAAAGGAAGTAGAAAAGTTTTACCGCAATTCAGATTCAGATTCAGTTTATTGTCATTTATAAACTACAAATGCAATGCAGTTAAAAAATGAGACAACGTTCTCCGGAATGATATCATGAAAAAGCACAAAATAGACCACACAAGAAAAACCACATAATGTTTGGTAATCCCCAATCCAGAGTCCGGAGAGGCTGCTGCGTATCGATATCGCGCTACCGTCTTAGCATGTTCCCCAGAAAGGAACTGCAAACCCAACAGACAAACCTAAAGCTACAAGACCTACACAAAACCACATAGTTACATATAGTTATAGTTAACATAGAGTTTCAACAGTGCAGACAATACCATAATTGATAAAAGACTGACTGACAAAGACCACATAATTATAACACATAGTTTCAACAGTGCAAAGCAATGCCGTAATCTGATAAGGAGCAGTCCATGGCACGGTTTAAAAGAAAGGTCTGAAAGTTGCTGCCTGGATTAGAAGGCATGAGCTCCAAGGAGAGATTGATAGGGCTTGTGTTGTTTACTCTGGGGAGTCATAAGCTAGAACTTTTTTTAAAAAAAAAAATTATGAATGGCACAGATAGAGTAGATAGTCTTTCTTTTAATCTCCCTGTGGTAGGAATGTCAAATATTGGAAGTCATGCATTAAAGGTGAGCGGGGATGTGCATTTTTTTTCAGTCATAGGTGTCTGGAATGCGCCCTCTGGGTTGGTGGTGAAAACTGAAATGATAATGGTAGTTATGAGCCTCTTAGACACATGAATATTCAGGAATGTAGGGATATGGCTCAGGTGCAGGCAGAAGAGATCAGTTAACTTTGCAATGTGTTCAGCATAGATATTGTGGGCCAGAGAGCCTATGCTTGTGCTGTAATGTTCAAAGTTCTCTGCTTTAATTTTACACCAATCAGTTCTCTAATGAAAGTTGGAGAGGGCTTCAGATCAGGAACTCTGCCCCTTCACCCTTGAATTCTGGACTGGTTGCTGCAGTTTCCAATTGGCCCCATGACAACACCAAAAGCCTGAGATCTGTCAACCCTCCTTGTCTGTGTCCAACACTGTCCTGCTGAATGAGATCCCACCCCAAGTCACATCGATGTCTCTTGTCAGACAGCAGGGACACAGCAAATGTGCCAACTGGACACCCTCCTGAGCCTCTGGTTTCCTATGCAGGAAATGCAAAACGTGGAGTTGAATCATCCTTGAGATTGGCTCTTCCTTGTTCATTAGCTCACATGAATTCCCCTTGCAAGCATCAGCAAAGACTCACTCGTTCACTCTCCCTCTGCTCCTGTCACAGACCAGTCCCACTGCTGCACACTTGTAAAGGGATTCCTGAACAAACAACAAGTTCATCATGCTCTCTGGGGTTGTCAGCGAGTCACAGTGAGATATGGCACGGAAACAGGCCATTCAGCAGACACACCACTGCATTTTGACCAGAACTGGTGTTGTGAGAGGACTAAGAGTACAACACAATGTGCGTGACACAGTGGTGCAGATGGTAGAATCACTGCCTGCCAGCTTCAGAGACCCAGGTTTGATCCTGACCTTGGCCACTGACTATGTGGAGTTTGCATGTTCTCCCTGTGACCATGTGGGCTTCTTCTCACATCCCAAAGACGTGTGGGTTGGTGGGTTAATTAACTGTTGTAAATTACCACCAGTGTGTGGGTGAGGGAGAACAATAAGGGGATTTGTGTAGGATTACTGTAAATGGTTGGTTGGACATGATGGGCTGAATGGCCTGTTTCCATGCCATATCTCACTTGGCTAAAGTAATGTTTCCTCATCTCTGTTCTAAATGAATGTTCCTCAGTTCTGAGGCTGTGCCCTCTGGTCCTAGACTCCCCCAATATAGGGACACTCTCCACATCCACTCTACCTAGGGTTTTCAATATTTGATAGGTTTCAATGAGGTTTCCCCCTTGTTCTTCTAAACTCCAGTGTGTACGGGCCCATAGCCATCAAATGTTCCTCATGTGTTAACCTTTTCATTCCTGGCATAATTCTTGTGGATCTCCTCTGAACCCTCTCCAATGCCAATGCACCTTTGGCACGTAGGGACCGAAAACTGCTCACAAAACTGATGCCTTATTAAACCTCAGCATTACATCTTTGCTCTAATACTCTAGTCCTCTCATAATGAAAGCTAACGTTGCGTTTGCCTTCCTTACCACAGACACAACCTGCAAGTTAACCTTTAGGGAATCTTGCACAAGGACTCCTAATTCCCGTTGTACTTCTGATTTTTGAATTTTCTCCCCATTTAGAAAATATTCCACACTTTTATTCCTTCTGCCAAAGTGCATGATCATGCACTTCCCTGCACTATATTCCACCTGCCAGTACCTTGCCCGTTCCTCCAATCTGTCTAAGTTCTTCTGAAGACACCCTGCTTCCTAACACTACCTGCCCATCCCCCTATCATTATTTCATCAGCCAACTTGGCTACAAAGCCAACAATTCCTTCATCCAAATCATTGACATATATTGTGAAAAGAAGTGGCCCCAAACTGAACCCTGTGGCACACCACTAGTCACTGGCAACCAACCAGAAAAGGTCACCTTTATTCCCATTCTTTACCTCCTGCCACTCAGCCAATCTTCTATTCATCCTAGTACCTTTTCTGTCATATTTTCTGCTCTTATTTTGTTAAGTACCCTCGTGTGTGGCATCTTGTCAAAAGCCTTCTGAAAATCCAAATAAACAACATCTACTGACTTTCCTTTGTCTATCTTGCCTGTTATTTCCTCAAAAGAATTCCACTAGGTTTGTCAGGCAAGATTTCTTCATCAGAAAACCATACTGACTTTGGGCTAATTTATCATTACTCCGAAACCTAATCCTCAATAGTATTCTTCAACATCTTCCCAACCAGTGATGAAATCAGGCTAACTGGCCTATAATTTCCTTTCTTCTACCTCTCCCCCTTCTTAAAGAGTGGAGTGACCTTTGCAATTTTCAACTTCTCTGGAACCATTCCAGAAATCTAGTGATCGAGTTACAGAAAAAGTACAGTGCAGGCAGACAATGGGCTAGATAAGTCTTGAAATCAAGAGTCCATCTTAACGTATTAGATGGTCATTCAATAGTCTGATACCAGCAGGATGGAAGCTGTCTTTGAGCCTGGTGGTATGTGATTTCTGGCTTTTGTATCTTCCGCCCGATGGGAGGGGTTGGAGAAGAGGGAAGGTATAGAGTGACTGGGGTCTTTGATTACACTGGCTGCTTTACTGAGGCAGTGAGAAGTGCAGAGGGGAGGCTGGATTATGTGTTGTGCTGAGCGGTGTCCATAACTCTGTAGTCTCTTACTGTCTCGGGCAGAGCACATACAACCTGTCCTCCCTGACCCAGGTGTCGTTAATGGTATCTGTTCATGCTTTTCTAAGGTTGAGACACTACACTGAATCATTTTTAATGGTCCCATTTCAAAATTGAGACAGCTAAAAAGGCATCAAACCTGAAACAATATCTCTGTTTCTGCTGCCTAACTTGCTGAGTGTTTCTAGTATTCTCTGTTGTTATTCCAAATTTCTTGCACCTACAGTAGGGTTTTTGCTGAGAAAGGATTTAAGGGTTAAATCATGAAGATAAATATTCCCTATTCTGTCCTGAAGTCAGAACAGAGGAAAGCCATTTAACCCTTTGAATCTGTACCTGTCCTGCATTGGCTAAACTGGATTCAGTACAGGTTTGAAACACTGAATGGCCTTTTCCTGTTCTTACTCTCCCAGTTAGGACGTGATCATGGAAGACTGTATTTTGTGGCATTTGTCACTGTTGTTTACTGTTCGTTGAAAGGTTGCTTTTCTCTCTGTTGATTGATTTAGCTATTTCATGACATTGCTTACAAAGCCAAGGATAATGAAGATCTCTTGGCTGGAATCGACGAGTTCCTGGATGAAGTAATTGTCCTACCGCCAGGAGAGTGGGATCCTGAGATCAGGATTGAGCCCCCAAAGTCGCTGCCTTCTTCTGATAAAAGGTAAACAGAGCTTTTATTTCTGTTGAAAACTGGGTGCCACAGATGATCTGTGTTAGGGGAGCCAGACTGGTCAGCAGAAGCTCAGCAAATCCCCTGTCCTCGATTGGCCAGGCGGGCAGAAGAAGAAATCTTCCATTCTTTGGAGATGGTCCCATTTATCCATCTCGGATCATGCAAGACTTTCAAAGAAAATCAGGGAAGTTCTCTTCAGTGTTACGGCCCAAATTCTTGCTGTAAGTAGCATGGTATAATCTATGAGGACATTGTCAAGATTTAAATTATAGAAAGAAATTGGGAAAGTTTGGTCTTTATTAACTGGAGTGCAGGAGAATGAGAGGTGATTTTATAGATGTGTATAAAATCATGAGGGCTATGGATAAGGTATACATCTTTTTCACAGAGTTGAGGAATAAGAACTAGAGGGCATGGGTTTAAGGTAAGGGGGAGAGATTTAATAGGAACCTCAGAGACAATTTTTAACAGAGCAGGTAGTCAAACGACATATGGAATGAGCTACCAGAGGACCATTAAAAATTATCTTCATTCGTTGCATGAAACATTGAAACATGCTGTGAAATGCATCATTTGCATCAACAACCCACACAGTCCAAGGATGTACAAACAAGCTGGAAGAACTCAGCAGGTTGGGCAGCATCCATTGAAATGAGCAGTTAATGTTTTGGGCCAAGACACTTCATCCGGACACAGTCCAAGGATGTGCTGGGGGCAGCCCACATGTGTCGCTATGCTTCTGGCACCAACTTAGCATGCCCACATTGTACAAACCCGCACGTCATTGGAATGCGGGAGGAAACCAGAGCACCTGGAGGAAACCCATGTGGTCACGGGGAGAATGTACAGACTCCTTACAGACAATGGTAGAAATTGAGTTTGGTTTGCTGGCAGTCTCTGTTATTGCATCGTCTTACTTCATGCTGCAGAGTGGTTGAGGCAAATACACTAACATTTAAAAGGCACTTGGACAGGTATGTGGAGGGGAAAGGTTTAGAAGAATAACTTAAATGGGAATCTTGATCAGCCTGGATGAGTTGAACCGAGTGGTCTGTTTTTGTGCTGAATTACGTTATGACTCCATTATCCAATGAGTTGTTTGTGTGAACTGGCGGCTGCCATTTTTAAACTACAGCAGTGCTGGCATTGGATTGGCCTTGGGACGTGCCAAGGTCAGGAGGTGTTGTGTGTAAGTGTGAGCCTTTAATTGTTCCCCTGACTGCAAGCTGTTGGCAGAATACAACGTGAATGGTGTTTGTCAGTCAGCACTGCCAACAGTGCGAGGAGAAGCAAGAAACCAATGCATTATTCAGTACGTTACTGTCTATTTACAAAACTTGGGCAGATTCTCGTGTCTCTATGCCAACAGGGAGGACAAACAAATGAATTATTTCTCTGCTTTCTATTGCAGAGAGTGTGAACAATGAACAAATTGCTGATCTCTTCCTGGATGGTGCCTTTCCAGTTTTAAATTCTTTAAAAGCTAAATGATATAAGGCACTGAGGTGTGAGTAAAGTAATTATAACATGAAGGTCATGGTCGAGTTTAGGCTAGGGGTTGAGAAGGAGCAAGCCGAAGTTCCTCTGTGGCTGATTAAAGACCGGAGCTCAAAATAGGTGGAAGATTACACACAGGTTTTCAGCAAAATGTCCATTGTACGGTGTGCTCCTACTCTTCACCAGTTCCAGCATTGACTCAGTGGGCTGAATGACCTCCCATTGTGTTGTAATGATGTGCTGATCAATGAGGCAGTGCCACCATTGCACTGGTGCTCACTGTGCCTATTGTATCCATGGCTTCACTCACATGTGAAAGCACAAAGATAGGGTTACAATTGTTTAATGGTCTTTAAAGCCTGGTCTATTTTCCTGTCTCCTCCCTCCATTGCTAGTTCCCATGCCCCAGCTTTTCTTTCTCTACCCCCTCTCACTCTTCTCCCCTTCTCTTTCTCTGGGGGTAATTATAACCCAACTCACCTACTGGGAAGCAGATGGGATAAGCGGATTTCACATCTCACCTGGTATCGTCTTCGGGACTCTAAAATACCCCCCCCCCCCCACATTAAAACCTATTTCTGCAAGATCCAATCGATTTGCATCATTCCCCTATCCAATTATTTGCTGCAGCCTCTCAGGCAAGTAGGTTGAGACAACACATTCCCTCTCTCCAGCGGTCTCCAAATTACAAGGAACAAACTGCTGAAAGAACTCAGTGGATCAGGCAGAATTGTGAAGCAGAGGAATAGCTAAGGTTTTGGGTTGAGGGCTTGCATCAGGACCTGCCCACATCCGTTCATTTGAAGGGTCTCCCCCACTGATGCTGTGCGACCCACAGAGTTCATCCAGAAGTGTGTGTTTTGCTCCAGATTCCAGCATCTGCAAATCACAGACCGGTATCTCAATGAAACCAAACAGCTTCAGGGCCTGTGAAGGAGCATGGCATGTGTTGGCTTCCATGGTAATACTTTTGCTTTGATTGCTGTCTTTTTGTTACCAGAGTGTACACAGTGAGCTCCCACCATCAGCAGTTGGAACATTGATGCAGTGGACACTTCAGACATCCCACCCTGCAAAAACTCATTGCAAGGAGGTAGCACCCCCCCTGCTCCACAACCCCAGATCCCCCCACTCCAAGGGTGTATGTAATACTTTGTTTAGTGATTTTGTCTAATCTGTAAACCAAGTTGGGTATATGCAGAAAATGGGACATTGAAATATGTACTTATATTATCATGGAGTCATGTTTTTTATTACAACGTTAAGCAGGTCTACAGGGAGTTTGGCCTTATCACATAGGACGTCAATAGAGTAGCTCTTTAGCTCTACCCAGCTAGTTTAGGTAATGTTAGCTATGCTAATGAATGAATGACACCTGTTAAACTCACCTCAATATTCATTTAATCCACCATGGGCAATAGGAAAGTCACTGTTGCAAACAGTGCAGCGAGCAACACTGTCATTATTTTTGACACCTATTAGGCAGGAATACACTTCAGTGTAGTCTGGGGTGAAGTACATTTTATATTTTATTTTATGGAACACTCTGCCATGGTGCAGCAGGACCCTGAACTGATGGACAATGAAAGAGAGAGAGAGAGGGAGAGAGAGAGATCGACCGACTGACTCTAAAGCCCACCCACAGAGAAAACTGATAGGTCTACTTAGCACAAAGACAGACCAATCAGGATGCTCCCTCTCACTCTCGCTCTTCCTCTCCCTCTTAAAAAAAATTGATTTCCAGGATATTGTATATAATTTGCGGGTGTCAGGGAGCCACTATCAATATGCGGGAGACTCCCGGAACTTCAGGGAGAGGTGGTCTGTCTGACACTTGGAGAGAAGGAGGGAGGAAGGCAGGAATGGAGGGAAGGAGGAACATCTACTCATGAACAATATAGAAGAGTGGACTCTCCTTCCTCTTCTAAATGGAATACTATAGCACCTTGAAGTGTCTCATCCAAAATGCAGTTCCTCCTTCTGTGCTGCACTGCACTGTCAGCCTAGTTTTGTACTTCAGTAAGACTCAGACCCTGGTTTCAAGGTAACATGGGAAACTGATCTGACACAGAGATTGCAGGCTTGCGATCATGCAGGATAGACACTCGTTTGTCAACTTTGGGTCTTTGTTACCTTTGGTTGTGTGTTGGGGAGTGTGAAAGGGAAGAATGGGGAGGATAAGATCATCAGATATTCCCCAAGGTGACAGCCTTCACTCACCAGGAGGTTGGTCTGATCTCCAGAGGCATTGGAAAGTAAGCTGAAAAGCAACAGGTAGACGTTTGTTCAGGGAGCAGAGCACATGGGGGGTGGGGGTGCTGATGCCTCAACCTTCCCAGCCCAAGCGAACCTGAACCAGAAGCAGATGTTTGTGATTTGTTGTGAAGCTAACTAGGAATCACAAACAAGAGAGAATCTGCACATGCTGGACATGTAAGCAACACACACAAAATGCTGGAGGAATTCAGCAAACCAGGCATCTGTGTTCCATAGGTGCAGCCTGGCCTGCTGAGTTCCTCCAGCATTTTGTGTGTGTTAACTAGGAATCAATCCTCATTGCTGAATGCAGATGGGATCCAATCAGAAGCCCAAGACAACAGATTGGTTAAGCCTTCAACTATATTCAAAATAATTCACGTGCCAAAATAGTAATGGCACCTTCATAGCAAAGGAAGATCAAACAAGGGAGATCAAGCAAAGGAAAACGACAGAGGTGAAAAGCAGATAGAAAGACTGTAGATGCTGAAATCTGCAGCGATAAGCAATGTCCTGGTGGAAGTCAGCAGCACCTGTGGGGTGGGAGGGGAATTGTCAACGTTTTGGGTTGAAATTCTGTATTATGAGTCCCAATGCAGGTTTCAACCCGAAGCTTTAACCAGTCCTGTCCTCCCACAGATTCTGACCAACCTGCTAAGTTCCCCCACATGTTGCTCCAGATGTTAGCAATCTGAAAGAAAAACAGAAAATGCTGGAAAACCTCAGCAGGTCAAGCAGTGTCTGTGTAGAGAGAAAACATTTATTCAGGATATGAACACGCTTATTCTGCAATCGGGTATTTCACTGATTGCATTTTGAATGTTGATTACCTCTGTGGTTTGTGTGAGTTAAGGTGCTGATAATCATTCCGCTTCAGAGATGTGGCTTCAGCAGGAGTGGTTACTCGCCTAGTAGATTGCATTGAAGATTATTTCCAGGTCCATTAAAGACCAGTGGGATATTGTCCCAGTAATGTCCTGAGGTGGCATGGCTGATACCCGCTCCGAGTCAGTTGCACATAAAATGAACCCGTAGGTCACGCTCCTGATGATGTCCAGGTCATGCATGTAATGGAGTTCCTCTGTGGGTTGTGGGAAACAGACTTCTTTTGTTATTAGCAACAAACAAGTTGCTGAAGGAACTCAGTGAGTCTGACAACATATGGACAATCGGTGTTTTGGGTCAAGACACACCAGCTGGATTGAAAGAGTAGAATTGAAATGTTGACTTGAAATGTTGACGCTCCATGTTCCTTCACAGACGCTACTTGACCTGCTGAGTTCCTCCAGCAATTTTGTCTTTTTGTTTCACATTCCAGCATCTGGAGTCTCTTGTGTCACTAGAACACCATGAGCTCATCACAAAAGAGATAGCAATTAAAGGGCGCACTCTGACTCCTGATTCCTGGCCTCAATGGTCAGGTGAATATTAAAGGGTGGAGAGGTTTACAACGGGACACAACGAGCTCGAGACACCGTGGAGAAGCTCGGTGGCCCATCGAAGTCGGCCTTGCAGTGTAATGTTTCAGAAAGAGTTGCTCCATCAACCAGCCAGACTGGACCTGCAGGGCAATAACTACATTAAACTGTAGATAAGATAAAGGAACTGACTGACGGTTGTCGGATTGCAAAAGATTTTGAATTGTTTCGCTTTTCTATAATAAGCAGGTTTTAATTTTGAACCCTTACAAGCAATTCCAGTTCCGACCAGTTTTAAAAAGCTTACAGGTAGAATCATTGCAAGATAAGATAAAACACTTACTGGTACTTTCACCCTTAATAAAACCATTGCTTCCTCTCAGTAAACAGATACGGAAACGCCCAGCTCTTTAACTGTGACCCCATTAACTGAACACTCTCTGTAATGAGATAATTTGCTCAGGTGTAAACCTACCCACACACAATGCAAATGCTGATAAGAACTGTGGCTGCAGTTTCTAGTCCAGCCTGGTGGGTCTCTGGGAATATATACCGGATAACATGCAAAACTGTATCGTGTCTCAGGGGAATGTAAGTGATCTCTCAGTAGCAGTTAATTTGACTGATGTCATAGCAGTGACACCACTTCACAAGCACTTCATTGGTCATTAAGAGGTTTAAACATAACAAATGGGAACTGGAGTGGGCCATTAGGCCCTTCACACCTGTCCCACCATTTGGCAAGGTCAGGGCTGATCTTCTGACTCAACTTCCTGATCGTGCAACATCCCTGTTTCCTAGTGAATATGTAATGACATTAATTATGACACTGTTTTGGCTCGTGATGCCAATAGTACGAAGATGACCGTGTGTCATGAATGATAGGATGGTGACGAACTGGGGCCAGGCTAGGGTAGGGCAACCCTCAACCAGATTCCCTCTGAGGTCAATTCTAGAGACTCCTAGAGAGACACAGCGTGGCAATAGGCATTTCAACCCACTGCCTCCATAATGAAAACCAACCAGCCGTTCGCATCAATCATGTTTCATGCTCCCCAAATTCCCAGCAGTTCCACCCAGATTCTACCCCTTACCCTCACTCTGGCCAGTTAACCCACAGACCCACGCGTCAGTGGGATGTGGGAGGAAACTGCAGGACCTGGGGGGAAAGGCACACGGTCACAGGGAGAATGTGCCAACTCCATGGCACCTTGCAGAGCTGTGAGATAGTGGCTGTGCCACTGTGCCATTCTGGTCTGACTGTGGGATGTACCGCTTTACCTGCGTGTTAATTTTAATGTAAATAGCAGCGCCTGTCGCGTGTTTGAAGCTGGGCTCCCCCACCTGATGTCCTCCCCACTGGCCTCAGTGGAGAGGGAGTTGGCACAATTCCATTTGCCCCCTGTGAACTTCTCTGTTACCAAAGGTCCTTGTATCAGAGAACTGTTGGTGTTCAGTTCTGGAGAGTGAATATTTCTCCTCTTGAGCTTCAGCAGAGCAGAAGATCCAACAGCAAGCAATTCCTTTCCGCATTGGTTAGAGGGGATGTTAATACCAAGAAGGACTGTGATGGGATACAAGACTTACAGAATGACTATGTAAATAGTTAGGTCAAAGTCAGCAAGCTACTTGGGCAACATGAGCATAAGTTTCTTGGACAAAGGTTCACAAATAATTAAAGGTTATTAATGAGACTAATTATGCGAGAGACAAATAGCAAGTTGCAGCTAAGATGTTAAATGGTTACATGCCTTTGTTGGAATATAGATGACCCTGGCCTTAGCATACTGGGTGTAAAAAGACTCTCAAAGTCAGTGCCAAGATTAAGGTTATACCTATCAGACCATTAACCTGTTTCCTTCTGTGCCCAGTCCATCACTTTTGTAAAATAAAGGACAGAGATTAGCTACTGTTTCTCTGAGCATGAGTCTTTGGAAATCCCTTCCTGAAATGGTGGTGGAAGCAGTGGTTCCAATTATGTTTCAAGCAAAGCTTGACAGATTGTCAGTGACACACACAAAAAGCTGGAGGAACTCAGCAAGCTAGGCAGCATCTATGGAAAAGAGTACGGTGGATGTTCCAGTCCTGCTGAAGGGTCTCGGCCTGAAACGTTGACTGTACTCTTTTCCATAAATGCTGCCTGGCCTGTTGAGCATCTGCAGATTTTCCCTTGTTTGTAAACAGATTTGTCAGTGAGTGACTGTGGGCCGAGCTAAGGTTACGCAGGTTGGATAGAGAGGTGGAGTTGAGGTTGGCCACATCTTGTTGAATGGTAGCGAAGGATTGACCTGCACCCGCTTCTAATTTGTATGTTCCTAGATCAATCCAACTTGATAGATATTGGGGGGGGGGGGGGAGGAGGTTTCTTTCTATGGTGATCTTGTCAAACATCTTGGCTGTTTGAATTAATTCTGGCTTACCCATAGAAGACAGAAGATGGTGGTTGATGGGACATACTCTAGCTGGAGGTCTGTGAATAGTGCTGTTCTTCAGAGGTGTGGACCTCTGCTGTTTGAGATGTCCTTTATGAAAATGTAGATAAGTAGGTTAGTAAGTTTGCAGATGATAGCACAGAGCAGTGGTTCTCAGCATGGGTCATATGGCTCCCCCAGGAGGCAATACTGGATTTTGAAGGGGCCACAAGTAAAACAAAAACAAGAAATTGAGGCCACAGGAGTTTCTGAATAGGCCATGATAAGTTTGCTGCTTTAATGGAATATTACTAAACTCTATAAATAAAAATAAATGAATATATTTAATTTAATTGGAACCCTGAATGAAAAATATGCTAGATGATGCAAATGAGGCAGCAGAATAGCTGACATATGTTAGATATATTTGCAAAACTGAATTTATTAAACAAGCAGTTACAAGGGAAAAAAACTGCAATCTCGTATGCAAAGAGGCTATTTCCACTTCCCTTGGAAAACTCACGCAACTTCTCAGCAGCTGTATTTCATGTTGTCAGTTTATGTAATTTCCTTCAGTGGCCACTCTTAAAATAGAATCCTAAGATGATGATTTGATTGTATATCTTGAAACAACGACACAGTGATATAGAATTTCAGTCACAGAGACCTGCTGGAGGTGGGTGCATACTCCAGATTGGGTGGTGGATCCATCTGGAGTGAACATGACTGATATTGACACCACATTGCATGAAAGTCTTATTGAGCTGCAAAGTGATGGAACAAGCTCAAGCAAATTCAAACACAGCAAGCAGAATTTCTGGATAACCAGTGATATTCAAAATAAATTTCCATAGCTCTTGGACAAAGCAAAATTGTTTTTAATTGGGTTTTCCAGCTCTTTACTAGCTGAATGTGGTTTCAGTCAAGCTCTTCACCTGCTATCAAAAGTTCATGACCGTCATGATGTTGTGAAAAAGAGGTGATTTTCAATTATCTTTAACCAAGTAGAAACTGGATATTCCAAAACTCACTAGTTGCAAGGATTTCACCAAATACCCTAAGCAACAATATTAAATGCTTTTTAATTGCTGGTTGGAAGAATATTATCTATATTATAAATAAAATATCCTCTTCAGAGGTTTGAAATAGTTTTTCATATACACCTGTAACATTATGTTTAACATACAATATTTCCTATAACCTGTCAAAACATAAATATTTACTGTAAATAAGAATAATTTTACAATTGACCAAAAATAAACCATCAACAACTAACACAGACTATGGAGGGTGGTAGGGGTAGGGGTGGGGTGGGCACAGGGATAAATGAAAGTCACAAGTGGTCCATGAGCAGAAGAAAGTTGAGAATTCCTGGCATAGAAGATTGTCAAAGAATACAATTGCGGATATGGGAGGGAAAACTGCCAAATGTGAAGTAGCGCACGTTGGTACGTCAAATGTAAAGAGATGGTGATGGGCAGAGATATCTTGGGGTCCAAGTTCAAAGCTTTCTGAAAGATTGGTAGCCTGGTGAAGAAGGCAGATGACATGCTTGCCTTTATTAGTTGAGACACTGAATTCAAAAGTCAGGAAGTTATGTTGCAACTTTATATAATTCTATTTAGGCTGCATCTGGAGTTCCGCATACAGTTCTGGTCACTCCATTATAGGAAGGATGTTGAGGGTGTGGAAGAGGCTTACCAGGATGCTGCCTGGACTACAGGGAATGCGCTATAATGAGAGGTTGGACAAACTTGGGTTGTTTTCTCTAGAACAACAGCGGCTGAGGGAAAATCTGATAGAGTAGACAGGCAGTATCCTTTTTCTTGGGGTTGCAATGTCTAATACCACAGTCCATGCATTTAAGGTGAGAGGGAGTAAGTTCAAAGGAGATGGGAGGGGAAAGTTTTTTACACAGAGAGTGGTGGGTGCCTGGAATGTGTTGTCAGGGGAGTTTTAGGGAATTAGGGAATTTTAAGAGATGTTTAGATAGGCACGTGAATATTAGGGAAATAGAAGGATATGAACATTGCATAGGCAGAAGGGATTAGTTTAGTTGCCCATTTGATTACTAATTGAATTGGTTCAGCACCACTTTGTGGGCTGAAGGGCCTGTTCCTGTGCTGTACTGCTCTATGTTCCATCTAAGAAAAAAACTGCAGCAACACACAATCACATAATCTGCTGGAGGAACTCCTTGGGTTGAGCAGCATCTGTGGAAGAAAGGAATTGTTGATGCTTCTGTTTGAAACTCTGCATCATATTTTGACCCAAAATGTTATCAATTTCTCCCCCCCCACCACAAAGGTTACTTGACCCTCCGAGTTCCTCCAGTAGTTCGTTTGTTGTTCCAGATTCCAGCATCTGCCCTCTTGTGACCTTATCTACAAAATCCTAACTCTCCACATTCTCCTTTTTAAGGACCATGGAACACGTTCATTCTAAGAATGTCATCAAAAATCCAATAACAAAATTAGGGCAAATGCAAGCAGGATTTTTCCACTGAGGTTGGGTGGGACTACAACTAAAGGTCATGAGTTAAAGGATTAAAGGGAACATGAGTGGAAATTACTTCACTCAGAGGGTCCTGAGAGAGTGTGGAATGATCTGTTAGTACAAGTGGTGCCAGCTCAATTTCAATGTTTAAGTGAAGTTTGGATAGGTACATGGATAGTAAGGATATGGAGAGCTGATGATGGGAATGGGCAGTTTAAATGGTTTTAACATGGACTAGATGGGCCAAAGGACCTATTTCTGTGACTGTAATAAGGTATTCATGACTATCTCCTTTATCTAGAGAGCTATGGGATGTGGAAATCGCCCCCCCCCCCCCCCCCCCAGGGAGATGGCACGGATCACGGATGGATTTATGGGGATAACCATGCAGTGTGGAAAAATGTGAAGTTATTCACCATAAGCATAAAGTGAAGCAGAGTGTCAGAGTCAGAATGGAAATGAGATTTATTCAGACAGATGTGAATTTGTTTTTTATGCAGCAGCAGCACAGTGCAAATGCTAAAAATACAAAAATAGTCTGGAGAAAGGAATAATGAGAGCATTCATGGGTTCATGGTCCATTCAAGAATCTGATGGTGGAGGAGTAAAGGCTGAATTGTTGAACCTGGGTCTTCAGGCTCCTGAAGCTCCTCTTTAATGTGGTAATGAGAAGAGCACTTCCTGGGTGGTGAGGGCCCTGGTGGTGGATGCCGCCGTTTTGCAGTGCTGCCTCGTATAGTGATAGTGGGAGAGAAGTGCCTGTCATGGAGCTGGCTGAGCCTACAGCTTATGCAGCACTTAGCATGCATTACAGTCTGCTAACCAGGTTCTGATGCAACCTGTCAAAATGCTCTCCTTTGTTCATCTCTGGAAACTTGTAACAGTCTTTGGTAGCATACTGAACTTGCTCAAGCTCCTAATGAGGGCTGGTACGCCTTCATGGTTGCACCAATGTGTTGGGCCCAGGAATATTTGTTAAAATTTATTTGGGCATCATGGTACAATAGTGATTAGTGTGACACTATTACAGCTCAGGGCATTCCAGAGTTTCAGAGTCGAACGCCGGTGCCGGTCTGTAATGAGTCTCTGCTGAATGTGTGAGTTTTCCCTGGGTGTTCCTGTTTTGTCCCACAGTCCAAAGCTGGACTAGTTAATTGGTCATCGTAACTTGTTCTGTGATTAGATTAGAGTTGCTGGGGTGGCATGGCTCAAAGGGCTGAAAGGGTCCACTCTGCATTGGATTGTTAAATGGGTAAATAAATGGGGACAGATTGGGTGGAGTCGATGTTCAGAGGCATCTGGATGTGTTTGTACACATGTCATCGAAAGCCAACAAGTAGGTGAGGCAAATGCAAGGAATGCAGTTGTTATAATGGCCATATTGAGAGCAGGAGTAAAGGAATCCTATTGCAATTCTCCTGGTCCTTGGTAAAACCTCATCTGGAATATTCTGTGCAGTTCTGGTCTTTTAACCCCAGGAAGGATGTACTTGCCACAGGGAGTGCAGTGAAGTTTCACCAGACTGGTTCCAGAGATGGTCGGTTTGTCACATGAAGAAAGATTTGTGTCGTCATTTTTTTAAATGCGAGTGACAAGGTCAAAGGTTGTTATTGTCGCTGTTTTTTTTACTGCGAAGAAGGGAGGGGATTTTTGGGGTCTGCAAGTATTGATTCTTTTCTTTTTTGTGCCCGGGTGGAGAGTTGGTATCTTTTCTTTCATCAGCACCCATGGTCTTTCTGCATTTAATGGCTATCTGGAGAAGACAAAGATCAGAGTTGTATTAGTAGTGCATACTTTGACAATAAAATGAACCTTTGAATAGATTTGGATTGTATTGTTTTCAGAATCAGAAACAGATTTAATATTGGCATATGTTGTGAAATTTGTTATTGTGTAGTACATTCCAATACATAACAAAAACTGTAAATTACAGTAAATATATTAACATTTAAATTTAATAAATAGTAAGGAGAAAAAGAGAGAGAGAAGAGAATAATAAGAAAAAAATGTGGTGAAGTAGTGTCCATGGGTTCAATTTCCATTCACAAGGGAAGAAGCAGTCATTCAAAGGATGACAGATCTCTTTGAAACTTGCAATATTTGGAAAAGGTTCCCCAAGCTGGATACAGGGAGGAGTTATCCCCTGACACAGATGTTAGTAACTCGGGTAAGGCTGAGTTGAGAAATTTTGGACACTCAGATACTCATGGGACTTTGGAATTCTCTACCCTGTGAGACTGTAATAGCTCAGCCGTTGAGTTCATGCCAAACAGAGATGAATAGATCTTTTGGATATTGTTGGAATAGAAATAATACAGGTAAATGATGTTGATGTAAAAGATCAGCCAAGATCTTGGCAAATGATAGACTAGGTTTGAGGGGCCGAATGGCCTGTCCCATGCATTGCTACATTGACATGGATGGAGGACCAGAAGCTGATGGTGAATTGATGTCAGGTGATGGGGGAGGTTGAGGCTGGTGTGGAGCGGAAATGCCAACCAGGCGCTAAAGTGCTAATCCACTTTTTTCTGCAAAGAAGCAGAAGAGAGAGAGAGCCAAATGGTCTAACGCTGTTATCCTTTTGAACAGGAAGAACATGATTTCAGGAGGAGAAAGCATCCAGATGAACGGAGACATGCCTCATGACAGTGGTGCTGGGGGTGGGAGCCATGAGGTGCCGGATGAACTGAAGAAAACCGGAAGGTAAGACCAGAAATTCTGTGACATGAGTAACGGTTACCTTCAAATCTGCATTCTGGGCATTGTTGGAGCTAGAGTGGGTGGTGTTTTGTGAAAACACACCAATTCTTTTGATATACTTTTTCCCTTTTCCAATATAGATTCATTGATTACCAGATCATATCATTACTGCTGTTTTCTGCCATTCAGGCTATTTACAGTTAATTAAGCTGGAACACAGTCAAACCTGTGTCACACCCATTATTCCTGGAAAACCTGCATTGTATCAGTGCATACAGAGTACTCCTTCTCCAGGTACACATGGGCATAGATGTAACCTTGGAAGAGGGGCAGAGCCCTTCAACTGCCCACCCACCTCTTAGAGCTGTGAATGACCACTTTGACCAGGTCAAGGAGCAAACTGACCAGGAGGTCCCCCAGTTGACCCACCTGTTGACCAGAGATCAGGAGCGTGAGGCTGAAGTGCAGCCTAAACTTGAGCACCCCGCTTCAGGTATTCAAATGGAGGGTGCAGCTTCTCATACTCCATGTATACCTGATACACTGTCCCATCCCAGCTGTAGAAATGACAAGCACTGGAGAGCCTGTAAATCAACTTTAGAATCTTTTACTACATTGTGTTCAATACTTGAAATTACGCTTGCTAAAATTCAGTGATTATTTCCCAAAACATAGCTGTTTGATGTCCGTATTTGTATGGGTTGTTTGGTTTCATTAAATCTTGAATCGTTGAAATCGTACCACATCATGTAGTAGCAAAGATTAGAGGGATAGGATCCAAATGCTGGCAAATGGGACTGGTTTAGATTGGCATGGGCGAGTTGGGGTGAAGGGCCTTTTTCCGTGCTGTATAACACTGACGCTATGATGTATTACTCATGAAGAAAACGGAGTTTCAATGTTTATTTTTTCTTTATTATTATTGCTGTCAGGGGAAGTCTAACCCAAAGGAGGTGTTTTCCTAAAATTGAACTTCCCAGATGAATTATATTGACATGGGCTCTACGGGAATGACCAATTCCTTTAACTGATAAATGGTAAATTGTTGAGAACGTCATCTTCAGTTGCTTCAGACTTATCGGTGACATATGGACCCTCAGAGCCAGGGTGGAAACAAATCGTCCTTGATTCCCAGCAAATGCAAATATAAATAAATAGCAATAAATAACAAATATGAAATAACACAATAAAGAGTCCTTGAAGTGAGACCATCAGTTGTGGGAGCACCAGAAATAGAATGAGTTAATCTATCCCTTTTTGTTCAAGAGCCTGGTGGTTGAGAGGTAGTAACTGTTCTTGAACTTGGTGGTGAAAGTCTGGAGCAGTGTTCCCTCTAAGGTGTGTGCGTGTGTACGTGCTACGGGCGCACAAAGAAATTTAAACTGAGCACAAAATCACCCTCTCCCTCATTGGCATGTTACGTTTACAACACAATCATACACAATCACATTTCCTTTTCCAGTTTCTGACGCGGACGGTGTTGACAAATTGGAGTTGGTGATGATTTGTCTGCAGATTTTAGAACTGGCTTATTTATACTGTTTTTATTGATGAAATTATTCAGAGCGCACATGTTGTCAATGGGGGAAAAGATTGCACTGCGCAAGAATTTTGTGCGCACTGGTCATAACAAATTAGAGGGAACATTGGTCCTGAGGCACACTATTCTCTGTGTGTAAAAATAAATGAAGTAAAAAATAATTTCTCTGCACATCTCCTTTAAATTTTCCTCTTCTCACTTTCAGTGAACGTCTCCTAACACTGGACATTCCCACCCTGATAGAAAGAATTTGACTGTCCACTGTCTGATTTTATTTAATTTTTCTTTTGTCTGACACCTTAGATTCTTCGGTGGTTTTGTGGCGGACATCAAGAGGAAAGTCCCGTGGTATGCCAGCGATTTTTATGACGGACTGAGCATCCAGTCTTTGTCTGCCATCATGTTCATCTACCTGGGGACCGTAACCAACGCCATCACCTTCGGAGGACTCCTCGGAGACGCGACGGACAACATGCAGGTTCGGGGCACTGGTGACTTGACAGATACACGTTCCGACCAGGGGCTCAGTGTGTTAATCACACGTAGGACTACATTGCAGATACTGTGGAGAAATTTCACTTCCCCGGGATCGTAAGCGTAGTGGTCTCAGATCACACTGTGTGTGAGGTGTCAGTGAGCAGCATGATTTGAGAATATTGAGGTGCGTCCCCAGTGAACTATGGGGCTGGACAAGTCAGATGTAAAGTTAGTGGCTTCCCTGGCTGGTAATTGTACTTGGTTTATTATGGTCATGTAGCAAGTTACAGCAAAATACTTTTATTTGCATCTGTCCTGACAGTTCATAATTACATTGAGATAGTAAAAAGCAACACAGAACGCAGAGTAGTATTTCAGATACAGAGAATCTGCAGTCCAGGCAAATAAAGTACGTGCCATGATGAGGTAGTTTGGGAGATCAGGAGTTCATCTTTAGCCAACAAGAAGTTGATTCTACAGCCTTGTAGCATCAGGGTAGAAGCTGTGTTTAATGCTGGTGGTTTGTGTTTTCAAGCTTTTGTATGTTCTGACCAAAGGAAGTGGGGAGAAGGGAGGGTGTTCACGGTGAGAGCTGGTTGGACTGGGTTTTGAACCAGTCTCAAAATGAGTGGTCAGAACAATGCAGAACGGGAGCAGTCCTGTCAGCCCACAATGTTGTGCAACATCATGTAGAGAGAAAAAAAAAACCCTCCTTCAGAGGACGGTGAATCTTTGAAGCTCTCCAAATTGTGCAGGCTCCGTCACTCAGTATGTTTGAGCTTCGGCGCTGTCTTTGTGGAGTTTAAGTGATCTCCCTGTGACTCTGTGGGTTTCCTCCAGGTGTTCTGGTTTCTTCCCATACACATAGAGAGATATGGCCCTTTGACCCAATGAGTCCATGTTGGCCACAGTGTACAGCCTGTTAATCCTAGTTTCCTGCCTTCAGGCCGGATCCTTTCAGGCTCCTCCCGTCCATGTACCCAGCCAAATGCTTCTTAATGAAACAACTGTACCTGCCTCAACCGCTCCCCCTGGCAGCTTGTTCCATATACTCACCACCCTCAGTATGAGAAAGTTTCTCTCAGGTGCCTTTTAAATCTTTTCCCTCTCAACTTAAAATTATGGCCCTTTGTTTTCGATTCCCCAACCTTGGGGAAAAGACCAGCCACCTTATCTTTGCCTATCGTGATTGTACGTACATCTGTGAGGTTCTCCCTCATTCTCCTACGTTCTAAGGAATGAAGCCCTGGCCTTGCCAACTTCTCCCTATAACTCTGACCTCCAGTCCTACCAACATCTTTGTATACCTGTGCACACTTCCAGCTTAACTGCACCTTCCCTCCAAGCGCGACCTTACCAACACCTTGTACAGCTGCAACCTGATTTCAGGTTTCAGGTGTAGATTTATCTGTCACATGTACAGTGAAATGTGACATTTACGTTAACCAAAACACCCAAGAATGTGTTGAGGGCAGCCCGCAACCATCGCCACACATTCCGGTGCCAACAGTGTATGCCCACAATGCTTGGCAGAACAACACAGAACACAAGCAGCAACAGTGAAACCAACGCACATACACGGTCGTCAAACCCCAGGACAGGCTGCCGTCTTCGGCCTCCAGTGGACTCCAGGATTCGCAGGCAAGGGACTCCGACTTCCCCAATGAACTGTGCATCATCAGTGGGGACAGGAGAGGTTCCAAAGGATTGGAGGGTTGAAGATGTTGTTCCTTTATTCAAGAAAGGGAGTAGAGATAGACCAGGGAATTATACACCAGTGAGTCTTACCTCAGTGGTTGGTAAGTTGATGGGTATGATCCTGAGAGGCAGGATTTATGAATATTTGGAGAGGTATAATATGATTAGGGGTAGTCAGCATAGCTTTGTCAAGGGCAGGTCGTGCCTTACGAGCTTGATTGATTTTTTTGAGGATGTGCCAAAACACATTGATGAAAGTAGAGTAGTAGATGTTGATTTCAGCAAGACATTTGATAAGGTACCTCATGCAAGGTTTATTGAGAAAGTAAGGAGGCATGGGATCCAAGGGGACCTTGCTTTGTGGATCCAGAACTGGCTTGCCCACAGAAGGCAAAGAGTGGTTGTAGACAGGTCATATTCTGCATGGAGGCTGGTGACCAGTCGTGTGCTTCAGGGATCTGTTCTGGGACCCCTACTCTTTGTGATTTTTATAAATGACCTGGATGAGGAAGTGAAGGGATGGGTTAGTAAATTTGCTGATGACACAAAGGTTGGAGGTGTTGTGGATAGTGTGGAGGGCTGTCAGAGGTAACAGCAGGACATTGATAGGGTGGAAGACTGGGCTGCGAAGTGGCAGATGGAGTTCAACCCAGATAAGTGTGAGGTGGTTCATTTTGGTAGGTCAGATATGATGGTAGAATATAGTATTAATGGTAAGACTCTTGGCATGTGGAGGATCAGAGGGATCTTGGGATCTGAGTCCATAGGACGCTCAAAGCTGCTGTACAGGTTGACTCTGGTTAAGAAGGCCTACGGTGTATTGGCCTTCATCAATCGTGGAATTGAATTTAGGATCTGAGAAGTAATGTTGCAGCTATATAGGACCCTGGTCAGATCTCACTTGCAGTACCGTGCTCAGTTCTGGTCACCTCACTACAGGAAGGATGTGGAAGCCATAGAAAGGTTGCAGAGGAGATTTCCAAGGATGTTGCCTGGATTGGGGAGCATGCCTTATGAGAATAGGTTGAGTGAACTTGGCCTTTTCTCCTTGGAGCGACAGAGGATGAGAGGTGACCTGATAGAGGTATATAAGATGATGAGAGGCATTGATCGTGTGGATAGACAGAGGCTTTTTTCCAGGGCTGAAATGGTTGTCACGAGGACACAGGTTTAAGGTGCTGGGGAGCAGGTACAAAGGAGATGTCAGGGGTAAGTTTTTTTTACTCAGAGTGGTGAGTGCGTGGAATGGGCTGCCAGCAACGGTGGTGGAGGCAGATACGATAGGGTCTTTTAAGAGGCTTTTAGATAGGTACATGGAGCTCAATAAAATAGAGGGCTATAGGTAAATCTAGTAATTTCTGAGTTAGGGACATGTTCGGCAGAACTTTGTGGACTGAAGGGCCTGTATTGTGCACAGAGATTCTCAGAGGCTCCAGCCACTGGGTCTCATCTACTGACCTTCAGGTTTTGATCTAGACTCCTGATCGACCTTTGGGCTTCAATCTGGACCTCCGATTGACCTTCAGCCTTTGATCTGGACATCTAGTCGACCTTGGGCCTTGATCTTCGGTATTGACCCAGGACTTTTGGATGATGACGAAGGAGGATCATGGATCAGGGCCTGAAGTCCCGGCCTCGAATGCTGGAATTGTCGATGATGGGAGCCTGAAAACTAGGCCTTGAACTTCGGTCTCACTGATGATGGGTCACCGAACATCCTTGCTGGTCTGCGGGCCTGACGTCTGATCCCGACCTCACTGCTGCCTTTCGAACGCAGGGGCTTAGACTCTGGCATGTCCTATAATTCCCCCACATTCCTGCCCCTAAGTCCTAACCTGACCTGTAACTCTCCTCGTGTCCCCAAAAGCATCCTTACAAACCAAAAATAACCAAGTCTGAACTGATACCTCGATGGAGACCTCGGTGTCATCTTGAAAACTAACGTCCCTGCTCTTGCACACAATGCCCTCATTGCTGAAAGACTGAAGACATGCGGGGTGGCAGGTGAACTGGTTTGGGTACGTTGTCTGTAGTATGTAGGTGAGGGGTAGAATGTGCAGATAGTTCTTGGGAATAAGGATTCACGTGTATACAGATGCCTGAAGGTTGCCGTAGACTGATGAGCTGAGGTGCTTTCTCCATATTGTATGATACCATGGCTCAAAAAGAGGGTTTTTTAAAAAAAACTTTTAAGGGAATCACAGGATTTGAGGTCAGTCACTGCCAGAAAGCG
Organism: Hypanus sabinus; assembly: GCF_030144855.1. Classification (NCBI taxonomy): domain Eukaryota; kingdom Metazoa; phylum Chordata; class Chondrichthyes; order Myliobatiformes; family Dasyatidae; genus Hypanus; species Hypanus sabinus. The sequence goes on along the minus strand of NC_082708.1, from coordinate 160,053,773 downwards.
TGGTCTGGGTAATGAATAGAAGAACCTGTGTGAGGGGATTTACTTCTGAAAGATCTATTCAATTTGTCAGTAACTTTCTTACACCAGTGGTCACTGGGTTTGGGTTTGCACAATGTGGAAACACCTCAATCAGACCTTAGAAATTTTAAAGATCTTTATACTAGGATCATCATTATATAGATTTGTGATTGTATGCCTAAGCATTGTGGCTAGGTCAGACCAGAGCTGGTGATAATTAGAATTAAGGTTTGACTTTAAAGGGCACAGTTGACTGGTTTCACTGCTCCTCAATTATCATTGTCTTTTTGTTGGTATCTTGCACACTGACATTGACCTTGGGCATCAGATTAACTTAGAACCAGGAGGAAGACACATGATAATCATCAGCCAACCACCATTCTCATCCTGCCCACCATTCCATAAGAACAATGGTCAATCTTCCGAATCATACCTAATTCAATTCCTCAAATTCTTCTGTGTGCACCAGTCAACAGATCTTGCTTTTGTACAAACTCGATGACCGACAGTTTACTTCATTCCGGGGTAGAAAATGTCGAAGATTCACACCTTTCGAGTGAAGACATTTCATTTCATCACATCCCTTATCCCGAGTTCTCCCACAATTCCTGTTGTAATACATGTATGCTCAGGTGCAATGAAAAATTTACTTGCAGTGGCATCACAGGAATATTGCACAGATGCAGCTTTCATAGAAAAACATAAATTAGATATAAATTAGGCACAACTTCGACAAGAAAACACGATTAGAACTAAAAGAAGTTCATTTTAGTGCAAAGTGATTAAAGTAATGCTAAACTTGATGTTTGGTTGAAGAATTGAATGGTTAAAGGGAAGTAACTGTTCTTGAACCAGGTGGTGTGGGATTTTGGGCTTCTGTACCTCCAGCTCAATGGTAGTTGTGAGAAGGTGGCTTGGCCTAGATAGTGGGAATCTTTGATAATGAAGCAGTGCCACTGATGGTTGAGCACAGATCTTGCTTTTGGCCTTATTCTTTTGCTTGCTTCTGCAAAGCAGCAAATGTAAAAACAGAAAAGAAATACAGAAAATGCTAGAGGTACTATGGCAGCATGTATAAAGAGAGGCAGAAATGGTACAGGCTGATGACCTTTCATCAGAACAGAACAATTCCCTCATAAACAAGAAAAGACTGGTTATCTGAGGTCTTTGGTTCCGTGTTGAGTCCCAACTTCTGTAACACGCTGGATGGAAGACTAAGTGGAGTCCCTTGGGCTTCACTCGAATAACGTATGGGGCCAGAGACAGAGGTCACCATGGGAGTAAGAAAGAGAACTAAAGTCTCAGGAACACTTGTTGACTGAAGTGATAGGAACTGATGGTACTTTGCACATTTGCTGCCGGGGAATGTGAGCACGGGCAGTGGTTGATGTTCTACAGAAACTCAGTGGACAAGAGAGAGACAGGATGAGTAAGATGGGAAGATGCATTGGCCAGACAGGATCAACTGGTCACTCGGTGTAATTCTACTGAACTTCCTCTGCCTTGGGGTGGAAGGCTGGCAAATGGAACTTCAAGGCCAGACGTTTGTCAGTTTCTTAATCCAATTTCTGCTCTTCCTCAGGGCGTGCTGGAGAGTTTCCTGGGCACAGCCATCAGTGGAGCCACCTTCTGTCTGTTTTCTGGACAGCCACTCACCATCCTGAGCAGCACGGGGCCAGTGCTCGTCTTCGAACGTCTCCTCTTCAGCTTCAGCAAGTAGGTTCGATGTCGATGTACACTGAGCATCGATGTTGGAGAAGGGATCAGAAGTAGGCGTGACCCATGGCAGCCGGGTGGGAAACTAGAGGGCATGGGGGCAGGTAAATTCTGGGCAGAGGCTTCATGATGAACGTCTTGAGAGGACAGAAGACCATGGGTGCAAGCTCTGAAAGTGTCGTCAATTAATTATCTTTCCCCTTGTTTTCCCTACAGCAACCCTTTGCAAGTATTTATCAAATTTCCTTTTGGTATTGTTTCCAGTATTCTGTATGGAGTTGCATTTCAAATCCACACATTCTCCTGCCTCACATCCTCCACCATATCCTTGGGCCTTCTGGCAAGCACCTTCACTCTGTGTCCTCCGGTCACTCACCCTCCTGTCACTGAGTGCAGTTACTCTGTCTAAAACTTTTATGATATTTAGACCTTGAGATTAATCTTGGCATTGATCAATTTCCAGCTGGACCTGTCTCAGTGAGCACTGAGACTCAGGTGATCAAAATCAGTCAGATGGTGACTGTTTAATTTTAGATCTCTTTTTCCATGCTGTGACTGAAGTTGTTATGTCAGCATCTCCCACTGCCCTCTGCTAATTGGAAAGTGGTGTTAATTACAGCGGCGGGTGACAGAGTCCAAGGGTACAGTCCCTCATACAGTGCAGCACTCCCTCAGGGTGGCCCCTTGTACGGCCCCTCCCACAGTGGGACTCTTCCCCCCCCACACCCCCATCATCAGTGCGGTGATCCCACAATGCTGCCCCTCCAACAGTCGGGTATTCACACTGTACTACCCCTCCCATGATGCACTGATCCAGCGGTAATGATCCCCTAAATCCCTTCCTGCTTCCTGCACCACTTGAAGGTTTCTCCGGAGAGGTGAGGCAGGAGGAGTGGGTGATGTTTGGTGGTGACGGTTTACACTGAGCTCTGGGCACTGCTGTGAGCCAAACTTCATTTCCTGATATCTGCACCAGTCAGGACGCATTGGCATCAGCGGCTTCATGTGGCCTCTACTGTCCCCCGATCAGATGCTCCTGGTGGGTAACTTGTTCTGTCCCATCACCTGTATTCGGCTGGTGCTGTGTATTGGCAGTAGTACCCTGTGCCAGGAACAGACATTTTGTTCCTGTGTCAGCTGTTTCTCTGTGGGTGGCACTTTCTGTCACGCTCACTCCAGCTCCCTCTCTCTAGTTCTCATACTTTCTCTCTCTTTCACATTCTCTCTCCATCACTGACCCACTTTATCTCATCCTCACTCATACTCTTTCTTCCTGTAGTCTGCCTGACTCTTTTACTGGCTCTCTGCTCTATCTCCTTCTCTGTCCCTCCCTGTAAAATCATTTTCTCCATCTCTGTATGTCTCTTTGTCCTTAACCTTCTCTCTCTATCTCCCTGTCTCTTTGTCTCTGTCTCTCTATCTCCCTCTGCCTTTTACACTATTTATATTTTTGTCCTTTTCTATCTTTACCTTCTGTCTCTCTGTATCTTTCAGTCTATTAATAATTTCTTAATCCTTTGCAATTATTTATCTATCTCTCTAGCTCTCTCTCTAACTCTCTCTAGCTGTCTCTCTAGTTCTCTAACTAGCTCTCTTTCTCTAACTTTTTTTCCTCCCTCTCTAACTCTCCCATCACCCCTCCCCCCACCTATCCATTTGTCTGTTGCTGTCTCCAATACTATCCCTTTCTGTCTTGTTCTTTGTAATTATCTCTCTCTCTCTCACACACACACACACACACACACACACACACACACACACACACACACACACACACACACACACACACACACACACACACACACACACAGACACACACCTGCTCTAGAACTGATTGTCAGGCTTCTACACTGCGCCTCTCTGCTGCAGTAGTGAGAGATTGCTTCTCTGTTAAGTATCACGTGTGATGTTGAAATCTGGATGTAGCTGCCTCTCAGGGACAGAGGAGATGTCGAGCGGTTTTGTGAAGAGAATAGTTGTCCTCTGTGTCGTGAGCTCAGTGAGAGAAGTGATTATTGAAACGAATTAGTATCATCGGGAAACCACTGACTGAGTGATGATGAAAGGGTGACCTGTGGAGGAGTAAACAATCGTGAACAGCAGGTAGTTTCCCAGGGAAAGATAATCCAAAACTAGAGGCCATCGGTTTAAAGTGAGAGGGGAGAGAATTAAAACTAACATGAGGATCAAATGTTTCAAATGTGCATATGTAATTTTTCTTTTTTACACTATGTGGAGGATGCATGGAACACCCTGGCAGGGGTGGTGGTAAAGGTCAAAACATTAGGAATATTAAAGAAACTCTTAGATAGGCACATGGAAGAAAGAAAAATAGAGGGCTCTGTGGGAGGGAAGGGTTGGGTTGAACTTAGAGTATGTTAAAACAGCAGCGCAACATTATGGGCTGAAGGCCTGTATTGTGCTGTACTGTTCTATGTTCATATATGAAACATGCTACTAGAGGTATAATAGCAATATTTAAGGAACTTGAGCATGTATGTGGATAGGAACAGTTTAGAGGGTAATGGGCCACACATTGACAAATGGGACTAGCTTAAATCAGGATCATTGTTGATGTGGGCGAATTGGGAGAATGCTGTAATTTGCCCCAACCCCAAACCCTAACTTACCCGCATCCTAACTAGAGCATGCAGTTGAGTGATAGAATCTGAGGGCAGATGATAGGAATGTGAGGAGAATAGCCAGCAGGGAGAATTAATGGGGGAATGGATTTGTCAGTGAGTTGGAATAGGCTTGATGGGACAAAATGGTTGCCTTCTATGCCAAAAGAGGTCATGCTACATGAAGCAGGCATGTGACTTGGAGACAGGTCAGAGCTCCTTTCAGTGAGTCAGTGGCCCTGTTCCCACTGACGTATGAACACTATGCAAAGGTTGTAGGGTTCAGAAAACTAATATCATCCTGATGTGTGATTTCAGAGCCAAAGGGACCTTTGATAAAGTTTAAAGGAGAACTGCATTATATTAGCAACTTTCACCAACTCAGTATGTCCAAGGCCACTTCTTGCTGAAGCATAGGCAACACTCAGGAGCTAGTTTGTGTATGGCAAGCTCCCACAGCTATATCAGGCTGTGTTTATAAGTGTAACCAAGACACTGCGATAACTGCTCTTCCTCAAGATAAAGCCACAGAATCATCACCGTACACCGGAGAGGGGATCAGGGGTAAAAGTATCTTGTATTCCTTATGAGTAAAGTTATATGGCTGATTCCTTATCAGCTTACTGTTAGAGTACATTCAACAAGGCAGCTCTCCCCCAGTATTGCACTGGAGCATCAGACTAGATGTATGTAGGGACACATCGGGAATGGGGTTTGAATCCACCACCACCAACCTGGGGTCCAATGGCCCCTTGCTTAACGTCATTGATCCACGGTATAAAAAAATGGTTGGGAACCTCTGTTCTATGGGTCGATTGATATATTACTGTCACATGTACTGAGATACAGTATAAAACTTAGTCTTGCATGCCGTCCATACAGATTATGTCACCACTTCCGTTCATTGAGATGCTACAAGGGAAAGCAAGAACAGAATGCAGAATAGGGACTTGTTGGTTTTGGTTTATTATTGTCACATGAACTGAAATTCAGTGATAAGCTTGTCTCGCAAACTGTTCATATGGTTCAGATCATTACAGAGTGTGTTGAGGTAAAGCAACGACTATGCAAAATAAAATGTAACAGCTTCAGAGGAAATGTAGCGAGGGTAAACAATGTGATAGGAGCTTATGATGAGGTAGTTTGTAAGGTCAAGAGTCCATCATACTGGGAAGCTGTTCATCAGTCTTATAAGAGTGGGGTAGAAGCTGTCCTTGAGCCTGGTGGTTCCTGTGTTCAGGTTATTGTATCTTCTGCTTGATGGTGGGGGTAGGGGGTGGAGAAGAGAAGATGTCCAAGGTGAGAGGGGTCTTGGTCTTGATTCTCACCTTCTATTTGAGGATCAGGGATCCCAGAGGATGAGGATCTTTGGATTAGCCCAGGGGCTGTGTGAGGCCGAATCTGACGGAATCCTTTTGAAAACATGTTCCTGGCAGCTCTAATAAATAGTTCATGGGAGCGAGCTGAGAATGTTTTAATTGGGAGTCCCGTGACACGGCACAATCTTCACCATCACTGCTGATACAATGGCCCTCTCAGACGTGAGAAAATGCTGCCTTTGTCATCTCCAGTTTGGTCAGGATGGCGTTGCGTTCTCGCACTGAGATTGGATCTCTGAGCAAACGTGATGAAAGGCCATCGTTGCAGGAAACAATGATTACAGGCGAAGCCACTTCCACACGGAGAATGTTGAAGCCCCGATTCATGTGCTTCTGTTGACTTTAAAGAAATCCCTCACAATTATATAATTGTGCTGTGTTTCCAGGCTGGACAGACTCACTTTACAGATCAGTGAACAATTATAGCATACTGAGAAATGTTTGCTTAGTGTTGAGAAGATAAGTGATTCATTGACTTCTTGTTTATTGCCCATCCCATAACCCCAATGGACATTTGTACAGGTAGCCTAGGTGGGGACCTAAATATGAATCGGTCTAGATAGGGACACTAGATTTACTTTATATAAAAAAAATTGTGATCACCATTAACAGATTTATTTAATTCTTTGAATTTAATCTCCCCAGCTGTTGTGTGGGATTTGAACTCTTGTCTCCTGTTCAGTCACCAGGCACGTACTGTCTGTCCCCCTGAGTGTTCATCAGTCAATAGTTGTTCCCTTTCACCAGCCTCGCCTTCTGATGAAGCAAAGCTTTGTGTTAAAAGTTCTTATTCTTACATTCAGTTCCTTCCAGGACCTTTTCCCTCCTGGTTTTAATAATCCCTTCAGCCTTATATCTGTGTTTCCTCAGTCCTAGTCCTAAACCTTTGATTTTAATTGTCCCATAAGACATAGGGGCATAACTAAGCCATTCAGCCCATTGAATCTGCTGCACCTTTTGATCATGGCTGATATATTATTCGGTTCAACCCTATTCCCCTGCCTTCTCACCATTCCCCTGCCTTCTCACCATTCCCCTGCCTTCTCACCATTCCCCTGCCTTCTCACCATTCCCCTGCCTTCTCACCATTCCCCTGCCTTCTCACCATTCCCCTGCCTTCTCTCCATTCCCCTGCCTTCTCTCCATACCCTTTGACAATCTTACCAATCAAGAACCTATCAACCTTCACTTTAAACAAGCCCAATGACTTGGCCTCCACAGCCATCTGTGGCAATGAATCCCATTGATTGTCCAACCTCTAGCTGAAGAAATTCCTCCTCATCCCAGTTTTAAAGAGATGTCCGTTTTATTCTGAGGCTGTACCCTCTGTTTCTAGAATCTCCCGCTGCAGGAAATATCTTCTCACATCCACTGTACCCAAACCTTCAATATTCATTAGGTTTTAATGAGACATCCCTTCATGTTATGAAAATAGGCCCAGAGCCATCAAATGCTTCTTCATCCCACCCACCTAGACCCTTCTCTGACTTTCTTCTCAGGGATGTACCTTAAAGCCTACCCTAGTGTTTTCTGTGTGGCTGTTTCTTGTATTTAATTTGATAACTACAACTGTGGCATGTTTTGCTCCATGAGTGGGACAATGCACAGTAGTGTAGTAATTTTATGTACTGCACTGTGCTGCTGCAGTAGCAAAAAAACACATTTCATGACATATGAGTGATGATCGTCCATGATGAGGTGGGTTGTAGTCAATACAAAACTTAATGAAATCTGTATGAGGATGGTTCCTAAGCTAGACAGGGAGGCTGGGAGGAACTATGCATAGAACATGGTATAAGGCTGGGGACTGAATCCACACTGCTTCCTCCATGAATGTGAATATAGTAGGAATGAATAATAATCCTGTGGATGACGTATCAGTTGGTGGTACTGTGATTGGTAAGACAGGTTGCCTAAGGCTACAGCAGGATCAGATGAGAAGGTGGACAAAGCATTGGCAGATGGAATTTAATCCTAAATTCTGTTGTATTTGTTTTTTCCCTATAAATGTCTGCAAGAAAATGTAACTCAAGGTAGTATATGGTAATATATACATACTTAGATAATAAATTTACTTTGAAGTACAAGGTGGTGCATTTTGGGAGATAAACTGAGTGTAGAGCATCTGCAGTAAATAGTCGGGTGCCAAGGAATATTTGTAAACATAAGAAACTTAAACTTCAAATCCATAGTTAATTGCAAGTGACAACACGGGTAGATAGGGTTGTGAAGAAGACATATGACATACATACCTTCTTAGGTCAGGACATAGAAAATAAAATTTATGAAATTATGCTGCAATTTAACCAAACGCCTTCATCTTCCTTCACTTTATGACTCCATCAGGAGAGCATTTTCTGTCTGTTCACTCTGTGTATACATACTGTGATTTTTAGATATCTCCACCAGAGCTCTTCACTATCTTCCTTGTTCCAAGAACAACCCCAGATTTTCCTGTCTATCATCAAAGCTCCATCCCTCATCCCTGGAATTACTCCAGCAAATCTTCTGCATTCTCTCCAAACTCTTTCCCAAAATGTGGTGCTCATAATGAGACTGAACCAGGGTTTTATGAAGGGTCATTGTGAATTCCTTGCTCTTTGTCTCTATTTATAATTTGTTTTGTGAATATCTAGCTGTTTAGTTATGCTCCTTAATGCTCAGCTGTTCCCTGCACAGATTCTCAGCATCAACTTTACCCTCCCAGAGTGGAGCAGTCTGTTGAAGGCAGAAATAATTCCTTTGTGTTTAAATGGTTGTATCCCTATGGGGGTATCAAGCTGCAACGTACTGAAGACTAAGTCAGTGAAGTATTTACTAATGTTAACATTTCTTCCAGAGACAACGCTTTTGACTACCTGGAGTTCCGCCTTTGGATAGGGTTGTGGTCGTCCTTCTTGACCTTCATCCTCGTTGCCACTGACGCCAGTTTCCTGGTCCAGTACTTCACCCGTTTCACTGAAGAAGGGTTCTCATCATTGATCAGCTTCATCTTCATTTATGATGCCTTCAAGAAGATGATTAAACTGTCCCACTACTACCCCGTTAACGCAGACTTCAAGGTGGACTACATCACTCTGTTTAGCTGTACGTGCCTGCCACCTGAACAAGGTAGGAATGCTTAAGCAGTTTTGGCTAAATACATTGAGGTTTCATTGAAATGACCTGTGTCATCTGGGCATTACTGGCACTGTGCAAGGCATTGCTGAGAACACACTTGGAGTATGTGGTCAATTTAGAAGGCATAGAGCATTGCAGGCCCCTTGGCCCATTTAGTCTGTGCCAAACTATTATTCTGCTCAGTCCCATTGACCTGCACAGGGTCAGCCAGTTATAAAAGAGGTGCCGCTACGCTAGGAAGAATGCAGAAAAGTTTCACAAGATGTTGTCAGGACTTGAGCAACTGGGTTATAGAGAGAGCTTGAATAGGCTCGGACTTGCTTGAGACTGAGTGATCTCATGGAAATGTTATAAAATCATGAGGGGCATAGATAGGGTGAAGGCACTGTTTTTTTCCCCAGGGTTGGGGAATGAAGAGCTAGGGGACATGGGTATAAGGTGAGAGGGGAGGGATTCTATAAAAGCCTGAACTTTTTCACCCAGTGGGTGATACATAGTTGGAGCAACAGTTCAAAGACATTTGAATTGGAAACATCCCTGTACATACATAGGAAAGGTTTAGTGAGATACGAGTCAAACATGGGCAAGTGGGACTAGTTTATATCAGAATATTGATTGGAATGGTCAAATTGGTCCAAAGGGCCTTTTTCTGTGACCTTTGACTCGATCACTCTCTGAGTGCACTTATTATCTTTCTCAGTCTGCCCTTGGAAAAACGGTGGGGTGGCGCCTCTTCAATCCCTGCAGTCCTTATGGTGAAGGTGCTTCCGCAGTGTTGCTGGAGTGGGAATTCCAGGAATTATTGGTGGTGGTATTTGCTGTAGCTGTGATATTTTCTTTGCTTCTGATAGCGTCGCTTGAAAATTGCACGGTGGTTAAAACGTATCCGGCCACTTCTAAGTAGCTTGCACTGTTGTCGATGACTGAGACTGATAAATTTCTTTATCATTCTCCTTTGTTCACTATATCTCTTCAGAAGTTAGCCTGTAGTTCGTTCCCTCTTTAAATAGGCAGTTGACCGAGTGGTTGCTGTAGAATGTTTCTGTGGATCAAGGCAAATGCCCTGGCCCGACCCACTAGCTTACACCAGACTAAGCATGAGGCCAGTTGTGGTTTATTTGGATCTACCTCAGGCAGATTAGCTCATTTCATATCAGTTGAGTACTATCTAATCAGGGAAGCTTAGTGGTGTTAAATACCCTGCATTTAAATATATTTACTGAGATCAGAAGTATTCTGGGAACAGGAGGATGACTGAGGTGGGATTGCTCTTGGTTTCAGTGATGTCAGAGCAGGCCGAATGGCCTGTTCTTGCTTCTATCTGCTGTGCTCTTAATTGAACTTTAAATTCCTTCATGTTAAACAGGATGGCACACTTTTGGGAGGAAAGCCATGTTGATGTTTCAGGACAGTGTGGAGTATTGCGCCATGAAGTTGTTTCTTGAAGAGGCAGCCGAGATGGGGTGTGGGGCATTCATCTGTTTGTAATTTCAACTCCACCTTACAAATATTCAAATACTCTGCTTCCGCAGCCCTTTGTGAAAGAGATTTCCAGACTCAGAACCATCTGAGAGGAAGAGCTTTGTCTCATCTCTATTCTAAATGTTTGACACTTGATTTTAATGTAACCCCTCATTCTAGATTCTCCCAAAAGAGAAAGCATCCTCTCTGTGTCCATCTTGACAAGATTCATCAAGCTATAACACATTTCAGTCAAATCTAGTCCATCTTGTCTAACCTTTCCTCATAACACAACCTACCTATTTCAGATATTAGTTCCGTAAACCTTCTCTGAACTGTTCCAAATCATTACCGTCCTTTCTTAAATAAGGAGACCAACAGTGAATGTGCTATAGATCACCAATGATCTATATAATTGAAGCATGATCTCCTACTTTTATATTCAATTCCAATAGCCACACTCTCTATAGGACCAATGCTCACTTACTTAACACATTATTTAGACATAGAAATTACAGCACAATACAGGCCCTTCGTCCCACAATGTTGTGCCGACCGTGTAACCTACTCCAGAAACTGCCTAGAATTTCCTTATTGCTTAGCCCTCTATTTTTCTAAGCTCCATGTACCTATCTAGAAGTCTCTTCAAAGACCCTATTGCATCTGCCTCTACCACCATCAATGGCAGTGCATTCCATATTTATAACATATCTGTAGAAACTCTTAGCATCTGCTTTTATATCTCTAGTTAATTTTACCTTTTACTTTTTTCCCCCTTTCATAGTAAGGTTTGAATCATCAGATGCTGTTTCTTTTTTGTAAAATCCTGCCTAATCTTCTGACCTGCCACCTGGCTCTGCACAGTTACATGGATTTTTCTTTTAGTTTAAGATTACATTTAACATTTTTAACAAATTGGTTTATTATTGTCATATGTACTGAGATATATGAAAAATTTAGTTTTGCATGCCACCTACACAGATCATTTCATCATATCAGTGCTTTGAAGAGGTACAAGGGGAAAGCAATAACAGAATGCAGAATAAAGTGTTACAATTACATAGAAAGTGCACTGCAGGCAGGTAATAATGTGCAAGGCCATGACAAGCTAGATTGTGAGGTCAGGAGTCTAAATTATCATAGTAAGGAGCTATTCAATAGTCTTACAAACAGCAAAATAGTGGCTGTCCTTGAGTCTGGTGGCATGTGCTTTGGGGCATTTGTATCCAGAAATCCTACAATAGGTATTAGATATGGCCCAGTCCATCACAGGTAAAGCCCTCCCAACCATTGAGCACATTTACATGAACCGCTGTTGCAGGAAAGTAGCATCAGTCATCAGGGGCCCCCCCCACACCACAACACACAACACCACCCCACCCCACCACATTCTCTCTTCTCACTGCTGACATCAGGAAGAAGGTACAACAGCCTCAGGACTCATATTGCCAGGTTCAGGAACAGTTATTACCCCCCCTCCCCCAAACATCAGATTTTAAACCAAAGGGGATAACTTCACTCATCTTCACTTGCCCCATCATTGAAATGCTCCTACAAACTATGGACTCACTTTCAAGGACTCTTCATCTCGTGTTCTCCATATTTAGTGCTTATTTATTATTATTGTTTCTTCTTTTTGTACTTGTGCAGTTTTTTTTGTCTCTTGTTCTCTGGTTGAAGACCCTGCTTGGGTGATCTTTCAGTGATTCTGTTATAGTTATTATTCTATAGATGTGTTGAGTAGGTCCACAAGAAAATGAATCTCAGGGTTGTATATGGCAACATGTATGTAATTTACTTTGAACTTTGAAATTTGGTGGGTGGTGGGAGAAGAGAAGTTGTTTGGGGTGGATGGTATCTTTGATTATGTTGAAAAGTAGATCATCTTAGACTGTGAATCTTGCTTTTAAAAATTTTCCTTCTCATAGGAGTGTATTTATTCTGTGTATTCTGAAATATCCTCCTAAATGCTGCACAGTGAGGTGCAGGTTCAATTTTAATCTGTGTGTGGTTTGCATGTTCTCTCTGTGACCATGTGAGTTTCCCCCACATGTTCTGATTTCCTCCCACATCACAAAGGTGTCTGGCTTGGTGGGTTAGTTAGCTCCTGTAAATTGCCCCCTGTGTGGGTATGGGGTAGAATCTTGGGGCAATTGATGGTTAGTGTGGTATTTGGGCTGCATCTCATTTGAATGATCCTGAATTTATTTTGCCAGTTAACTTCATCTCTTGTCCTCATTGGTGTCTTTATTTAATTCTAAACACTTGCCATGAATAGATTCTTCTCCTCGGACAGAATGCTAAATTCCGTTGTTTTGTTTCTGTCTGTTACCTAGAGATACTTTCACAATGAAGTTATCAGTTCATCCTGTCCATTTGCATGTAAAGAGGGTTTCTTCTTTTTTGTTAACTAGCAGGAATGCTAATTTACTGATAACGAGAATGGTATTCCTTTGTAAACCAAATGGGGATTAATGTTCTTTCTTCTGAGTCTGTAAGCTTTTGTTGACGGGCTTTTGGGCAGATCGGCGCGAGGGGGTCGAGACAGAGGACGCAATGCTCTAAGCTGGGCGAGGATCGGACCCCAAAGGGGGGTCCGAGGCCGGGAGATTCTCCGAGGAGGGGGGGGGGAATGAAGCTAGATGTGCTTGGTTGACCACTCGGAGGGTCCTGAGCTGTTTGGAGAGTCCGAGGAGTTCGGAGGGTCCTGAGCTGCGAGTCGAGGAGTTCGGAGGGGATCGAATGGTGGCCAGAAGACTTCAGAAATTGAGCTCCAACGGCTGTGCACGAAGTGGTTTGGACTTTGATAAGTTTGGCGCCTTTTCTTTAATTTTCTCTTCATATATACTGTATCGTTATTAATCACTTAGTTATAGTAACCTTTATAAATTGTACTCATTTAATCGCATATGGTGTACTGTCTGTTTTTGGGTGAGGCGGCGACATCACACAGCATCCACACCAGCTGATTACCCAGTTTGGCGGGGCTGAAGGCTGCTCCCCCTAGACGAGAATGAGCTGAGCGAGCCTGAGGCGACCCAGGGGGTTACATTGTGGGGTGCTCGTCCGGGATTGATTTCTGTGGAAGCTGTGTGATCACCCTCTTTAAATTGTGTCTGCGGCGAAGAGCTGGTGTGCCTTTGTGGGTGTGTGATTGCTGGTTATCGCTGCGTGTGTGTTGGGTGGGGTGGCTGCTGTTGTTAGCCTCGAGGTCGTTGTTCGAGTTCCAACTAGTGCTGACGAAATGGTGGTGGGACCATGGGTTGTCTGTACTGTTTGGAGAGTGAGGAGTGACAGGTTGGGATGTTTCAGCAGTGGTGAGCTCCGCCCGGTTGTTGGAATAACGTCCAGCCCTAAAGGGGCAGAGGCGTGGGCGGAGCGGACCCCTCAGTTGTTGGGTGAGTGGCAGTGCTTGGCTGAGGGAAAGCGACAGGGACGGGTTGAAAGTTTGAGTAGACGGGCTGGTGACTTTGTTAGAACTGTCGGGCGCAATGACCTCGAAGTGACCGCTGCCAGTTCTGGGAAAGTGTGGGAAAATGCGTGTGGTTTGACTGGAAGTCAAATGCCGCAGCTGGGGGGCTTATCATATCCGTGGCAGGAGATTGGTGGGAAGTTTTTAGGGTATCCCTTTTTGCCTAGGGGGGCAGATAAATTGCTTGTGGTGCCAAGGGGATCTGTCAAGGGGATCGGTTGTTCCGTTGATTCGAGAGGTGTCGGGAAACTTAGAGGAGGCCCAGTGGGGGAACGGCTTGGGATCTCTGGGGGAGCACGTTCCCAGCAATGTACCAAGGAACTACCGAAAGGAACAGACTCTATTCCTGAAGGCTTAGAGGGGCCACGCGCACAGGTGTTGTTACGGATGGATGGAAGTCAAGTTAAAGCCATCCTCGGCACCGGGGCGCCGGTTAAGTTGCTGTACAGTTTGTTTCATAACCGTTATTGGAAGCATTTACCCTTGACAACATTGAGGACACTGGAGATTCAGGGTACCAGTGCCGGTGATTATCCAGACAACGGTTGTTGGTCAGTGAAAATGGAATTCTTAGAGGCAAATGTGGAGGAGACTGAGGTTCATGAATCGTTAACGCTGATGTGTCCGGACCCTGTTGAGACGGGCAGCGTTTCTGTTCTAGAGAGAACCAAAATCCTGCTGGTGCGCTTGGGAGCCTGCCCGGAGGAGGCGAGTGAGCGTTGTTTGGAGGCATTGTCGATGCACCCAGGGTTTCGAGCTGCTTGTGCGGACGTGTGTAGCAGCATTGGGCTGATACCGAATTCAAACAAGAGCCAGTGGTGGTACGGCCTGGGGGAAGTATCTGAGGGTGAGACCCTCTTCGTGGACGCTGCGAAACACCACAAGGGAGGGACTGCTGAAGACACCTCGGAGAGAGAGAGGTTGCGGCGACTGGCCCCTACAGCTGTGGAAGATGTAGGCAGCGTGTGTATGGATTATATTGCGTTGAAGAGGTGCACTGTCAGTGACCAGAATATGGCCCTGAGGGCCAGAGAGGCAATGGCCTGTCTGAGTGGTGTGAAGTGGTTTAAGGTGCTGGATCTGAGGAGTGGATGTTGCCAGATCCCGATGAGTGGGGCCGACAAGGAGAAGACGGCCGTTATAAATTCCCTAGGAGTCTTCGGGTCCGAAAAGATGCCACAGGGCATATCTGGAGCCCTTGCAACCTTCCTGCTGGGCAGGTGGAAGACCATAGGGGATGTGGAGGCATTTGGATGATCTCTTGGTGTTTGGATTTGCCTCAGGAGAATATGAAGTGAGGTCGTTGCAGGAGCAGCTGAGAACTACCGAGTTAAAGTGTTTTCGGGACACGTGCCAGGGCTGGCGAAGGTCGCAGCTCGTGAGTGACTGTCTCTACGGAATCAAGTTTGAAATGAAGACGGAGAGACTGGAGAAAGCGATCTGGAACCAGTCAGAAGACTTACAAGTTGGAGAGAATGAAGAAAGTTGTCTGACTGAGGGTAATAGCAAACTGAGAACCCGGAGAGGGGAGTTTGCGGAGGTGAAGAAATTACAGACGAATCTCAGCAGAGAGAAGCGGAAGCTTGAAGGGAACCTGAAGATGACCATCGACAGTTCAAATGAAGTGCAAAACCTGAAAGTTGATCTGGAAGAAGTCATGAGGAAAAAAAAGCTGGAGAGAAGTGCAGTGAATACTGAACAGGAGGCTGAAGAGACTGCGGGAGCAGTGCAGGCCACGTGTTTCCGTTTGGAGAAGATCAAACAGCAGCTACCGATCACAGGAATGAGGAAGAATACAGATTCGATGGATGATGTGCTGGATGTGTGGTACATGCTGCCTTTTGCTGACTTTCCCTCGATTGAGGAAGAGACCTTTGGCCCTTCTCCCATTGAGTCAGGTGTAGCGGGGAGGGTTAGCTGTGTGCAGTGTGGGGCATGAGTGAGAGGTTGAGAGAGGAGTTGGTAGTGGGCCCAAGGTATCCCCAGTTGTGTCCGAGCCTGAAGGGTTTAGGTGAGGGGGTACGGAGGCCTCAGAAGGGTTAGGGAACTCCCAGATAGTTGGCCTAAGTAGCGCCTGAGGAACAGGGCGTGAGGGTTACTGTGTGGGGAGGAGATGTCACTGTTTGTGCTTGGGTTACGGTGTGTTGGCAGGAAAGGTGGCGAGTTATTTAGTAGTCATGAGGACATGACTTTTATTTGGTGGAGGGAGAGTGTAAAGAGGGTTTCTTCTTTTTTGTTAACTAGCAGGAATGCTAATTTACTGATAACGAGAATGGTATTCCTTTGTAAACCAAATGGGGATTAATGTTCTTTCTTCTGAGTCTGTAAGCTTTTGTTGACGGGCTTTTGGGCAGATCGGCGCGAGGGGGTCGAGAGAGAGGACGCAATGCTCTAAGCTGGGTGAGGATCGGACCCCAAAGGGGGGTCCGAGGCCGGGAGATTCTCCGAGGGGGGGGGGGATGAAGCTAGATGTGCTTGGTTGACCACTCGGAGGGTCCTGAGCTGTTTGGAGAGTCCGAGGAGTTCGGAGGGTCCTGAGCTGCGAGTCGAGGAGTTCGGAGGGGATCGAATGGTGGCCAGAAGACTTCAGAAATTGAGCTCCAACGGCTGTGCACGAAGTGGTTTGGACTTTGATAAGTTTGGCGCCTTTTCTTTAATTTTCTCTTCATATATACTGTATCGTTATTAATCACTTAGTTATAGTAACCTTTATAAATTGTACTCATTTAATCGCATATGGTGTACTGTCTGTTTTTGGGTGAGGCGGGGACATCACATAGCATCCACACCAGCTGATTACCCAGTTTGTCGGGGCTGAAGGCTGCTCCCCCTAGACAAGAACGAGCTGAGCGAGCCTGAGGCGACCCAGGGGGTTACATGCACAATACCAAGTCTAGTGAAACGTGCTCCCTGTTTGGCACCACAACCCACTGTTCTAAACTCTTGTTCTGAGAGAGACCAGACAAACATAATTAATACTCAGTTGTCATTGTGGCTCAAAAATGAAGAGCATGAAGGTTCAGGAGAGGTTTAGCAGCCACAAATATTGAAAAGCCACTGCATCGTTGGAGCCCAGGTCTATTCTCAGGGAGATGTATGATATCCTGGGGTACCTGCTTCAAGGAAGAGCAGGTTTCTTCCCCTGTGGAATTGCAATTAAAATTGGTTTATTTATAGTCACATATACCATGATACAGTGAAAAGTTTATGAGCTGTTCATAAAGATCGAATCATTATACAGTGCATTGAGGTAGAACAAGCTAAAACGATTACAATGGAGAATAAAGTGCACCAGCTACAGAGAATGTGCAGTGCAGGTAAACAATAAAGTGCAAGGCCATAATGAGGTAGATTGTGAGGTTATGAGTTCATCTGATTGCTTTTTAAGACTATTAAATTGTTCTCTGATACAAAGTAGAAACTGTCCATCTTCTATTTGATGGCTGGGAGTTGGGGCAGATAAGAGAATGTTTGGGGCAGGTGGTATCTTTGATTTGGCAGGCTGCTTTACTGAGACAGTGAGAAGTATAGACAGAATCCATGGAGAAGAGGCTGCATGTCATGATGTGCTGAAATGTGTCCACAACTCTGGTTTCTTGTGGGCTCGGGCAGAGCAAACGCCTGCTAATGCTGCCATGGAGAGAGTTCCAGTATTGTCTACCGGGGCAGTGAGGGGATAATGATATATTTCCATGCCAGGATGGTATGTAACGGAGTGGGCAAACTCCAGTTGCTGGTGTTCCCCGTGCTTTTGCTGCCCTTGTTCTTCTGGCTGGTAGAGGAGCTGGGTTTGGAATCTGCTGTCAAAGGAGTCGGTGAGATTTAGCAGTGCATCCTGTATTAATACCTGAGGGGGAATTGATTAGACTGGTTTCGGGATGTAAGTTTATGGGCCATCACATCATTAGGGAAGGCCATTCAACCCAACATGCCTATACTAACTCTTTGATGGGCTGAGTCAGTCTTTCTCTGCAGCCCTGCACATTTTTGTCCCAGTGTTTTACAGCTTTTGAAGGTTCCTGTTGGCCAGTCATTTCCAGATACCACAGTCTGCTATGCCAGAGCATTCCCATTTTCTCCCATCTGCTGCTTTTCTTGATTCCCATCAGCTTATCCTGTCTGACCTCCTGCCATCCAGGTTCCTGAATGGCCCAATCCTTGCACCACTCCCCCACTGATCCCAGTATCCTGAGAAATATCGTGTGATACAGCCCAGTCAAGCCTTCAACGGACAGGAACTCTGTGCTGAGAGAAGTTTGGAGTTTCCAGCCCTCCCTGCCCTAACTTGTGAATAGGTCATAAATCTTGGACTAAAGTAAGGGGATCTGGGTTGTAGAGGGTGAGGTGGGTCACTGGCTGCCCGGTTCTGAGAGTGTGTGTGAAAAGCTGCCAGATTCAGACTGATATCAATCAGTATTACACGGCTCGAGAATACACGGAAACAAATCACTTCTAGCTGGAAGGTGATTCATTCTGTCTCCAAGCACTGGCAGAACCTTGAGTTTCTAGGGCGTGATCACTCACCCCACTGATCTATCGTTTCCTCTAGCTCTTTCCCTGTCTGACCTATCGCACAGCGTCTCAACATTCATTGTTCCCCAGCAGGGTGCCAGACTGTTCGGTTTGGGCTGCCCGTTGCCAGGATCACAGGGAGGCCATTCAGCCCTCAGCTTGGATACCCTCTGTTTACTTGCCTTCGCTGCAGCTCTGACCTGTACTTCAGTAAAACCCCCTGATCTTGGGTCTGCCTCTTGGTGTCAGCAGCCCACGGGGGGGGGGGGGGCGGAGGGGGATATCCTATTGTGCTCGAGGGTGTAGGAACTGTTACTGGACATGATCCTAATGTTACCCTGCTCTTTTTTCTCAGAAATCCACTCTCTCTCTGCCAGAGGAAATCATTGCTCTTTCCAACCATAAAAGGAGAGGTTAGGGTTAGGGGCAGTATGGTAGTGTAATACTGTCATGCACCAATGACCCGGGTTCAGTTCCGCCACTGTCTGTAAGGTCTGTGTACCTTCTCCCCAGGACCACGTGAGTTTCCTCCAGGTACTCTGGTTTCCTCCCACAGTCCAAAGACTTGCGGGTTAGTAGAAACATGGGTGTAAATGGAAGCGGGGGCTCAATGGGCTGGAGGGAACTGTTACCGTGTTGTACACCGAGACCATGAGGGAGGGCAGAACTGTGAGGCAGGTGGGGTGAGGTGTGGGGAAGGGTTGGAGGGAGATGAGCAGAGACACAAAGGGCTCCCAGTGCCGGACTCTAGTAAGTAAAGAATGTGACAATGGCGACCATTGGGGGAGAGGTGAGTGGCAGATAGAATCAGAACCAGATGGTGGTGGGGTTGAGGTGTGGGAAGCCGGTGGGTCAACTGTGTGTGTAGTGGGTGGATGGAACCAGGAGAAAGTTGTTGGAAAGCGTACATGACATCTTGTGGAACCTTGGGACCTCCCAGAGTACTTCGAAGACAGTCAAATTGCAGATTCTGTTGTGGGCTGCTGTTCAGCAAGGAGACCTATGAGATTAGAGGTTTTATCCACTGAGCCATAACCTTGCCTTTCAGAATAAATGGCACCTCTACTGCTGATTGCTCTCTGTACACCAAACTGGTTTCTGGAAAAACTTAAAATATTCCATTCTGTGCCTCTCTTCTTCCCCCCCCCCCCCAATCACAGCCTATTTCAAAGCCTCAGAGGCATGCAAGGTAGAGATGTTACAGAGCCCAATCCAAGTGTGCCCAGCCCCAACAAATTCCACTTCTGAGGGGGTTGAGTCTTTGAAATTCTCTGCCCCAGAAGACTATGGCAGCTCAGTCATTGAGCTGATTGAAAACAGATCAACTAATTCCTGAACATTAGAGGAATTGATGAATAAGGGGTCGGGCAGGAAATTCTCGGGAACAAAGATAATCTTGTATGGACAGCAGACACGTGGCCTGGATGACCCCCTGCCCCTGTTCATCTCTATTTGCTTTCATGGATCGTGTGGGTTTTGGAAGTGGTTATTTATATCCTGCCACTCCCACATGCAGAACACTAAAACAGGACCTTATATCAAAATTGTAAATTGTAAATAAACTACAGATAAATTGAAGTAATGACATAAAATTCAATAGAACTAAAACAAAATTCTTCCATCAGTCATTTCTAGGAGGCTGGATAACAGAGTTAGAAGCTCAACATTATGGTGTGAGATGACATGAAGGAAGGCATATTAGCCTGGTCTCTGGAACTGCCCCCCTCTGACGCCCCCTCAGACACCCCCTACTGCCCCCTCTTTATCTCTCTGTCTTTCTTCTGCTTCGATTCCCACCTCTCCTCATGTCTCCATCCCCTTCATCGTTATCTTTCTGGCTGTCTTCAATTTAAATATTAGATTAGAAATTTTTGAAGACAGCTACTCATGTGACTTGTGCTTAGTCTTCGACTTCTCATCTGTACCCCCACACTGATCATCTTCAGGCAGTCCAAACCCCTTTCAGAAACTGGTTTTGGAATCCACCCACATTGTTGTTCCCAGCAGCGCATTCCACATTGTTCTATGGATCACTCCAGGGCATTGGGGATGACTGGAAGAATTGGATCAGCCTATGATTGAATGGTGGAACAGACTCGATGGGCCAAATGGTCTGCTTCTGCTCCTATATCTTATGGTCCAATGAAAGATTTTTAGCAGATGGGGTTTTTCCAGTGATTTGTATCCCAGCCCTGAATGGCAGATCATTTAACTTGGAGACTCTGATCTCTGGTTCTAGATGCCCCAGGCAGGGGAAATCTGGCATATCTTTGCTCTCGTGTTCTAAGCCAGTGGTACTCAATGGGGGCCATGCTGCATTTCATAGGGGCCACAAAAATAAAAACAAGAAACTAGGGCCATATGAGTTTCTGAATGGGCCATGATAAGTTTACTGTTTTAATGAAATATATCAATTAAAAAAAATGAAAATATGTCATTAATTTGGAACTAAATGAGTGGGAAAAAAAATGCCAAATGATGCAAATGAGGATGTAAAATAATTAGCCTGTGTGTGGGTGTGTGGGGGTACGTCACTCCATATCCACCACCAAATCACACACTACAGATCGGGTGGCGCTATCTACAGTGAGGCCAGTCAGCGAGTATGCAGCTGTTTGCCTTCCACTGAGTCATGCGTGTTATAATACTTATAAAACGTGACCTGTCCTCTTAAAAATCTAAATATTGACTGTGTATTATAATAATTAGCACACTTAACCAAAACAAACTTTAGCAACTAATGGAGACTGCGCATGGTGAGGACACAGAGTTAAGTGAAAGTCTCAAGTGGGCCATGTGCAGAAAAAAGTTGAGAACCACTGGTCTGAGCTTTGATTAATGCACCCAAGTGCTCTTATCAACCAATTGCCTTTGTGCTCAGCCAATTCAGTGTACTTAGGCTCCAGCCAGGCTGGATCTTGCTCAATCTGGGCATTCATTGTGTGGAGATAAACTTGAGAGGTGTGGGTGCTGTGGTTTGCATTGTGTTACCTGTGGTTTATGTGCCACTATCTTGTATGTTGCGAATTGCTGGCAGTGTTCACTCTCAAAATTCAGTTAGCTCAGTTAGAGCACAGATTCTGCGCAGTTAAAGCCTGAAATAATTGCATTAATTTTTTTATTTTTGCCACATGCTTTCATTGTAAATTTGGAAACGGCATGAAGGTCAATGATTTATAGAGGCACTTGAGTCTTTGAGAAACCCTTGCTTGGAGTCCATTCCTGGGCGAACTCTTTTAGGGGCGTATGCAGTAAAACTCCAATTATCCAGCATCTTCAGGACTAGCTGCGTATCTGGAATTATTTAGAGATACAGTGCAGAGTAGGCCCTTTAAGCTGCACACCGAGATTTAACCCTAGTCTAATCACAGGACCGTTCATGATAAACCTCATCAATACGTCTTTGGGATGTGGGAGGAAGCAGGAGGACCCAGAGAAAACCCACACATTCCATGGGGAGGTGTACAGACTTCTCATAGAGGACACCAGGATTGAAGTCCAAACTCCAATGCCCCAAGCTGTAATAGTGTTCCACTAATCACTACCCTACCATGGACTATTGGATGTTAATCCTTAATATACATACGCACTTTTACTTCACCTTTATTACATGTTGTGAATTTTCTAGTGAACCCGATGAGCTAAAGGAGTGGGAGATGGGGATGCTGATGGAGAGTCCACTCTCTCGGCCCACACTCTGGAGCCTACCCTTCAGTTCAGGCCACACAGCCCACTTGCACCCTGGACATTGAGGGTGAACGAATGAGTCCGATTTCGGACCATCAGGCTTTGCGTACTAAACAGATCCCATTGTCAGGGAGATTCACTGGAGCAGATGTGGGAGGCTGGAGAAGTCAGGGTTGCTCTCTCAGGAGCAGAGCAGGTTAAAGGGAGACTTAGTGGCGATGATCGGAATGAGAAGGAGTTTGATTGAGATAGAAACATTCTGATAAGCAGGCAGCAGATGTGGAGGCCACTTGGTCCATCACTTTGTGTCAGCTCCCTGCAATCCCTTTCAATCCTTGTCCAACCCTGTCTTTGAGCTGCAACTTGTACTTCTCATGAGTATCAAGTCCCCCTTGACTATTTTTCCACTTAGCTTAGATAGGGATAACTTACAGTGGCCAGTTAACCTTCCAGGTGGTCATTGGGATATGGGAAACCCAAGCAGTTACAGGGAGAACGCTGAAGCTCTGCAGAGTCAGACCTGAGCTGAGCAGCAGTCACTGGAGCTGTGAAACACTGGTGCTACCTGCTACACCCCTGTGGCCTGATGGCTTATGGACTAAAGAAGGCAGGAGGAGGTTTTCACTAGAGGTTATTATAGGTCATGATCCGGGAGGTGGTGGAGGCTGAGTCGTGAAAGTAGCTTTTAGCAGAATTGGGAAAACAGTCAAAGAAGGAATTTTCCTTGGCCAGGGTGAGTATTTAGGGAGAGAACCCCAAATACACCCATACCATGAGCTAAGGCATACACTCAGTGGCCACTTTATTAGGTACACCTGTACACCTGCTCTTTAATACAAGTATCTACTCAACCAATCATACGGCAGCAACTCAGTGCTTGCAGACTTGGTCAAAAGGTTCAGTTGTTGTTCAGACCAAACATCAGAATGGGGAAGAAATGTGATCTAAGTGACTTTAACTCTGGAATGATTATTGGTGTCAGACTGACTGGTTGAGTATCTCAGAAACTGCTGATGTCCAAGGAGTTTCACCCACAACAGTCTCTAGAGTTTACAGAGAATGGTGCAAAAAAAGAGTGAGCCGCAGGTCTTTGGGCAAAAATGCTTTGTGAATGAGAGAGGTCAGAGGAGAATGGCCAGACTTGTCCAAGCTGACAGGAAGGTGACAGTAACTCAAATAACCATGTGTTACAACAGTGGTGTGCAGAAGATTATCTTTGAAGTGGATGGGCTACAACAGCAGAAAGCCACAAGCATATACTCTGTGTACAGTGTAAAGAGAAACAACAATAGACTCTGTGCCCCAGAAATCTGATGTGTTCTGGAAGACTTAAATAAAAGTTGGAGATGGTCTTGCCTCAGTAGAGTTGAGCATTGTAGAGTCTGGCCTGCTAATTTCTCAGGCCAGACCTCTCAATTTAGTTCCAATATCTGCCTAGAGAACCACTGTAAAAAAAAGAAAATTAGCTACAGATGAAGAGATGTTTTACTCTTTGTTAACGGTCTCTTGTGAAGAACAACACACACAAAATGCTGGTGGAACACAGCAGGCCAGGCAGCATCTATAAGGAGAAGCACTGTCGACGTTTTGGGCCGAGACCCTTCATCAAGACTAACGGAAAGGAAAGATAGTATCTGATGAAGGGTCTCACCCTGAAACGTCGACAGTGCTTCTCCTTATAGATGCTGCCTGGCCTGTTGTGTTCCACCAGCATTTTGTGTGTTGTTTGAATTTCCAGCATCTGCAGATCTCCTCGTGTGAGGAATGTTGTTTTCCAAGTTATAACTGTGATGAGGTGGATTGATCCTTGAAACAAAGGTCACACCTTCCCTGCTTTGTTTGACAAGCTATTTATGATTTGCCGACAGTGAGCCTCCGGACATCAGAGTGAACCAAGCAATCTGTGAAAACGTGCCAGGAGCATTTTTTTTTGGTGCTCAGTAAGACTGCTCAGAATGTAGCAACTCTGTGTATCAAAATCAAAAACACTGCAGATGTTAGAAATCTGAAACAGACAGAGTCTCAGCAGCATCAGTGGATAAAGAAACTGTTGGCCTTTCAAGTCTGGGACACTTGATCATTTTGCTGGTTAGACAAGCCAGGGTGTCGCGGCCCTGACCATTTCTTGACACCGTTGCCTCATTATTGGATACGTGTAAATGGCCAGCAGATTTCTTTTGCACCTTTTGATCTTGTTCCGATCAGGTCCTGTCTGTGTGGAGTTTGCACGCTCTCTTTGCCCCCACATGGGTATCCGCTGGAGGCCTTGATTTCCTGCAGCACATCCAGAAGATGAATGAGCCTCAGTGTTGCTTACCAATGTTCTGGCAACTTGTCAATTTTAGAGCGGTTAAATGTGTCCATAATTCTTCTTAACACTGAACAAGGAGAATTATTAATATGGACTTCAGATCATTCCTACCTATAGTTATACCAGAGTGGCAATAATCTGAATAGTAAATTACCCTTCATGTATGCGCTTAGCAAAAGAATCCAGGAGGGGTTGATGTGCAAGTTAGGTTGTGAGGCATGTTTCCATGCAGAACATTTAGTAACTCTATCACTTTCATAACCTTGTGAAACAACTAGCGACAATTTTATTGCACTAGCCTTGTTTCATAAATGCAGGTTATGTCTAGGTGGGAATGGTCTGGTCCCTATTAATAATTCTCCTTGTTCACTGTTACGAAGAATTATGAATGCAATTTAACCTCATTAAAGTTGACAAGTCCCCAGAACATTGGTAAACAATGTTGAGGCTCATTCAGTCTGAAGGCTGCCTGATGATCGGGGTGAGCAAAGTCCACTTGTAATCTTGCTGATGACAGCTAATTGGACGACAGCCTTTCTCATGACGATGAGTTCATTGGCTACCTTTCTACACCATATGTCCCAATCGCACCACTATGATCACCCTCTCCACCTCAACAAAGACCTTGACAGTGTTCACACAAGGTTCCTGTTACTTTGCTGATCCCTGAATTATAAAGAGTTTACAGCACAGAAAGAGGCTATTAGCCTATCTGGCCGATGCTATTACTGCTCTCTGCTCATTTCCCCTCCATCTTGCCTCTTGGCACTTGCTGGTGGAATATAAAAGTAGGGAAGTCTTGCCTCGGCGGTATAGGGTGATGGGGAGAACGCATCACGGCTGCCATGTACAGTTGTGTTCACCTCAAATGAGAACAAATATTCTTACACTGGTGTTGAGAGTAGCTTCACTAGGCTGACTTTTGAGATGAAAGATTGAGCAGGTGTTGATAGATTGGACTTATACACTGCAATTTGAAAGATTCTGAGGGGGATTGATGTGATGGATGCCGAGGGGCTGCTTCCTCCAGTGAGGATGTATGGTACTAGGGAAAATTGTTTCAGAATAGGGACTGCCCTATTTAAGGAGGAGGTGAGGAGGAATTTAATTCTCAGAGTCATGGATCTTTGGCATTTTCTAACCCTGAGAGATGTAGAGGCAGAATCATTGGATTTATCTGAAGCCAAAAGAATCTTGGTGTCTCATGGGGTCAGAGATCATGGGAAATCAGCAGGAGAATAGACCTGAACAACACTCTAGATCTATAGCATCTGTAGGATCTCTTGTGAATAGATCCAAAGCCAAGCTTAGATTAGTTGTGATGTTATTGATCTTTGTGATCTGGTCTGATTCTGATTTTCACTCTCATTCTGATTGTGAGGCAGATTTGAGGGGCCAAGGGCCAACTGCTGCTCCAACTTCTTTCTTTTCCCTTCTTTACCTTTTTACTTAGCTCCATCTCTGTTGTTCACCTCAACAGCTCTCTGAGAGGGGGAATGCTCCACACTCCACTCTCCAGGTAGAAAAAACACTTTCCAGATCAGATTTACTTGTGACTCCATCACATCTGTGAATTCCACCATCTGAACTCCCCCCACAGGTTGAAATATCTTTTCCACATGTACCCATTCAAGCTCAATCATTGAGACTATGCTCGCCTCATTCTCCTGATCTATCTCATTTATAGCTCAATATCTCAATTTATTTCAGTCTTTTGCCATCAGGGAGGAGATATGGGATCCTGAAGGGCTACATCAAACAATTTAGAAACAGCTTCTTCTCCTCCAACATCATATTTCTGAACAGTCCATAAAAATGTGAACATAACCTCTATTCCTTTTTTTTTAACAGTATTTATTTATTTTTGTACTTGATAGCAATTGTTTCTCTGTGCACTGTACTGCCGCCGTAAACAAATTTCAGATCAGAAAAGTCAGTGATAAACTGATTCTGATTCAGATCCCTGGGCGATCCCGAGGTGAGATTTTCAACAGCCAAGGTGATGATTGGATAAGAATGCCAAGCAATCACTCCTTGGCCACAGAAAGATTGGTATCTACTCCTCCTGTCATTCAGCCTATTTAGTTTAATACTGTTTGCAATCCAGCTCCTCCACCTCGTTTGGCAGCTACTTTATTGGCCCTCAAATTTGTTGGGAAGCCAATATTACACAAATACTAGTTCCCTGTGCTACCAAAAATGCACAAAGATTAGAGGAACTCATCAGGTCAGGCAGCATCTATGGAAGGAAATGGATAGTTAATGCTTTGGGTCAAGACCCATCTGCGACCTTTCTCCCTCTTCTACCTGACAGCATTATACCCATAGACTCAAGTGACTGCAAATTCTGGAATGTGGAGTAGAAAATAAATTGTACTTTGGTGCATGTGCCAATAACAGACCGACAGCAGTATCAATAAGCTGCTGGAGGAACTCAGTGGATGGCTGATGTTCTAGCCTGAGGGCACATCAGGACCGATTATACCTGAACCGATCATTGCTAATTGTTTCTGAGTGCTAAGAAGTCACCTCTTGCTAAACACACTGTCCATACGCAAGTGTCTGTTCAGACTGGCACATGTCGGGTTCAACAAAGTGATTCTCCCTCCAAAGGTTAGGTGCAATTTATATTGATTGGGCCTGTGTTCTTTTTGGGGAGATTGATCTAATCAAGGTGGTTAAAACATATGAAGAGGTTTAGAATTATAGAGCACTACAGCACAGATAAAGGCCGTTCAGTCCCAGTGGTCCATACTGAACTGTTATCTGCCTAGTCCCAACCTCAGTGGAAAAAGCCTTCTTGCATTATGCCCCTCGTAGTTTTATATACCTCTATCAAATCTCCCCTCATTCTTCCGTGCTCCGGAAAATAATGTATTCAAGCTTTTCCTATAACTCTTCTCGTCAAGACTCAGCAACGTACTTGTAAATTTTCTCTATACTACATAGAGACCAGAATTGGCCTCACCAATCTCTTGTACAACTTCAATATAACATTCCAACTCTAATGTACGGTATGAAGATCAATATGCCAAAAGCTATCTTTACGGCCCTACCTCTAACACCACTTCCGAGGAATTAGGGATTTGTATTCCCAGATCCCTTTGCACTCCTCAATGCCCTACCATTCACCAGGCAAATCCTATGCTGGCTTGTCTCCACACGTCTGCAATAAATTTCATCTGTAATTTTTCAACCCATTTTTCCAAATGTTTCCTCTAAACAATGGAGGGTAAATCTACAAGAGGTTCTTCCTTCCTGAAAGAGAGGGAAAATGCAAGGCAAAGAGGTGGAACAGTCTCAGAGCTCAGGGTGATGCTAGGAAGCTCCTCCTGGCAGCAAGGGCAGCAGGTGTCTCAGATCTCCCCCGAGAGCTGCTCTGGGGTGACTGTTCAAATTTCAGAACTGAGGTCGCTCAGTTTTCATGGTGTCAGAGAGTTTACAGGGCCGAGAGTTAGGAAACAAGTCAGTCAGGTTCTAGCTGACTGGCAGGTCAGACTGGAGGGGGTTTTCCACATTCTTGACTATTAAAATTGACATAAAGGTCAGGTAGCATCTATCAAACACAGCTTACATCTCTGGACTATTGAATATTTCTTGCATTTCTGTGTTTTTAAAAAAAATTAATTTCCAGCTTTGGCAGCTTTAGATTTTCAATTAAAAAATCAAATGCAAAAATTAAAAATCTTGATTAGGATGATGTGCACTCATAGGCTGTTGGTTAGTGTGCACAGAGAGACCTGCAATCTGATTGATCACTGTATGGCGAAAAATGGCCCACTTCGTGTTTCTGGCGAGTTCCCAAGTTGGGAACAGCTTGAAGCTGTGGTGGTGGTGATCTCTGGACTGTAGGTGAACTGAAATGAACCAACTAGCCACTCCCCTTCTCCTGTCTTTTGCTTTAAGTGTAGAATGGTCATTAAGTCTTAGACCCATTGACATTTTTACATGCACAAAGCTAATTTGGTTGCTCCCTGCAGTGAAGATAGCTATGGGATGTGTGTCACTAATGGTCCCTGTGTTGGGGAGTGAGGCTCAGGGCCATGTGAAAAGGGCTGCTCTCTGTGTCATAACTCAAACATTGGTCCTCCTTCACATCCACTCATGAACAAATTTACATTGGTCCAAACTTATCCAGTTAAACATGGGCCTCTGGGCTACTCTATAAAGCTGAACAAAGGCAACAGGACACAGCTCAGCACATCACAGACACCAGCCTCTCCTCCATGGACTCTGTCTACACTTCCTGCTGCCTCAGTAAGATCGCATCCACTCCAGACATTCTGTCTTATCCCCAACCTCTCCCATTGGACAGAATATACGAAAGCATGTACCACCAGGCTCAAGGACAGCTTCCATCCCATTCTTATCAGACGATTGAATAGTGCCCTTGTACAATAAGATGGACTTTTGACCTCACAATCTACACCATCATGGCCTGTACCTCATTGTCTGCCTGCACTGCACTTTCTCTGAAACTGCCACACTTCATTTGGCATTCTGTTATTACTTTCAGCTTGTAGTCCTTTAATGCATTGACGTGTTGAAGTGAACAAAATTTTTCACTGTTTTATTGTACATAAGACAATAGTGAATCAAGTTACCAATTTATCAGTTTAATTTACCAATATTTAGGAAGTGACTAATAAATCTATTGAGGAATTCAGGGGAATCTCCTTTCCGCAGGGAATGGAAGGAATGTGTATAGGGAGAGATTGGTGTGAACAATTGGGATGACCTCAGTACCTGGCAATAATAAACCAATTTGCCACATAACCAAAGGTTCCAACCTTCGGTGCAGATATTGTATTCCTCGAAAAGATGTCTGTTATGGGGCAGTGTGTCTATTGGTGAAGCAGGACTCTCTGTGCAGAGAGAGAGAAAATATCTGGAACAGAGTTTCTGCCCATCACTTTGCCCATCTGAATAGGCATGCATGGTTAGTTGTAGTTGGACAGTAACCCAAAGATGAAGGACTGGTTGAATTGCTCTGACGAAGAGCTGCCTTGGACTCAACAATCAAGACTCTTTGTAAACCTCACCACCCACTGTTGGCCCTACTTATTTATCAGGAACTGTCAGTTGTCCCTCATAGTGCCCACAAATGAGCACTCTTTGAGTAGATCAGATACTGGGAGGATTGAATTTTCTTGACGTGGTAAGATTTCACCAAAAGCTTCCAGCTCTAGTTACTCTGGTCTTCAACTTGCCAATCCTATCTCACTCTTCCTCTGTTGCATTATTTATCTATCTGTTTATTGTAACAATGGTTCTGCCTGCACTGTACTGCTGCCACAAAACATCATGACTAAACCTGATCCTGATGTTCATTTGAAGTTTCACACCTGACTGGCAGGGCTTAGGAAGAGTGTGTACAGAACTCCACTGGTCTCTACGGCTGGGGCTCTGCGTACAGCAAAGTCTATATAAAAAAAACAATCTGGTGAATCGCCTGAATCTGTAATTGAAAAGCGAGCAGGTTGAAAGCCTTCCGGTCTAGACTGCTGGCATACCAAAGGATAGGCATAATGCCCCAATGTACTCTCTGTTTTCTAACAAGGTTGCCCTTGTGGATAATCCTGCCAATGTAACCCAAGTCTTTGCACGATAGTGGATGCTTCCAAAACATGCAGCAACCGTTTTCCTTACTGGCATACTGAGGTAACGCAACATATTGCACAGTCAGAATTTGGAACATGCTCACTGTGGTGGGTCCAAATGCAGCCCTCAACTTGGAATTGGAGAACTGTTTGCAAAGGAGTAATTTCCAGGGCCCTAAGGAGAGTGCACTGTGAATATTTGAAGAATTCTTTCAAAGAACTAGCATAGGTACAATGGGCTGTTGTTTTGTGATCTTTGAATTGGCAGTTCCCATGGATCTGCGCCTTGTCTGTCAACTACCAGTAACCACTGACAATGTTTTTCCCCTCTGATAAGAAAGAGTTAACAGTTGGTTGTACCGTCTGTGACTGAGGACGTTCATATGTCCCTCCGGTTAATAAAATAATTTGATTGATCGTTTTTGTAATGGAGGGAAAGTGGTAGGCAATTTGCACACCACAGAGTCTCACAACTGAAAATGATGTTGGTTGATGGCTGGATTGTTGATCAGGACCCCAGAGAAAACTTCACTTACAACTGAGGGAACAGTTTAACATCTCCCCTAGCTTCTGCCTCATGAACTCCCTGTAC
The DNA here is from genome assembly GCF_030144855.1 of Hypanus sabinus. NCBI lineage: Eukaryota > Metazoa > Chordata > Chondrichthyes > Myliobatiformes > Dasyatidae > Hypanus > Hypanus sabinus. Next base: position 160,023,284 of record NC_082708.1, on the reverse strand, counting down.
AGTGGTGTGTCTGGAACTTGGACAGAGGCAGGCAAAACATAATAGTCAAAACTTTAATTCCAATGACCAAAAATACCATGACTCATGTGGTGACAACAGCTAAGAATCTGTCTTACCAGCACTTTGCAAGATGAATATTTGACTGCCAGTCCCTTTAGTGTTGATTAAGTGAATAATGATTTATGTTATGCTTGAGGCATGCAAAGCATCTTGGGCGAATCTGGGAGAGGTCATTCCTTCAATTCTTCTTGAGTTGACTGACCCTTTCTCTCATGCTATTCTGCAGGTGTGAATTCAAGCCTTCTTTGGAATAGCTCTGACCCGCTGACTTCAGCCATTCCCAGGATATACAATGACACCATTCACAGAGTAAGTGCATATCATTCTGTGGCACAGCGACGGAGCTCATGATGCTGGGGCTAGGTTTCCTTTGCCCCTTCTCTGTGTGGGATGTGTTGCAGGGAGTTTACCTTGCTAAACAGCACAGAGCAATCCACAAATTCCGATAGAAATGGAGATCGAACCTATTAAATTCTCTGGCTGCTCTTACAAGTGCAAGAGAGGGGAATGGGGAGCGATTGATCAGGCACAGACAGAACATTCGGATTCAGATTAGTTCATTGTCACGTACACTGGGGTGCAATGAATTTCCGTACCTGCGTGAAGGTCACAGAGTAAAGAGTATACATTATAATAATAAATACCACAATAAATTCAGCGACAGATTGGTGCAAAGTATACTACTTCAAGTCCAAGTTCAATTGTCGTTCAACCATACATGAATACAGGCAAGCAAAGCAGTGTTACTCTGGCCCAAGGTGCAAAGCACAGTGCCAACCCCACACACAGCACAAGGCACATAGAGCACATATAAGAGAAGTAAATCTACAGTCACACAAAATAAAACAATATAGCCCAAGTCCCTGAGTATCATGTGTGTAGATTGATGGTGCATGAATGTTGTTGGCAAGAACAACATTCGTGGTCATACCTTTCTTATTTCTCAGTTCCACCCAAGATGCCTCACTAGTTGAGTTCTTCAGTCTGTTCTGACAGAACACAGCTGTGACATTTTCCCTCACTAGTTTGACAAGGTCCCGCATGGGAGGCATGGTCCCGCAAGGTTCAGTTGTTTGGTGTTCAGGATGAGGTAGTAAATTGGATTAGACATTGACTTTTTGGGATAAACCAGAGAGTGGTAGTAGATGGTTGCCTGTCTGACTGGAGGCCTGTGGCTAGTGATGTGCTGCAGGGATCGGTGCTAGGTCTGTTGTTTGTCATATATATCAATGGTCTGGATAACTGGATCAGCAAATTTGCAGATGACACCAAGATTGGAGGTATACTGGACAATGAGGAAGGCTATCTTGGCTTGCAGAGGGATCTGCATCAGTTAGAAAAATGGGCTAAAAAATGGCAGATGAAATTTAATGCAGACAAGTGTGAGGTTTTGCACTTTGGTAGGGCCAACCAGGGTAGGTCTTACAGAGTGAATGGTAGGGCACTGAGGATTGTGGTAGAACAAAGGGTACATAATTTGTTAAAAGTAGTATCCTCAGTTTGAGCTGCCCAGCTCTTTTTTTTTGTTTTGGGGTTTTTCTGTGTACATTTTAATTATAAAAGTTCCCTTATCTTTTTTCTTCTTTTTTGGATAAGAGGAGAATCAATTATCTTTTCTTTATTATATAATATTTGATTAATACTATGTATGATCTTGATAATGTTTATTTTACCTTTTATATGAATTATTGATATAGATATTTGAGATAATTCTCCTCTTGTTTATATATACAATTATATATGTACTCTTTTATTTAACTAATAAAAAGATTGATAAAGAAAGTGGTGTCACTGGTAGATAGGGTTGTAAAGAAAGCTTTTGGCACATTGGCCTTCATAAGTCAATATATTGAGTACAGGAGATGGGATGTTATGTTGAAGTCATACATGACATTGGTGAGGCCTAATTTGGAGTATTTTGTGCAGTTTTGGTCACCTACCTACAGGAAAGATGTAAACAAGGTTGAAAGAGCATAATGAAATTTTACAAGGGTGTTTCCAGGTCTGGTGAAGCTGAGTTATAAGGAACGATTGAATAGATTAGGACTGTATTCATCAGAACATAGAAAATTGACGGGAGATTTGATAGGGGTATACTAAATTATGAGGGGTCTAGAAAGGGTAAATGCAAGCAAGCTTTTTCCACTGAGGTTGTGTGGGACTACAACTGGAAGTCATGGGTTAAAAGTGAAAGGTGAGAAGCATAAGGGGAACATGAGGGGAGATTTCTTCACAGAGGATGGTGAGAGTGAACTGCCACCACAAGTGGTGCATGCGAGTTCAATTTCAGTGTTTAAGAGAAGTTTGGATAGGTACATGGATAGTAGGGATATGAAAGAGTTTGTCCCGATGCAGGTTGATGGGAGAAAGAAGTTTAACTGGTTTCAGCATAGACTAGATGGGCCGAAGGGTTGGTTTCTGTGCGGTACTTCTCTATACCTCTAATAAGCCCAGTCCTCAGACGAATGCAATCCAGCTTGTCTTCCACTGAGCGAACACTGGAGGGCAGAACAGATGGGAGGGACAGGCCTTCTACCCAGCTAGTGGAAAGTGAGGTCTTGCAAAAGGAAATGTTAAACTGACAATAAGAGAAGAGATAAGAATTAAGGATTTGAAATCATAGCAGCACCACGAAAGGGATGTGAAAGAGGTAATTGATTCAGAAGTCTGATGGCAGTGGGAAAGAAGCTGTTGAGTCTAGACATTAAGTATTCAAGCTCCTGTCCGAAAAGGTACATTGACGAGTGAAAAGGGAATGGGCGGGGGGGCCGATGTTCTGGGCAATACTGTTGTCCTTCCTGGTTCCATGAACATGGAATGGATGGAAGGAAGTGATGAGCCTGTACTCCAGTGTGGTTTTTGAGGGATTGGGCAGTAAGACTGAGCCTCTCCCCTTCACTGATATTTGATATTGACTCCATTTAACAGGTTCCAGCCTTTGAAATATGTGCAGATTGTTATGCGTTTGTTAATGGCAGCTGCACATTTTACTTCAGACACCAGTTGTCTGGGGCAGTTGATTCTGACCGGCTTGTTGGGGGTGTTTAAATGCCTAAGTCTACCTCTTTCTCACAGTGTGCCTCCGAACAGTTGGAGTCGAAGGCACTGGGGTGGGAGGTCAGACGGACCTCACGGCTGGCATTCTGTACTGTCACTCCAGCTGCTGGCTCAGGTGGAGGTACTACCCAAGTGAGATAAGGAGACAAAAGGTGGAGAGAGCTTGTCACCCAGGAGGAGCCTGTATCAGCCAGTTCCGTGCTGAGCGGTAGCACTTTTTCCTCTGCTCTCTCACGTTCAGCTGCAGCTTTTGGCGGGGACTCAACAAAACAATGAATTGTGGTTACGTGGTTATAAAGGCACAGGAGGAGGCCACTCAGATGAGTCAAGTTCAGTTGATGTTTTTATTGTCAGATGCACAAGTATGGTAAGGTACAACGGGAAAACTTGCTTACAGAAGTTTTATAAGCTCGTAAGTACAGACAACACACACAACATTAAATTATACCATAAGGTGACAAAAAGAGGTGTGCAAGGACAATATAGTGTAAAAACAAAATAACAAACTCAAAGATTAGTCATAATCTTTGTTTATGACTAATAGGTGCCTGGAGTGGGTTACCAGGGGTATTGGTGGAAGCAGATAGTTGGTTGGAATTTAAGAGGCTTTTGGATAGACACATGAATCTGGAAGGATATGGGTGATACACAGGAGAAGGACATTTGGTATAAATTGGCATCAAGATCAGCACAACATTGTGGGCTGAATGGCCTATCAAATGTTGTACTTTTCCATGTTCTATCGAAGATTTCCAGGATGATGGAAGATGTGGTCTGTGTTTTTCTGTTGCCTCTCAAACATGTTCCCCCACACAGGCAGATTAAGCTCCATCACCTCACCTTGTTATGTAACAGTCTCTAGAGTTTACAGAAAAGTGTGCAAAAAACAAAAAAAAAAAAAATCCAGTGAGCAGCATGCCTTGTTAAAGAGAGAGGTCAGAAGAGAACGGCCAGACTGGTTCAAGCTGACAGGAAGGCGACAGTAACTCAAGTAACCATGTGTTACAACAGTGGTGTGCAGAAGAGCATCTCTGAAAGCACAACACATTGAACCTTGCAGTGGATGGACTACAGCAGCAGAAGACCACACTGGGTTTCACTCCTATACATAATAAAATGGCCACTGAGTTCATATTGTGTTGACCAGATCTGCACAAAGGATTGTAGGTTCAGCTTCACTAATGTTTTGCACAACTGCAACCTGACATCCTAACTCCAGTACCGAACGCCTCAACCAATGAAGGCAGGCATGCCAGATGTCTTCCTGTCTACCTGTGTTCCCATTTTCAGGGGAAACTCTTCGAACCTCTGTCTACAACACTCCCCAGGGCTCTGCCATTCACTGTGTATGCCCTACTCTGACAATTTCCCAAGAAGTGGCTCAAGTATCACCTTATGTGTCTTGGTGGAGCTCATTGTTTGGTAGTAGCTTGTAGTGTACCCAAGAACATTTTCTTATTTAATTTACATATTTGCTCCTTCATAATTGGATGTTATTACTGAGGTAATTAACCCAAAGGTACTTGATGGCAATATATACCAGGGCAGCTCTCAAGTATGGATTTGGGGTCTATACTTGTCTCATATTCAATCCTTTCATTCTTGGTTTTGTTTTGGTAAACTTGTTGTGATAACAGAATCAGGACCCAGCCAAGTTTGCTCTGAGACCTACCTGAAGGAAGCTATTTCTTGAATGGATTTGTGGATCCCATTCATAAATCAATGACTGTTGTGGCCATAGGAATTGTTGGCTTGGCAGAGTTTCTGCTCAAAGCCCAAAATTAGATTGCTATCTGTTTGTTCATGTTATAGCAAATGCACACACAGGACATTGCACAACAGAGCCTTGTTTGCAAACTTTGCAATAAATTCTAATTACCCTTGATACATGAGAGGTCCAGAGAGCAAAGATTTAATGTAATCACATAGATTGATCGTACCAATCTAAAGCATACATTCAGAAAACCAATCTCTGGTTATTTATAGAGCTCAGCAAAAATTTGTGATATGAAAGAGTGATTTTTTTTAACTTTCTGGAACATAAACTTCACTTGAATTGCTGATATTTATTGTCCATCCCTTACTGCCCCTGGACTGAGGAGGTAGTTAAGAGTTAACCATGTTGGTGAGTCTGGAGTCACAGTTAGACCACGCCGGATAAGGACAGTGGGTTACCTCCCCTGAAGTATTTTAGCCAGCCAAATGGATTGTGTAACAACTGCTGGAGTCCACTGTTTCAATTCATTGCTTGAATTCTCAGCTGTTTATGTTGAATTTTGCACTGAGGTCTTGCTTTTGCAGTCTTTTTACCACCATGCAGTATAATTTATATCATTTATATTTTGCGTGTTGTCTAAAACTACATGCCTGCGATGCTGCTGCAAGTTTTTCATTGTGCCTATACCTCACTATATCTGTGTACATGACAATAGACTCGGCTCAACTTGGCTTGGATTCAGGCCCACGCACCTGATTCTAGAACACTGCCTGCTGGTCTCTAACCACCTCCAAACCAGAGGTACCACTCTTAACAGTGGTTCTCTCCACCAGCCATCCAGCCCCACCATACTCACCTCCTGCTAACTTGTGAAGTGCCACCTACATAGAATGTAGAAGAGTTCAGCACAGAAAAAATCCCTTTGGCACACAATGTTGTGCTGAATCAATTAAATTAATTATCAAATGATCAACTAAACTAAACTCTTCAACCTACACAATGTCCACATCCTTCCGTTTTCTTTGCATTCATATACCTGTCTAAACGATCGTTAATAGTCCCTAATGTGTTTGCCTCTAGCGCCACTGCAGGCAACACATTCCAGACACTTACCACTCTCTGCGTTAAGAACTCACCCCTCACATTTCCATTGAAATTATCCCCCTCTCACCTTAAATGCATGGACTGTGTGTTAGACATTTCAATTCAGAGAACAAGGTACTGTCTGTCTACTCTTACCTATGCCTCTCATAATCTTATAAAACTCTATCAGATCTCCCATTAGTGCCTGCCACTCCAGAAGAAACAGCCCAAGTTTGTCCAACCTTTTGTTATAGCACATGCCCTCTGATCCATGCACCCTCTCCAAAGCCTCAACATCCTTCCCATAATGAGGCAACCGGAACTGTATGCATTAATCCAGATGCAGCCTAACTTGAGTTTTATAAAGCTGCATCGTAAGTTCCTGACTTTTGAATTCAGTATGTCAACTAATAAAGGCAAGTATACCATCTGCCTTCTTCACCCGCCTATCAACCTGTGCAGCCCCTTTCAGGAAGCTATGAACTTTGATCCCAAGATCCCTCTGCTCACCAACACTGTTAGGGTCTTGCGCTTAACAGTGTCCTGTCTTTTTGCATTTGACCTACCAAGGTGCAACACTTCACATTTGGCTGGGTTAGACTCCATCTGTCATTTCTCCACCTATATCTGCAACTGATCTATATCCTACTGTATTCTTTGCCAGTCTCCTACACTATCCACAACACAACCATATCATCTGCAAACTTACTAATCCACCCAACTACATTTTTATCCAGGTCATTTATATGTAGTGCATCACAAACAGCAGAGGTCCATGAAGAACATAGCCAATCACAGACCACCAGCTAGAATGAGTCCCTTTGACGCTACCCTCTGTCTTCACCATGGATCCCATGCACCTTAAACTTCTGGATGAGCTTCCCACTAGGGACTTTGTCAAACGCTTTCCATGTAGACAACATCTAAATCTCTACCTTCATCGATCACCCTTATCGCCTTGTCATAAAATTCAGTCAAGTTAAAAAGATCACATTCCGTTTGCTATGCACAAAGTCATACTGGCTGTCCTTAATTAAGCCATTGTTTTTCAAATGCTTATGAATCATATCACCAAGAATTCTCTCCAATAACTTCCCAACCACTAATGAGTGAGTCACCAGTCTATAGTTTCCAGTATTATCCCTGTTTGGTTCTTGAATAATGGAACGTGAGCTACTCATCTGTCCTCCAGGATCTTGCCTGTGGCTAAAGAGGACATGTAGATATTGGTCAAATCCCCAGCAGTCTCTTGTCTCCCTTAATAACCAAAGGTATATCCCATCAGGCTCTGGGAACTTGTACATCTTCCTGCTCTTTAAGAGACCCAACACTGCCTCCTGCTCTATCTTGAAATGCCTTAGCATATCAATATGCTCAGCCATGATCCTTCAGTCCTCCATGTCCTTCTCTGTAAATAATGGTGGGAAGTGTCCATTACAGACCTCACCCACATCTTCCACATCCAAGCAAGTATTACCCCCTTTATCCTTGAGTAGTCCTACCTTCTCCCTGGTTATCCTCTTGCTCCTCTACAAGGAACCATTTGATTTTCCAGCAAAATGATCCATAATCTTGCCTCTGAATGCTGGCAAAGTTCATAGGGCCCAGTGATAAGACTCAAAGTAAGGCAGAATGTGGAAGGGTCAAGAATCATATGAAAGTTATTGCACTGTAACCCCTTGGAGTAAATGGAGACTACTGGCTTCTGAGGGAATTTGCCTTAGACAGGAGATGAAAGTTTCCATAACTTGCCCCTGATGATTTCTTCATGAAAGTCATCTCCCTGATGCTTAAGCATTGCCCCTGCCCTGGAATTGCAGTCTGGGCCTGTGCCTGTGGTTTTATTCTCTGCTCTGAGTCAGTGCCACAGTACAGGGATAACAGTGCCAGCTCCGGGTCAGAAGGAACATGGTCTGAGCATGGTTGAACATCCAAGCCAGGGATGGTACCTGATTTTCAGAAAGTGGTTGCAATTTCAGAAGCATAAGGTTTGGCTGTGATGGTTTCTCCCCCAGGTGGGTGTACAGGGCACTGTGTTGAAGAAAGGTAGGGAAGATCCCTAGTGTGTCTGGTAAACAGTTATCCTCACTCATCACAACGGAGTCATCTGGGGTTACTGGTTTATTATTGTCGCACGTACTGAGATACAATGAAAAGCTTTTGTCTGCATGCCATCCACACAGGTCATTCCATACAAAGGAGAACAAGAAATAAACAATACAGAATATAGAGATTTAGATGGCTACTTAGAGTGCCAGGCTTTAGATGTTTCAGAAAGTACAGGGAGGGAGGCAAAAGAGGTAGAGACCTGGCACTGCTGATCAGAGATGGTGTCACAGCTGCAGAAAAGGGGAAAGTCATGGAGGAATTGTCTATTGAGTCTCTGAGTGGAAGTTAGGAACAGGAAGGGGTCAATAGCTCTACTGTGTTTTTTTTTATAGACCACCCAATAGTAACAGGGACATCTAGGAGCAGACAGGGAGACAGATTCTTGAACGGTGCAATAATAATAGGGTTGTCATGATGGGAGATTCTAATTTCCCCAATATTGATTGGCATCTCCCCAGAGCAAGGGGTTTAGATGGGGTGGAGTTTGTTAGGTGTGCTCAGGAAGATTTCATGACACAATATGGAGATAAGCCTACAAGAGGAAAGGCTGTACTTGATCTGGTATTGGGAAATGAACCTGGTCAGGTGTCAGGTCTCTTCATGGAGAGCATTTTGGAGATAGCAATCACAATTCAATCTCCTTCACCATAGCACTGGAGAGGGATAGGAACAGACAAGTTAGGAAAACATTTAATTGGAGTAAGGGGAAATATGAAGCTATCAGGCAGGAACTTGGAAGCATAAATTGGGAGCAGATGTTCTTGGGGAAGTGTACAGCAGAAATGTGGCAAACGTTCAGGAGATATTTGTGTGACGTTCTGCATAGGTATGTTCCAAAGAGACAAGGAAAGGATGGTACAGGAACCATGGTGTACAAAGGCTGTTGAAAATCTAGTCAAGAAGAAAAGAAAAGCTACGATTCAAAAAATGTAGGTAATGATAGAGAGCTAGAAGATTATAAGGCTAGCAGGAAGGAGCTTAAGAATGAATTTAGGAGAGCCAGAAGGGGCCATGAGAAGGCCTTGGCGGACAAGATTAAGGAAAACCCCAAGGCATTCTACAAGTATGTGAAAAGCAAGAGGAAGAGGCATGACAGAATAGAACTAATCAAGTGCGACAGTGGAAAAGAGGGTATGAAACCGGAGGAGGTAGCAGAGGTATTTAGCTTCAGTATTCACTACGAAAAAGGATCTTGGCGATTGTAGGGATAACTTCACAGCAGATTGAAAAGCTTGAGCACATAGACATTAAGAAAGAGGATGTGCTGGAGCTTTTGGAAAGCATCAAGTTGGATAAGTCACTGGGACCAGACAGGATGTACCTCAGGCTACTGTGGGAGACGAGGAAGGAGATTGCTGAGCCCCTGGCAATGATCTTTGCAACATCAATGGGGATGGGAGAGTTTCTGGAGGATTGGAGAGTTTCAGACGTTGTTCCCTTATTCAAGGGATGGAGTAGAAATAGCCCAGGAAATTATAGACCAGCGAGTCTTACTTCAGTGGTTGGTAAGTTGATGGATACAATCCTGAGAGGCAGGATTTATGAACATTTGGAGAGGCATAATATAATTAGGAATAGTCAGCATGACTTTGTCAAAGGCAGGTCGTGCCTTAAGAGCCTGATAGATATTTTTGAGGATGTGACTAAACACATTGATGACAGTAGAGCAGTAGATGTAGTGTATATGGATTTCAGCAAAGCATTTGATAAGGTACCCCATGCAAGGCTTCTTGAGAAAGTAAGGAGGCATGGGATCCAAGGGGTCCTTGCTTTTTGGATCCAGCCTTTGCTTGCCCACAGGAGGCAAAGAGTGGTTATAGACAGGTCATATTCTGCATGGAGGTCGGTGACCAGTGGTGTACCTCAGGGATCTGTTCTGGGACCCCTTCTCTTCATGATTTTTATAAATGACCTGGATGAGGAAGTGGAGGGATGGGTAAGTTCATTTGCTGATAACAAAAAGGTTGGGGGTGTTGTGGATACAGTGGAGGGCTGTCAGAGGTTACAGTGGGACATTGATAGGATGCAAAACTGGGCTGAGAAGTGGCAGATGGAGTTCAACCCAGATAAGTGTGAGGTGGTTCATTTTGGTAGGTCAAATATGATGGCAGAATATAGTATTAATGGTAAGACTCCTGGAGGTGTGGAGGGTCAAAGGGATCTTGGGGTCAGAGTCCAAGGGCACTCAAAGCTGCTACACAGGTTGACTGGTTAAGAAGTGATATGGTGTATTGGCATTCATCAATAATGGGAGTGAGTTTATGAGCCAAAAGGTAACATTGCAGCTATATAGGACCCTGGTCAGACCCCACTTGGAGTACTGTGCTCAGTTCTAGTTACCTCACTACAGGAAGGATGTAGAAACCTTAGAAAGGGTGCAGAGGAGATTTACAAGGATGTTGCCTGAATTGGGGAGCATGCCTTATGTAAACAGGTTGAGTGAACACAACCTTTTCTCCATGGAGCGACGGAGAATTAGAGATGACCTGATAGATGTATATGAAATGATGAGAGGCATTGATTGTTTGGATAGTCAGGGGCTTTTTCCCAGGGCTGGAATGGGAAGCACAAGAGGACACAGTTCTAAGATGCTTGGAAGTAGGTGCAGAGGAGATGTCAGGGGTAAGTTTTTTACGCAGGGAGTGGTGAGTGCGTGGAATGGGCTGCTGGCGATGGTGGAGGCAGATACAATAGGATCTTTTAAGAGACTTTTGGATAAGTACATGGAGCTTAGAAAAATAGAGGGCTATTTAGAAAATCCAGAGTGTTTTGTTTGTTTTGTGTGGAAGTATGTTTACTGCTATCTCATGTGCTTTGTGCAATGCATGACTGCTAGTACTGTATTTTGCACCTTGGCCCCAGAGGAACTCTGTTTCATTAGATTCTATTCATGGGTATTCATGTGTGGTTGAACGACAATTAAACTTGAACTTAATTGAACTTGAGTTTTTAACCCTGGGGATTGAGCTGGGTTTTATTCAGATGAACTTGGGTGTTAGGGTGATCTTCCACAGTCCATTTATCCCTGACATGGATGGTGATAATGAAAACCTGCTTCATCAGACAACAACAGAAGGTGTTTGCTTTTTCTGTGCTGGACTTTTATAAATTAAGTACAACTCCAACACCTTTCAATTCTTTTTCAATTGTAATTTTTATATAACCTAGGACCACAGCGTGTAAATATGCAGGAACAACTGCTTGAGGAGCTTTATTTTTAGCTGGTGGTTTAAGAGATTAAAAATTGTCCCACATCATGAGAAATAAGTACCCAACTATGTTTCAAAACAATGCCATTGGAATTTACTTTAGCTTAAGATGGCAGATGGTTTAACTTCGCATCCAGGGTGCAACATCTCTAAGAGCGCTGTCCTCCCCTTGTACTGCACCAGGTACTCATTCACTTGTTCATTATGTGCCATGTTTTATGACGAAGGTGATCTTGCTCTTTCCATAACCACGATTGTACTTGGCAAAGGTTTCTGCTGAAGTGGTTGCCATTGCCACCTTCTTGGCAGTGTCTTTACAAGACGAGTGACCCCAGCCATGATCAATACTCTTCAAAGATTGAATGCCTGGTGTCTGTGGTCACATAATCTGTATTTGTGATGTGCACCAGCTGCTCATATGACCATCCACTACCTGCTCCCAGAGCTTCTTGTGACCCTGATCGTGGGCCTAAGCAGGTACTACACCTTGCTCAAGGGTGACCTGCAGGCTAGTGGAGGGAAAGAGCATTTGCACATACTTTGGTAGAGACATATGCCCACCCCACCACTCAACTTAATGATCCAGTTTCTGAGTAGGAAGAGCCTAGAATCATCTGACTTGAAGGGGGGAATGTGATCCAGTGTGTGAATGAATTATACTGCCACGTGCCCATGTCTTTGTGGTTAAAAAACCAATTGCACTATCAAATTTCTGCTAAGCTTTTCTAATTGGGAAGAACTTATTCTGAAGAATAGGAGAATGTGCAAGTTTTCTCTGCTAACTGGAGAGATTTCTCTCATCAGCTGCTTTTGCCAAATTGGTAGGGGCGCAGATAAAAGAACTGACAAGCGTCAGTTAGTGAGTGGGAGGAAGAGAAGACGAGATTTATGACTGATAGAAGTTCCAAAACACACATTCTCCCTCAAAAATTATCTGTTCACATGGCATCTTTAGCCTGGTCTTATCGTTCTTAGTCCTGCTGGTCTGTGTCTCCTGTTATCTGGGTTCTGAATTGACTGGTGAAGCTGATGTAGAATTTAAAGACTATCATAGATGGGGTAAGAGTTGCCTGATGGGGTAAGTGTGTGGGTAGTTTGTGAAGTCATTCACCCATTCTGCTATGTATGCTGGACTTCTGTGTGCTTGGCCCTTGATATTCTCATCCCCATCCCAATCTCTCCTTTTCCATTTTGAGCGGTCACAGGTTGGGGATCCCAGGTGTCAGCAGAGATGTTGAATTTCTTTATCAAGTTTAGAGGACATTCTTGAATTGTTTCCCCTGCCTGTTGATAATCCTTTAATACATCAGAGCTTGGAATAGTGTTTGTTTTCAAGTTTGGAAATGCAAGTGACGAGGCCTGCCTAACGTAGCCAATCCGGTATTGGGAATGTTGACCTGTGAGAGGACACTGATGTAGATTCACTTGATTTTCCAGTGAAGCTGGAGAACTTTGTGACTGACAAAGAGGGTATTTGACAGGCCTAATACAAAGCTAGTGGTTTTAACCCAGTGAAAATCCTCTGTGAAGTCTCACCTGTCCTTAAACCTCTTCCATGCCCACTATTCAGGGGCACAGACAGCCTTTCCAAGTGATTCATTTGCACTTATCTCAATGTGATCTCCTCAAATGGTGATTGTATGACCACTTTGTTTTTTTTCTCGAGGCTCCCATTGCTGGCCACTTGAGTTCTCTGACCCACTCCCAATCTGAGCCATCTGCCTATGACATCCTGCACTGTTCTGATGAGGACCAATACAAGCCTGAGGAATGGCACTTCACAGTCCATCTGACTACTTAGTAATTTTCTGAATTCTATAACTTCAGATAATCACTCTCTCTGTCCGTGTATGAACTGGCTGCTTCAGAACTGTCATTCCATTCTGCTATTCCATTTGTTCCTTCTCCATTAAAACCAGCTTCGTTTGCATTCTCCAGGAGCCCTCATCTCTGCTTTTGGTGCATTTTCTCTCTCTAACTGCCCCATATTAATTCAGCAGCTAGGTGACCTCTGCCACTTACCCCATGGCAAACCTGACCTTACCCTATCAGTGGCATTTATCATCTATATCCATCTCCCCCCCCCCCCATCACCCTCTTTTGCAACTTAAAATTAACTTGTTTCTTTCTCTTAAGCACAAGAGATTCTACAAAAGCCGTAAATCTAGAGCCACACACAAAATGCTGGAGGGGCTCAGCAGCTCAGGCAGTATCTCTGAATAAACATTCGACATTTTGGTCCAAGACCCTTCATCAGGTCTCAGTGCAAAATATCAACTGTTTATTCATTTCCATAGATGCTGCCTTACCTGCTGAGTTTCTCCAGCATTTTGTGTGGCGTTTTCTCTTGTCCCAATTCTATTGAGTCTTTGATCTGTTTCTCTTTCCACAGATACTGTCTGTCCTGCTGAGTATTTCCAGCATTTTATCTTGTTTCAGATTTCCAAAATGTTCCGGAACAGATGTGTCCAAATTTTAGGTGGAATCAGAGATGATTGATCATCTAATCAGAGGATAACTGTTTAAAAAATGATGAAAGTATGGAGAGGACAGATGCAGGGAAGATGTTCCACCAGGCTCAAACACAACTCCATACTGCTGTTATAAATCTTTCGAACGCTGCCCAGTACAAAAAGATGGACTCTTGACCTTGCAGTCTAAGGCAAAGTTGCCACAACTTTACACCTTATTGTCTACCAGCACTGCACGCTCTCTGTAACTGTCTCACTTTATTCGGCACTCCGTTGTGCTGTAGTGCAGTGATATGATGAAATTATCTGTGTGGATGGCATACTAAACAAAATTTCCCACTGTATCTCATGGACAGTGTGACAACAATGAACCAAGTTACCAATTTAATTTGCCATTATTGAGGTGCTTTCAATGTAAGAAGGTAACTAATAAATCCATTGGGGAATTCAGAGGAATCTCCTTTCTGCAGACAAAGATCAATGGCGATAGGTCGATGTAAGCAATGGAGATGGGTTGTAGGAGGCTGGGTAAACACACAAGGGAAAAGGTAATCAGGAAAAGCACAGGAAGACAGTGGAAGGTCCAGGGAGCTAGCATTAAGCAGAGGGGTCATATGGCTTTTTCTTGTGCTGTACACTTGACATCATAGAGCGAGGTTCATGTGGAACTGCTTGGTCTAGAGAGACTATTCAAATGTGCTGAAAAAACAAGGATGATAAGCACCATTATACACACAGACTGTTCATCTAAAGATAATGACAAAGGTCTGACTGACAGCTAATGTGATTGCTGTGTATGTAAGGTACTGATGAAACAAACGAGGGAACTAAGGGCAAATTAGCTTAACATGGGTGGTAGTAACTAGATGGAAAGATAGTCTCATTATTAGTGATATAATACAGCACTCAGCATGAATTCTCAAGGAAGATTGTGCTCCGTGAAGAAGTACCGTCAGAAATAGATAATGGTAATGAAGCAGACGAATGTATTTTAAGTTACAACAGACATTTGGTAAGGTGCTGCACAGAAAGCTCCGAGTGTCCGGAGCTGTTAGAGCCGCTTTAGGGTATCAGAATCACTGGGAGCAGAACTCGGGAAGGAGAGGATAAGGCAGGGAAGCATTTATCAATACCAGGAGTAACTTGGACCTGAGAAATGAAGGGCAATTGCAACGTTTTCCAATGAAGCTGATTGTTGATACGTGATTTATGCTGAAGAAGATGCAACACGTAAATTTTTAGAATGTACCAGCACAGAGTAACTAACTTCAGTGTATACAGGTGTGTTGTTGCATGTTGGTGTGAAATGCAAAGATGTGCTGAACTTGAGAAATACTCTGAATGGGTTAATGATTCAACAGGCAACTGGGTTATTGCAGCCATCAAAACATCGATGTGGTTCATTTGCTGAAAACTGAGTAACAAAGGGAAACCATTCAGTTTGTACAGAACCTTGATTAAACCTCACATGAAAAGTTCAAACAGATACAATGTAGTAAGGATTATAATCATTGTGTGGACTTCCAAGAAAGTGATTTTTGTTTTTCCTGTTCCCAGAACACAAGCATTGACTGGTCGTTACTGTCCAAGAAAGAATGCCTGAAATACGGAGGCCGCATGGTTGGTGCAAGTTGTCACTATGTCCCAGATGTCACCCTGATGTCATTCATCCTTTTCCTCGGTACCTACAGCTGTTCAATGACACTAAAGAACTTCAAAACCAGCCCCTATTTCCCAACCAGGGTGAGTTACATAGATCAACACTTGGTGCCAGTCTACCAGAGGCTATTTAATTTGTATTACATGTTAAGCTACCAGCAAAGAGCATGAACTCAGAGGTGGACCTGTCACATGCAATGCTGGGAGCATTCTTATCCAATAAGTGGTAAAGCCGGGGCAGAGGGCGAGGCATGGAAACTGGAGCCAGGGTTGGGGGAATGCAGAGGTCTCGCAGGGTGATAGGACTGGGAGAGGTCAGTGATTTGGGAAGGAACTACGGACACAGTTGGATTGTGAACACAGTTGGGTGATGGTGGAACGGGCTGGTGTGGGATACAGTATGACGGAGGTCTGAATGATGTGACAGTGGCAGGAGGGCATTGGGATTATTGAGCAGGTTGTATCAAGGTGAATGCTGCTGTCCCTTGCCAATAACCTATTGTTAACTGTCCCGCAAAACTTTGTTCTGGGAACCTCCTGAACATACTGATGGAACACACCAAGGCTACCTACCTCCACTCAGATCCCCTTTAAATCTATTTCCTCTCAACCTCAACCCAAGGTCTCTAGTTCTGGACTCCCCTACACAAGGGGGAAGAAGACTGTATACATTCATCTTATCAATGCCCCTCAACCTCCCTTATGCTGCCCCTCAGTCCCCCGTGCTCCAGGGAATACAATCGCAGCTATCCAGACAACTCAATGTTGGAGCACAGCTCTATAATATCAGAGAAACCCGGATACAGCCCAATGGCTCCTGGAGCAAGCTGGTGGGTCAAGGAAGCAAACCCATCGGTATCAAAAATATGGACCAATCAATAATTCTGGTCTTGGGCTTGTGCACAGGCCTTTTAGCCTACTGACTACCAAAATATACATTTTATAGAAGGCAGAACCTCTCAGTAAACTTTGAAATTACTGTAAAGCAAGCCAGGAAACACTCAAAAAACATCTTAATAATAAAAATATAGCAATCATTGTCACAATAGTAATATCTGCAAGAGGTATCACAGGACCATAAGATATAGGAGCAGAATTAGGCCTCTTGGCCTATCAGGTCTGCTCCGTCATAGCTGAAACTATTTTTCCTCTCAGCCCCAATCTTCTGCCTTCTCTCTGTATCCTTTTATGCTCTGAGCAATCAGGAATCTGTCTACCTCTGCCATAAATATACATAAAGACTTGACCTCCACAGCTGCTTGTGGCAATGAATTCCACAGATTTACCACTTTCTGGCTAAAGAAATTCCTCCTCACCTTCATTCTAAAAGGACACCCTTCTATTCTGAGGCTGTGTCCTCTGGTCCTAGACTCTCCCACCATAGGAAACGTCCCATCCACATCCACTCTATCAAGGCCTTTCACGATTCGATAGGCTTCAATAAAGTCACCCCTTGTCTTTTTGAATTCTAGTGAATACGGGTCCAGGACCACCAAACTCACAAGTGAGGACTCACCTGTGCTTTATAAAGCCTCAACATTCCTTCCTTGCTTTTATATTCTAGTCCTCTTGAAATGAATGCTAACATCACATTTGCCTTCCTCACTACAGACTTACCCTGAAAATTAACCTTTAGGGAATCCTGCACAGGGACACCCAAGTCCTTTTACAGCTCAGATTTTTGAGTTTTCTCTCCATTTAGAAAATAGTCTATGCTTTTATTTCTTCTACCGTAGTGCATCACCATACATTTCCCAACACTGTTCCATCTGCCACTTCCTTGCCCATTCTCCTAATCTTTCTAAGTTCTTCTGTAGCCTCTCTACTTCCTCAAAACTACCTGCCCCTCCACCTATCTTCGTATAATCTGCAAGCTTCGTAACAAAGCCATCAATTCCATCATTCAAGTCATTGACATACAATGTAAAAAGAAGTGGTCCCAACACAAACCCCTGTGGAACGCCACTAGTCACAGGTGGCCAACCAGAAAAGGTTCCCTCTGTTACAAGCAAGAGAAAGTCTACAGATGCTGGAAATCCAAGCAAGGCGCAGAAATTGCTGGAGGAACTCAGCAGGCCAGGCAGCATCGAAGGCAGTCCTGCTGAAGGGTCTCAGCCCAAAATATTGACTGTACTCTTTTCAATAGATGCTGCCTCGCCTGCTGAGTTCCTCCAGCATTTTGAGTGTGTTGCAAGACTCCTTCTATTCCCGCTCTTTGCCTCCTGCCAATCAGCTACTGCTGTATCCATGCTAGTATCTTTCCTGTAACTTGTGCTTGGCTATTCCCGGACCTCGGGTTTTACCAGCTTGAGCTGAGAAAAAATAAACACACAACAATAATAATAATGATCCTGTTTTCCACTCACATCCCCATCCACTTACACCCCAAACTTCTCCCACCATTCACTGTACACTAGGATTAATTTGTACAACTTAAAGAAAATACTTATTACAATATTTATTACAATACAGTGGAAGGCCATTCAACCCGTTGTGTCTCTGTTGGCTCACAGAGCAGTCCATTCCTCATTACCTCTCTCTGTAACTTTAACTCCATATCAACACCTTCCGGATTCCACTACTTCTATTTATGGTGTGCAGTTAACCAACCAACCCACACAACTTTGTGCCACGTACTCCAGTTTCCTCCCACATCCCAAAAACCCACACAGGGAGAATGTGCAAACTCCATAAAGACAGCAGATGAGGTCCTGGACCCCTTCGAGCTGTGATACTACCTGCCGTAACTGGGTGAAGTGCAGTGCCTTAGATTTCTATGGTGCCTTTCACAAGTTCTGTGGAGCCACATGAGATTACGCTGTGGGTGTGTGGACTGGGAGGAGCTTTCTGCAGCTGTCCTGTCTGGCGTGGAGCAGAGGAACCTGGTTCAGTGACACATTCTGTACCACCTTCCACCCCATGCCTCTTATTCAGCCCAGACCAAGTGATTGTCGGTCTGTGGGATGCTGCTGTGCGGTGTTCAGTCTGTGCCTCCTTGCAACATCAGAGTGAGTTCGGCATGCAAGTGTCGTGGTGAAACCGGAGACACCAGTGAGAGATCAGCAGGCAAGGGAGCAAAGAGAAACATAATAAACGAGCTGCATTAAGGCAAAAGCAGCCGGTAACTCAAAACCAGAGTGGAAATTCTATTTGCCATCAGGTATCTGTTGTGAAGCCAAGAGGCTGCTTCCACAGCCAACAGGAGCTTTATGAGCTCTTACACTGCATGACTAGCTGACTGTATGTCAGTGAGACCGCACTTTTTATGCTGCTACACTATAGGAAGGAAGTGATTAAGCTAGTGAAAATGCAGATAACGTTCAGAGGCATGTTGACACAAGAGTCGAAAGGTGCTGGATTTTGGAGCAACACACAATCTGCTGGAGGAACTCAGCCTGTCAAACAGCATCAGTGATGGGAAAGGAACTGTCAACACTCTGCATCAGGACCCAAAACATCAACCATTGCTTTTCCCCACAGATGCTGCTCCACCCGCTGAGGTCCTCTGGTAGTTTGCTTTTGACAAGGACAAGAGGGTTTGAGTTACAAGGGTAGGATGGACAGGCTGGGGCTATTTCAAAGATTATTTTATTATCAAAGTGTGTATGCAGCATACTACCCTGAGACTGGTCTTTCCGGGCCTCAAACTTTTCCACCTCCTCTTCTCATAGTTGATAGTGATGAGCCCCACTGTCATCATCGGTGAACTTGACAATCAGGTCTGCCTGTGTTTGGCCTATTGACCTCTGGACTGCTCCTCCCCATATACTTACCTCGATGGCTTTTAAATGTTTCTAATGTACTTGACTCAAAAATTCTTTCTTTCTATATAAACACCACCCTTTTCGAGAAGAAGCTGCCCCAATATCCCTTCTAAGTCCCTCACCTCTGAACCTATGCCCTCTGAATTTGAATGCTGTCAAATTCAAAACCTCTCAGAAACCTTTGAAATTGTGGTCTGGAGCAAAGATGTAATGAGGCAAAACAAAATAATAGCTGTAATATTAAGCTGTTTGTGACATGATTGAGAGCTTAATAATAGCCAGGGATAGTTCCACCACGGTCCAACTGCTCAAGGGGACAGATAAATGAACAGAAGTAGTTTGATTATCACTGACTTGTCATCAAACGTTTTGTTTTGTGGAGCAGTACAATGCAATACATAAAAGTGCCATAAATTACAAAACATAAACAGTGCAAAAGAAGAACAGAAAATAGTGAAAAGGTTTACGTTCTGAGCAAGGTCTCACAGGAGTATCTGATCCCAGGTTCAGCTGTGTTTTTCTAACTTGGTGAACCACTCAGGTTTGGGAGGAGAGTTCATCTTCTCAGGAGGACTCTCACTTGCTGAAAATTTCCCCAAACAATGCCTGGCTTAGCGGGGAGAAGACAGGTAGCTGGGTGGCATTGTGCAGGATCCCCACTCACTCGTCTCTCCCTCTGTTTACAAACCCTCCCCCCCATCAGATCCGGAAGCTAATCAGTGACTTTGCCATCATCCTGACCATCCTGATCTTCTGCGGCTTGGATGTCCTGGTTGGAGTCGACACACCAAAGCTAATCGTGCCAAGTGAGTTCAAGGTATGAATCGTTCTGTCTCCATCTCTGAAACATTTCCCAATGTGTATTCGGGAGTTGAAACTGATATTGGCTGCTGTGACTGACCACTGTTGATAAGACTCCTGAAGTTTCAGAACATCTCATTGTCTCTCTCATAAACAGCTGCATGAGGCTATTCTGCCCATTCCACCTTTCCTGACTCTTTCAAATTAGAATGAAATTAATGACACTACCAATTAGTGTTTTCCAGATGTTTATCTATTTCCGTTCAGAAATTTCCTATTGAATCTGTAACTGTTAATCATTGCTGGACACTCGTGCATAAGGGAGAGTCAGTCTGCCCTTTCCTCCTTCACATCCTTTGCTGATCCCCGTGACTTTGTCCCCTCTCATCTCCAGGATGGCAGAGTGGTGCAGCGGGTAATGCAGCTGACTCACAGCTCCAGAAATCCTGGATCAATCCTGACCTCAGATGCAATCTCTCCCTGCTACCTCCCGGGGCTGAATTTCATCCCACATCCCAAAGCTGTGAAGGATTCTCTTTATCCAAGTGGCAGATCACGTGAAACCATTGGTCCGCAGACTGTGCCCACAGTGGTCAGCTCTCATGGAATAACAGAGCTGTACAGCAGGGCAATAGACCTTTTGGCCTACCTGCCCTATGTAAACCATCAACCACCCCTCCACTACACGAGGGGCAATTTACAGTGGCCAGTTGACCCTCCGACCCCCACATTTTTGAGTTGTGGGAGGAAACTGAAGCACCCAGGGGAAACCCGGGTGGTCACAGGGAAAACATCCAATCTCCAAACAGACAATGCCGGAGGCCGGAATAGAACCTTCACTGCTGGGGCTGTCAGGCAGTGGCTCTGCTTGCTCCCCGTTCCTCTTCGGAACACAGAACAAGTGGGAGGATTCGCACCGTCCTTGATGTACCCATTCTGAGCCATCAGCAGCTTTATCAGAAGGTAAAGCATTGAGATGGCCTGGGGTTTGTTCAAGGAAAGACCTGAGGGACACGTACAGTGTACAAGGAGGCTATTCCACAGTGCCTGTGTCAGCACTCCGAAGCAGATGTCTGGTACAATCCAATTCCCACTGCTCAGCAAACCTTTTCAAAACTTCCTGTTAAACCAGCCCTCTCAGGTTGAGCTGGAGGTGCCAGTGGTAGCGTTGTAGATGAGGTCAGCTGGTGTCACTCTGCATTTGCTGCTTTTCCATCAGTAATGCACACACACAAAAGCTGTCATGCAGGTCACGTGTCAGGTGCAGTGTAAAGAAACTTAAACTGCTAGCTTTAGTTTCAATGAGCACCATGCCATCTGAGACAGATACAATTGGGATCAAATAGTCAGTGAGTCGGCCTTATATGTACAACTCTTCCTCAGTCACAGAGATGAAAGGGTGCTGATGAAGGGTCTCGGCCTGAAATGTCGACTGGTTATTCCCCTCCATAGATGCTGAGTTTTGTGTATGTTGTACAGGGGTGACTAAACTTCTTGCCCCTGAGGGAAGGAACTGGTCAGTCTGTCTGTACCCAGAGTTAACGTGCCTGGAGGGAAGGAGAGGAAACGGAAAGGTCTCATCTCTGACTCTGGCCAACAAAAGATGATGGGTCTTCTGTCTTCCTCCTCCTTCGAGTGAGGGAGCCACATTGGCTATTTCCCAATCTAGTGATGACTCCTGCAATTTGAAAAATTTCAGCTGAATGGCTTTGTCTCCTGGGTGCAGACAGTCAGATCCTGGTGATTTGACCACCTTTACAACCTGTGAGATTCTCTAATACTTTCTGCCTTGTGACTGGGATTTTTACAAACCTCCACATTAGTGATATTTGCTGTGAAGACTGGCATACCTGTTATTTCTTTGCCCCAGTTACTAATTCACCAACCTTATTCTTTAGAGCAGGGGCTCCCAACCCTTTTTATGCCATGGACCCTTACCATTAATTGAGGGGTCCATGAACCCCAGGTGGGGAGGAGATTCTATACCTGCCTTAGCCTCCTCCTTCCGATGTGTATATCCACAGGAATTCTCACTATTTGTTTTGGTCTTACACCCATACTTTCCTCTCCAAGTCAGTCCTCCTCCTCAAATCTCCACTCACTCTTCTGAATAGGGCACAGGCCAGTCCAATCCACCCTTTCTGGGTGTAGTAAATGTTCTGAACTGCTTCTAATGCATTAACATCCTTTCTGTAATGAGGAGTCAAAACGCCACAGTACATCAAAGAGCAAGTTGAGAAGATGGTGGCACACTTGGCTGCTGTGGCCACCTTGGGTTCATTTAAAGGTGTATTTATATGTTCTGTACATCCTATTACGAATGCAAGTCACAACTGGATACATCAAATTCTGAAGGACTATCTCGTCAGTGAGTTGCTTAATAATGATGGAGCTGGACTTGCTTTGTTGTGTGGTCACCTGGACTTGTGTACCCGTTGTGTCAAGACGGAGCGTGATGCAACAAACAGAGCCAGTGATTGCTGTAGCCATTTTTATTTTAATTGCAAGACCCTATTGACCATTGGTGTAGTGTAGAATACAAGTCCGGTTCTCTGGTTCATTGGCGAGACCGACGACGGGGAAGCTGAGCTGCCTCAGTTGGGGCGAGGACTAGGCCCATACCGCAGGATCGCCTGTTGCATCAGTCCAGGGGAGAGATGCCAGAATTGGTGTGAGAGAGAGCAGAGGTGTGGTGGGCACACTGGAGTCCATGTTGGTTAAGGGTTGGTCTCTCCTGTTGGTGCTGCCCTCTAGTGTTTGCTCAGCACTGCTCTCTGGTGGGTTCACTCATTGCTGCCTCCGGTGTTAGCTGTGTGGAAGAACAAGCTGGACCGGGACAACTTACCATCAATTTAGTCATTCTACTCTGGGACATGGGGCAAATTTGTTTTCTTCTTTGTGACTACATTTCTGAAATCATAACTGTATGTGCTACTTGTGCTATGTGCAGTGCACTGTTTGCTGTTGATAATGTGTATTGTACCTTGGCCCTGGAGGGACGCTGTTTCATTTGGCTATATTCATGTATGGTTGAATGATAATTAAACTTGATCTTGAATTTGAACTAAAACCAAATTTCCTCAACTTTCACCTCCAATTCCACCAGCAATAACTGGTAACATTTTATTAGAACATTGAGCGTGAAAGAGGAGCAGGCCCTTTGGCCCATGATGTTGTGCTGAACTAATTAAATGAGTAATTAAACACCTGACAAAGCTGATCCCTTCTGCCTACACATGGCCCATATCCTTCCCTTCTTTGTACATTTATGAGAACAAAAGCAATAGGAACAGCAGTTGGCAAACTGTTAAGACTGCTGTGCCATTCGATAAGATTATGACTGGTCTAGTTGTGGACTCCACCTACCTGCTCTTTCCCCATAACTCCTAATTTCCCTGCTATGTTAAGACCTAATTACCTTAAATATATTCAATGGGGTAGCCTCTATTGTTTCGCTAGGCAGAGAATTCCACAGATTCACTCTACTCAAAAAAGCAGATTCTCTTCATCTCTGTCCTAAATCTATTCCCCTGAATCTTGAGGCTATGTTCCCTAGTTCTAGTCTCACTCACCAGTAGAAACACTTTTCCTGTCTGTATCTTATTTATCCCTTTCTTGATTTTATATGTTTCTATCAAACTTACTCCCTTTCACATTAAATATATACTCTCTGGTATGAGCTATTTTGACACCGAGAAAAAGATACTAGCTGCCTAACCTATTTATTAGCTTTCCTAAATACTTGCTGTTCCTGCATCTGAGCCTTTAGTAAATCATGCTCAGATCCCTCAATAACTGTAATCTCTCACTATTTCAATAATATACCTTTTAATTTTATCTACCAGAATGAGTAAGTTCAAATTTTCCCCACATTACACTCCCGTTACCTGGTCTTTACCCACACATTTGACTTATCCATAACTACCTGCAACCTCCAAGAGGCACAGAGTTAGCCAGCGTGGAAATGAGTCATTAGGCCCAATCTAGTCCACGCCGACTAAGATGCCCCGGTTCCACTGACGAACCAGGTAGTGGCGTGGTTTAGTATCACCATCGAAAGAGGCAGCAGCACGCACTCGAGCATTGGCACAGGAGTTCTGCTGAGGCATCCTGCATGGGAGGTTGAGCACATGATCTCCCGGGGGTGTCATCCAGCGACTGACGTGATCCACGTGGGTCCTCTGGCAAGGGTGCAAGGATGATTGATCCTGAGGTTCTGTGCTTCATTGTACTGTGATTTGGAGCATTGTCATCAGTTTTGATCACCCTTTTATAGGAAAGATGTTATTGATCTAGAAAGAGGGCAGAAAAAGGTATATTGGGATGCTGCCTGGACTTGGGGGGGCCTAAGTTACCAGAGAGGATTTTATTCCCTTGAATTTAAGGGGTGCCTGACAGAGGTATGTATGATCATGGGGGCATAGACAGCGTTAAAGCACATAACACGAGGAGATCTGCAGATGCTAGAAATTCAAACAACACACACAAAATGCTGGTGGAACACAGCAGGCCAGGCAGCATCTTTAAGGACTGTCGACGTTTCCGGCTGAGACCCTTCGTCAGGACAAAGCATGTAGCCTTTTTCCCCAGGAACGAGGTGCTGAAATAAAGTGGGAAAAGTTTAAGAGTAGAGGCAAGGAATTTATAAAGGACGTCAGGGACAGCTTTTTCGTACGTAAGGTGGTGCATGTTCAGAATGAGCTGACAGAAATAGCGGTCGAGCCAGGCACATAAGCTATGTTTAAAAGCCATTGAGATAAGTACATGGATAGAAGATGTTTAGAGAGCTATAGGCTAAATATGGGCAAATAGGACGAACTCACAGGGAAACACAGTTGGCATGAGTTAGTCGGACTGGAGGGTCTGCTCCCATTCTGTATGACTAATTCAAGTTAATGTGTTTTGGGGGTGGGGGGAGGTGTTGACAGGAATGTGTGTTCCTGACAATGGTTATTACCCTGTTTTTTAACTTGTTAACTTACTGTTCCTCCCTTAGCCAACCAACCCAAAGAGAGGATGGTTTGTGCCGCCATTCGGAGGCAATCCATGGTGGGTGTGTCTGGCCGCTGGCCTCCCAGCTCTCCTCATCACCATCCTGATCTTCATGGACCAACAGATCACAGCCGTCATTGTCAACAGGAAGGAGCACAAACTGAAGGTCAGCATTTGACGTGTGTTAGTGATCTGATGGGGTTTGGTTCACTTATCGTCTCGTGCTGAGGGTTTTCAGTTGGTCAGAGTCCTCTGCTTTCTCCAGGGCCTTACAAAATTCCTGCCAATCATGAATGATTTCCCTATTTCCAGTGGGTAAGTTCCCACTGACTCCCAGAGTTATATTGAATTACAGAAATGTTTCTACAATTTCCTGGGGGAACATTTGCGCTGAGTTCCCATTGTTATAGTTGAATGCATGCAATATCTGAATAACGTGGGTGACTTTGTAGCACAGTTATAGATTGGCAGGCATTACTGAGTCATGGCTGAAATATGATCATATTTGGGAGCTTAACATCCAAGGATACATGTTCTATCAAAAGGACAGACAGGTTGGCAGAAAGGATGGTGTTACCCTGTTAGTAAAAAAAAATTATATCAGATCTTTAACAAAGGTGACGTAGGATTGGATGATGTAGAATCCATATGGATCAAGTTAAGAAGCAGGACCTATACAAGTAGGTTGGTGCTGGATCCCATGAGAGGATTTTTAGAATGCTACAAGATAGCATTTTTAGAGCAGCTTATGGTTGAGCCTACTAGAGCATCAGCTATTCTGGATTGGGTGTTGCGTAATGAACTGGATTTAATTAGAGTTTAAGATAAAGGAACTCTTTGGGGGACATAGATCACAATATGATGGAATTCACCCTGCAATTTGAGAAGAAGCTGAACTCAGGTATATGAATATTACAGTGGAGTAAAAGGAATTACAGAGGAATGAGAGAGGAGCTGGCCAATATTGATTGGAAGGGGGCACTAGCAGCGATGGCGGCAGAACAGCAGTGGCTGGAGTGTCAGGTTCAATTCGAAAGGTGCAGGATAGATACATCCCAAAGAAGAAGTCATCTTCTAAAGGCAGGATGACACAACCGTGGCTGACAAGAGAAGTCAATGCCAAAATAAAATCAAAAATAAGACATATAATAGAGTTAAAATTAAGTTAGAGGATTGGGAAGCTTTTAAAAACCAACAGAAGGTAACTAAGAAAGCCATAAAGGTGGAAAAGATGAAATACCAACATAAGCTAGCCAACAACATTAAAGAGGATATCAAATGTTATTTCTTCAGACATATAAAGAGCAGAAGGGAGGTGAGTATAGACATGGTTCTGGAGAGTTAGTAATGGGGGGTAAGGAAATGGCAGACAAACTGGATAAGCAGGATAGACAAAAGTGAATTGGTGGATGTTGTGTACTTGTACTTTAAGAAGGTCTTCGACAAAGTGCTAATATGAGGCTGCTTAACAAGTTCAGAGTGCATGGTGTTACAGAAAAGATACTAGCATGGATAAATCATTGGCTGATTGGCAGGAGACAAAGTGTGGGAATACAGGGAGCCTTTTCTGAATAGCTGCCGGCGACTGTTGTTCCACAGGGGTCAGTATTGGGACCACTTCTTTTTATGTTGTAGTTCGATGATTTGAATGATTGAGTTAATGGCTTTGTGTCCCAAAACACACTTCTTGTAAGATATTATCCTCTCTGGTACTTTCACAGAATATCTTAAATCTTTAAATTGGTATAATCCATATTTTCTGACTCTATATATATGTTTCATTAACCCGAATCATATGTAATCCTGAAACCCCTATTAAATCTCCTTTTCCTTAGCCAACAGTCCCTGGACAGCCCTGAAACCATTCAGTAGCCCCACTCCAGTGTGTCTGGGCTCCAAATTATTGGTGTCATCCGTGGGTGACGGGTTTCTGAGGTCCAGGCACTTGGTTTTAGTGACCATAAGATCAGCTTGGCCATATCGGCTTCAGATGCTGACGGGAAGGACCATCCTGCGTCAGGATAAAGGGTTATCACACACTTGTCTTTCCAGGAATTTTAATCACTTGATGCCAGGCCCTTCTTGGCAAGAGTTCCTGCTGACATTAATCACACAGAGGAACAAGTCTGGCAGTACTTCTCTAACCCCACAGCGATGCAAGATCTCTGCTCCCTTTCAACCTAGAACACAGGGCAGGAACAGCCCATTGGCCCACCATGACTGTGCCAACTGTGATACCAATCTAAGCAAATACTAACTGCTTGCATGTGGTCTATACCCCTTCATTCCCTGCCTGTTCATGTGTCTGTGCAGACTTTTACTCTGCCCTTCATGCCATTGTTCAACCTCTGGTTGCCACACCTATGGACAGAGCACCAAATTCAGGATTTTCCTCCCATAGACCTCTGCTACTTTGAGATGTCCCTTGACCTTATCTCTTTGACCACGTCTTTAGTTACTGCTGTGGTGTGGAATCAGCTTGATTTTGTTTGATAGTACTCCCCCGAAATATTTTGAGGTAATTTTTCCATGCATTTTATGTAAACGGAAGCTGCTGTTGCTGAGATAGTCCTCTACCAACTCAATGGACAGGGCAGCAGAACCATAGGGATGTCCACCAACTGGGACTTGCCTTTCAAGCCTACACCATCCTGACTTGGAAATATCTGGCCATTCCTTCACTGTCTCCAGGATCAAAATCCTGGAACTCCCTTCCTAACAGTATTGTGGGTACACCCACACCTCAAGAAGTGCAGAACTTCAGTAGGGAAATTCTCCACCACCTTCTTGATGATGGGCAATTAAATGCTGGCTCAGCCTCTGAAGCCCACGTTTTCATACAAAACGGGTGGTTGGATAGAAAATTAGGTGCCTAGAAAGAGAGAAAGAACAGAAATAGTTCTTGGGTGAACTCAGCTCATTGACATTCACCATCATAAATACTGATTGAATGGTGTCAATAACCTTTCCACCCTCCTGTGCCCCCACTCTCACGCCTGCCTCTTTCACACTTTCAACATACCCCTCCCTTAGAACAAGCTGACTTTAAGCCATTTCTGTCTTTTCTCTGAAACAATGAGTTAACCGGGGAGGTGGCTGTGTATCCAAGAGCAACTGGAGCGATAAAAGGCAAGAATATAGATTGCAGCCACTTAAAAACAATTCCTGTGGAACAAGAAAAAGAAACAAAAATATAAGGCGTTGCTAGTCCTGCTCTATTTTACACTAGTTCCGAAGCTGACTGCCAAGAACAGGTCAAGGCGGCTTCACACAGATCAGTGATGCTAAAAGAAGTTAACGGTGGATGATGCATCATCAATAAGCAAAGGAGGAAATGTCCCTGAGTCAGGCTGGTCACGTCCAGGCAGCGTGGACCCGGACTCCCGCTGGAACTCCCACTACCAATCACCGCTCCTCTCGCTACTCTACAACCTACAGACTCACTTTTCGGGAGTCTTTACAACTAGATAAGCTAGGGGCATTTAAGAAAAGCTTAGATAGGCATGCAGATAGTAGAAAAGTGGAGGCCTGTGTAGGAGGGAAGCGTTACATTGATCTTAAAAACTTTGGCATAACTCCATGAGCTGAGCTGATCGACCTGTACTGTGCTATTACTCTCAGTATTACTTTTTATTTGCATTGTTCGTCTTCTTTTGCTCATTGGGTCTTTGTGTATTTATGTATAGTTTTCATGAATATCTTTTCCCCATCGGTGGGGGAGAAGAGAGAGAAATTGCCTTTCAACTCATGAGAGAGCATAGACCATCAACTTTTTGCTGTTGATGTTTCTATAGCAGGCAATTTCTTTTCTACGAGGTCGAGTTGCTAGCTCGGTGCTCAACCCAGCACGGATGGCAAGCATGCATGGGAGCCGGCTGGGTTTGAACTTGGCACCTTCCGCCCCAAAGTCCAGCGCTGATGCCACTACGCCACCAGCCAGCTTTTCCCCATCAGTGCCTGCAAGAAAATGAATCTCATTGTAGTATATGGTAACATATACTCTAGTTGTTTAAATACTAAATTTACTTTGAACTTTGGGTGGGGAATTCAATAGCACCATGGGAGCACCTTCACTGGAAGGTGGTTCACCCCCCCCCCCCCCCCCAACTTCTCAAGAGCACTTAGGGATGAGCAATAAATGCTGGTCGTGTAGGTAGTGCCCACCTCCTGGGAACTAATGATCAGATGTGTGGGAGGAAGGCAGGGTGTCTCTACCTGATGTGAGCCTCACGTAGAATCACAAGGAGGAACCACATCACTAACCTACCGTTTGGCTCAAGGAGCCTTTCTGTCAGCAGGTCTCTTCCTCCCACAGCCATTTGTCTTTACGCCTCCTCATTTAGTGTCGTAGTGTCGTACAGCACAGAAAGAGGCCCTTCAACACAACTCATCCATGACAACTAAGATGCTCATAGCTAGTCCCATTTGCCTAAGTTTGACTCAAATCTTTCTATCCTATCCATCTACCTGGTCAAATTTTTTTTTAGTGTCTTAATCACTTCCTCTGACCAAAAGACTTTGTACCAAGCTCCCTTACCTCATTAGGTCATTCCATATATTGACCATACCCAGTGTAAAAAGTTACCCCTCACATTCCTATTAAATCTTAAAACCCCAACGTTCTGGAAAAGCTGTGAAAAAGACTGTGCCTTCACCCTATCTGTGTCTCTCATGATTTTATAGACCTCTATAAGTTTACACATCCGTCTCCTATGCTCCAAGGAATAATGTCCTACCCTACCCAACTTCTCCCTATAACCCAATCCCTTGAATCCTGGCAACATCCTTATAAATCTTTTCTATGCTCTTTCCAGCTTAATGCTATAATTCTTTTAACAGGATAACCAAATTGGTACATGGAACTCTAGATGTGGTCTCACCAGCGTCTTGCACAGCTGCAAAATAGCAGATCAACTTCTATACCCAGTGCCCTGATCAATGGGGGCCAGTATGTCAGAAGCCTTTTTCACCACCCTGCCTACCTCTGACATGTTTCCAGGGAACAATGAACTGTGTTTAATGCCACAACTGTGACATAGATTCTGCTTTCTCTGTTTTTACAGAAAGGGGCTGGCTATCACCTCGACCTCTTTTGGGTGGCAATCCTCATGGTTATCTGCTCCTTCATGGGGTTGCCATGGTACGTAGCAGCCACTGTCATCTCCATTGCCCACATTGACAGCTTGAAGATGGAGACTGAAACCTCAGCACCTGGGGAGCTGCCCAAGTTCTTGGGAGTCAGGTAGGTAACATCTCGGGTGCTGGGCTGGGAAGCTAGGATTTATGCAATAAACGTGTGATACAATCTACTTATCAAGGATAGAGATCAGTGCATAAGCAATCTACGCCACTATTCAGCAGGGTAACCTGAGCTTCCGTCTCAACCGGCTTTACTCTCCAATTCCCATATCCCTTTTTCTAAAATGCAGAGAGGATATGGGGAATATTGCCTCAATGGACAGTCACACAGCATGAAAACAGACTGTATGCCAATTTGGTCCATGCCATCAAGATCCTCCATCCATCTTAGAGCCATTTGCCAGCATTTGGCCCATAACCTCCTACATGTACCTGTCCAACTGTCTTTTAAAGGTTGGTTATAGTACTCGTCTCATCCACTTCCTGGTAGCTTATTCCACACAGATTACCCCTCAGTCTCTTACACTCCAAGAAAAACAGATCTAGCTTGT
This sequence comes from Hypanus sabinus, assembly GCF_030144855.1. NCBI lineage: Eukaryota > Metazoa > Chordata > Chondrichthyes > Myliobatiformes > Dasyatidae > Hypanus > Hypanus sabinus. The sequence continues at coordinate 159,992,672 of NC_082708.1, read as the reverse complement.
ACAACCTCTCCCTATAACTGAGTCCCACAAGGCCAAGCAACAACCTTGATATCTTCCCAGTTTAATAATCTCTTTCCTGTAGCAGTGTGACCAAAACTGAAAACAGGACTTCAAATATAACATCACCACAGCATGATCTCCCAATTTCTGGACTCATTACCCTGACTTATGAAGTCCAACCTTGTCAAGCCTCGTCAAACCAAGCCAATGAGTCAACCAGAGCAGCAAGATAAGGAAGGCAGTGAGATAAGCAGGACACTGAACCAACCAGGCTAAGAGTGTGTGACAACCAGGACAGTGCGATAACTAGCAGTCTGTCTATGCTCATGACGTTGGTGAGAAAACCAGGGACAGCTCCGGAGTTGACTTGGTGCCAGGGTCTTCCACTACTACCTGAGAGAGGAGGTGGGCTCTCAGTACCTCTGGCAGTGCAACACTCCGTCTGAGAGAACCTTTGTACCCAAATGCCTGAGCTCGTCAGCAGTGTTAGTACATCACTCCAAACTCCACCGTCACGCGCTGTAGGATGGGGATGCTCAGTCACCCATGCAACCACAATTCCTGTTTTGTAAAGTTCTGTGAGTTTTAAGCTGACTTCCTTGTTGAGCTGCTGCTGTTTTGCTTTATGTCCAGGGAGCAACGAGTAACGGGCATTTTTGTCTTCATTCTGACTGGTGTCTCTGTCTTCTTGGCTCCCATTCTAAAGGTACCTCATTTAAGCATTTATTAATTTTTTTAAGAAGTAATGTTTTTATGTGTTGTAATTGACTGCACAATTCAACAGCATTGACCCACTGTCTTTCTCTCGTCTCTTTGTCGAAGTTTCAGTTTCCCTCTGGTAGGAGAACACCATTTAACCTACTGTGTGTCTCATAATCGCAACAGGAAATTGGTAACACAAGCTACGCACATGTCATGCACACATATACTCTCTCTCTCTCTCTCTCTCTCTCTCTCTCACTCTCACTCTCACTCTCACTCACACACACACATTGTGAGCTGCTGCTTTGTTTCACTGCTACAGCACACTTCTGCCTCCTTGTGACAATTGTGTGCCAGTGCTTCAAAGACATATTGAACAAACGGACTCATGCTATTAGTTGAGGCTTACACATCCTCAAAATACTAAAAAGATTTATTTTCACTATGCAAAATCAACACCTTCCCCTGCTGTGAGTTAAGGTGAACAATGAGGTGTGGGATTCTCTGCCCACTGTGAGAGAAACTATGTCCATGCGTTTCCTAAGCCCTGAGAGTATTCTGATGGGGTGGGGAAGGTGAAGATGACCCTGGTTAGAGGTATGAGAATGATATTTATGATTTGGACCTTGTGCCATCTGGAAGGAGATCAGGAGGGCTGATGCACAAACATCTGTCCAGCACTCCTGGTGAAGCTTGCTTCCCCCACCAAACAAATAAACGCGCGCGTGCGCGCACATACACACACACACACACACTCTCTCTCTCACACTGTTCTGTCTGATGGCTATAGATAAAGGAATTGGTTATTAAAATGGGTTTATTATTGCCATGTGTATTGCATTGAACTGCTACTAAGTTAACCAATTTCACAACACATGCCGGTGATAATAAACTGGATTCTGAAGATACAGTCAATGCTTTGTTTTGAATGCCATCATAAGTTACATGAGTTTGGTACAAGGGATAAGCAATAACAACATTTAGATTATAATGTTACAATTAAAGAGAAATTTCAGTGCAAGCAGACCATAACATGCAAGGGGCATGTCGAAGTAAGATTGTGAGGTTAAGAGGTCCACTCCAGAACTTTATAGCAGTGGGATAAAACCTGTCCTTGACCCTGATGGTGTGTGCTTTCAAGCTTTTGTATCTTCTCCCCAGTGGAAGTGGGAGAAGAGAGTGTATCTCGGATGGGTAGAGACTTTGACTGTGCTGGCTGCTTTTCTAAGGTATGGAGAAGTTCAGACAGGGTCAATGGAAGTGAGTGAGGCTGGTTAGCATGATGGACTGCACTGCGTGCACCACTTTGTGGAATCTCCTGCGGTCTTGGGCAGAGCACGTGCCGTACTAAGCTGCAATGAATCCAGACAGAATGCTTTCTATGGCGTATCTGAGGGTCTACAAGAGCATGCTGATTTCTTTAGACTTCTGTGGAAGTTGAAGCACTGGTGAGTTTTCTTGGCCATTGTGTCTCCATAGTTGGACCAGGATAGGCTATTAGTGTTGTAATAGAAAAATGAAGCTGGCAACCATCTCCAGCTCAGCATCACTGATGCATTGAGGGGCATGTGTTCTGCCCCGATTCCTGAAGACAATGACTAGCTCTTTGGTTTGTCTGATCCCCTACCACTAGTCTGTCTTGTCATTATTGGAGATCCAGCCCACTGGAGTGGAGTCATTTGCAGGTGGAGTTAGATCAGAGTAACATGCGTTTAGAAAGCACACCACAGCTTCTTACAGACATCTCAAACACTGCACAAGCCAGTGAGATGTGTAGGGGCTGTAATAATGAAGGAAAGGTGTAAACTGATTGTTCAAGGATAAACATTAGCCCAAACGTCAAGAAAATCTCCCTTGGTTCCTGTGTAGTCTTTTTGTGTGCAGCTGGGAGCATTTGGAGCCTCTGTTTTAAACCAATGACAGCATCCAAAGGAACTACAGTCTTAAGAAGGCAGAATCCAGCATCAAGGGTCCCCTCCATCCAGATCATGACCTCTTCTTGCTGTTACCTTCAGGCAGGAGGTACAGAACCCAGAATCCCACACCACCACTTTCAGGAACAGCCACTTTCCTGCATCCATCAGGCTCTTGAACTGACCTGCACAAGCTCTAGCTCAGTAACAGAACACTTCGGACCATGTATTGTCTCAGTTTGTGTCTTTGTATGAAGGTCTTGCTTTTGCTCAGTCACCGTATGGTATTATTTGAAGTATAATTTATATTTTGTGTGTTGTTTGTTCTTATATACTTATGATGCTTATGTGAGCAAGTTTTTCATTGTACCTGTACCTCACCATACTTGAGCTTCTACTTGACCTGACAAACAGTGCCCACGACTGTACTGGAGTGTTTGTACCCCACTCTGTTACTAAGACTTCTTTCTTGCTTCTAGTTCATACCGATGCCAGTACTGTATGGAGTATTTCTGTACATGGGTGTTGCTTCCCTGAATGGTGTACAGGTGAGTAGCCACTATTCCAAGTTCACAGTACTCCAGACAAACTCCCTTGTGATTATTAGGCCTTTGTTACAGTTGGAGTGAACACCTCTGGGAAGAATGTAATCAAAGAGGTGTACAAAATTATGTGTATCGCTAGGGTGACTGCACACAGGCTTCTTCCCCTTGGTTTGGGTGGGACTAGAGCAAGAGGTTTATAGTGAAAGGTGAAATATTTACTGGGAATCTGAGAGGTAACTTTACTCGGAGGGTGACGCTGGTGTGGAACGAGCTGCCAGTGGAATTGATAGATGCGGGTTCAATTGTAACAGCTTAGAGAAGCTTGGATAGGTACCTGGACGGGAGGTGTTGGGAGGGATATAGTCCAGGTACAGGTAGATGGGACTAGGCAGAAGATCAAGTCAGCATGGACTAGGTAGGTCAAAGAGTCTGTTTCAGTGTTGCAGTTCACTAAAGAGATTCTCCCTGAAACTCCTTGAGATTTCAGCCACCTTGAGCCAATTAATGGTGGTTCTCCTTCAAAACAGACCATGAGAGTTTCTAAAGTGGAAAAGCCACTGTACTGGGGCAGTTCCACTCTCTCAACCCCCAAAGTCTGGGTCCAGTGGTTTGAGTAGTCGTCACAACCGGGGTCTTCCTTGGTGCAGCGGATGACCGTGCCTCATCAGGCCCCTCGCTCAGAAACCGCCTTCCCAGCTGCTGGGCCTCGTCCGCCCAGTCCGTGAGAGCTGGCTTTGTGTGCTAGCACAGTCACTGGGATATGAGGCCAGGGTACCGGGGTTTGGCTGCTGTCACATGCAAGCAGCTACTTGGAGCCTCAGAAGAGAGCTGAGCGTCCGGTAGGGACCAAAGATGAGTGAGCGGCCCCAGATTGGACACAATAAGCCTCTTCACCAGAGGTGCTACCCTTCCCTGGACACCCCATATCTCCTCATTGATCGAGCCATAAAATTATAGAATTATACAGTAAGGGAATAGGCTCCTCAGCCCAATTCATCTATGCCAAGCAAGTTGCCTAACTCAACTATTCCAATTTGCCTGCATTTGCTCCATAATCCTCTAAGTCTTCCTTATTTGAACATGTCCAGCTATCTTTTAAACATTGCAATTATATCCATTGCTTGTACTTCCTTGGGCAGCTTGTTCCATACACCCACCATCTTCTGTGTGAAAAACCTGTTACTCCGGTCCATTTTAAACCTTTCCCCTCTTACCTTAAACTGTACGCTTTGAGTGACAACTGAGGAGTCCTGGATCGTGCTCCATCACAAGCCTGATGTGTCTCGTAATTGGTGAAGGGCATTGAGGTGTCAGGGGGTAAGGATCCAGTGAGAGGACTTGTTCTTGAGGCTGAGGGAGCAATGGATTGAGGGTGAAGGCTCCGCTTTATGGTTTCAGTTCATGGACCGGTTGAAGTTGCTGCTGATGCCTGCAAAACACCAACCAGACTTCATCTACCTGCGTCATGTCCCCCTGCGCAGAGTGCACCTCTTCACCTTCATTCAGGTAGTCTGTCTCACCATGCTGTGGATCTTGAAGTCAACGGTGGCAGCCATCATCTTTCCAGTCATGGTAGGTTGCCTCACTTCTTTACAGAGCTCACTGCAAGCCTTGAGTGCTGTTGGGCTGTTGGTGTGGAGTTTGCACGTTCTCTTTGTGACCATTTGGGTTTCCCCCAGGTGCTCTATCCCTACCTCTATATCTCTTCCCTAGTCCCTCCCACCACGGATCCCTGTACTGATCTACATTTAAGGAAAAAAGTCTTCCCAAAGTTCTCAGCGTACAGTTCGGCCCTGGTTATGTTGGCAGTAGCAATGAAGCAATAGTTACACTAGGATTTCTCTCAACCTCCACAACCTCAGCGAAACTAACATAAGTTTCTCCAACCTCTCCTTATACTGTAGCTTATACCTTCCAATCCAGGCAGCATCCTGCTGAACCTTCCAGAACACATATCAGTACACACAAATGTCCCCAAATCCCTCTCCAGTAAAGTCACATTTAACTTACTCCAAAATTATGGTGAGTGGTGATGTTCCTGGTTGCTATTGGTAAATTCCAAGCTGCTCTAAATCAGCACAAGCAGGAGCGTGGTGAGGATGATTGTGAAGCCTAATTCCCTGGCCTTCCTGCTTATAGAGTGTCAGTTCTGGTGATCCTGGTGGATAGAATGTGACATTTGGGTTGGAATATGCTGGCTGTGTTTCGTTTAACCACTGCAGCCTTGGAGTATTATAATGGATTCTCCTTGGTGTCTACAGATCCTGGCGCTGGTAGCCGTAAGGAAAGCAATGGACTACATCTTCACCCAACATGACCTTAGCTTCCTGGATGATGTCATCCCAGAGAAGGATAAGAAAAAGAAAGAGGATGACAAGAAGAAAAAGAAGAAGATGAGTGTAGACAGTGATAACGAAGATGTGAGGAATGGCTAAGTAATTTAGTAACTGGCTGTTAAATTAATCCTGCAGATCCGACCATAACTGAAACATGTGACTAATAAATGGTAAAATATAGTTCCCACTTTAGGCAATAATCCATCAGAAATGAATTTCAAATTCTTTCCAGCACAGACGACTTTCGGCCAGTCAAACCTGTTACAGGCTCTCCCATTAGGCCTGCATATTTTTTTTTAAATTGTTGCCAGTTTCCTTGAGAAAGGTCCCACTAAACCTGCTATTGAAGAATTTCTAAGTTCAAAGTAAATATATTATCAAAGTGTATATATCTGTTGCCATATACAACAAGGAGATTCATTTTCTTGTGGGCATTCACAGTAGAGTATAAAAAACGCAATAGAGTCAATGAAAGACTGCCCCAACAGGACAGAGAGCAATCAGTTTGCAAAAAAACAAATTCTGCACATATAAAAAAGAGAAATAATAATAATAAATAAACAAGCAATAAATATCGAGTACATGAAATGAGGAGTCCTTGAAAGAGAGTCCCTGGGTTGTTGGAACAGTTCAGTGCTGGGGTGAAAGAAGTTGAGTGAAGTTATCCCACCTGGTTCAAGAGCTTAATAGTTGAGGGGTAATAACTGTTCCTGAACTTGGTGGTGTGAGTCCTGAGGCTCCTGTACCACCACCTTGTCAGCGAGAAGAGAGCATGGTCTGGATGGTGGGTGTCCTTAGAGATGGATGCTGCTTTCCTGCGATAGATGTGCTCCGTGATGGGGAGGGCTTTCAGTGATGGATTGGGCCAGATCCACTACTTTTTATAGGCTTTTTCATTCAATGGCATTGGTGTTTCCATACAAACCATGATGCAACCAGTCAGCATGCTCTCCACCTCACATCTATGGAAGTGTGTCAAAATTTTAGATGACATGCTGAATCTTTGTAAGCTTCTAAGAAAGTAGAGTTGCTACCGTACTTTCTTCTTAACGCCACTTTCGAGCTGGATCCAGGACAGATCCTCTGAAATAATGACACTGAAGATTTTAAAGTTGCTAACAGTCTCCGACTCTGATCCCCTGATAAGAATTGTCTCATGCACCTCTGCTTTCCTCCTCCTAAAGTCAATAATCAGCTCCTTGGCTTTGCTGGCATTGAGTGAAAGGCTGTTGTTGTGACACCACACAGCCAGATTTTCAGTCTCCCTCCTATATGCTGATTCATCACCACCTTTGATTCAGCCAGCGACAGTGGTGTCAGCAGCAAAGTTAAAATGGTGTTCGAGTTGTGCTTAGCCGCACAGTGGTATGTATAAAGTCAATAAAGCAGAGGCTGAGCACTGTGCTCTGGTGCACCTGTGCTGATGGAGATGTTACCACATTCTTTTTAGGCTCTGGTATAATTGAAGCCCACCTGAAGTAGGTAGATATCTCAGATGGTCGAAGCAAGAGGTTAAAGATATTGGTGAACGTTCCAGCAAGTTGATACGCACAAGTCTTTAGAACTCAGCCAGGTACTCTGTCTGTATGCTTTCCATGGATTCACCCTCATGAAGGGTGCCCCCACATCATCTTCAAAGACTGAAATCACAGGTTCATTGGAGGCTGTGGGAGTTCATAAAGGTGCTGCCACATTATGACTTTTGAAACTGAGCATAAAAGACATGGAGCTCATCTGGGAACGAAGGCCTGTGGTCACCTATGTCGCTCGGTTTCATTTTGTAGGCAGTGATAGCATTTAAGCCCTGCCACAGCTGTTGAGCATCCTCCTGCGATTCCAGTTTGATCTGGGTTTGCCACTTTGCTCATGAGTTGGCTTTCCGGAGATCCTATCTGAACCTGTTGGATTTTACTTGGTCACTAGACCTGAATACCAATGATCTGCCCCTCAGCAGGTTGTGCCTCCAGGGCTTCTGGTTAGGGAAGACTCTGAATGATATTATGGAGTTATACTCGTCTACAACTGTTTTAATAAAGTCTGTGAAAATCATGGTGTATTGGTTCAGATCTTCTTGACGAGTCCTTGAATATGGCCCAGTCCACTGACTAGAAACAGTCTCGTAGCTGCCCCTTTGCCTCTTGTGACCACCTCTCTGTTGTCCTTATCTTTGGAGGCTTGTTCTTTAGCCTCTGCCTGTAAGCAGGTCAGAGGAGGATAGCTGAGTGATCAGATTTCCTGAACTGTGGTCTAAGCATGGAACGGTAGGCACTTCTAAGCAGAGTGTTACAGTGGTTAATTGTATTGGGACCCCTGGTGCTGCAGGTGATATGTTGATGATAATTGGGCAGAGATTGCTTCAAACAAACCTGACTGAAGTCCCTGACAATGACTTGAAAGACAGGGAGTAAGGCTGTTTCTTGTTTGCTGATGACAGCATTCAATACAGCGAGACCCTGTATAACCCTGCCCTTTGGCAGTTTGTGAACTGCGGTCAGGATCATGAGCAGAACCTCATGGTAAGTAGAATGGTTGCCACTTACTCATTAAATGTTCAAGGTCAGGAAGCAAAGACTGAGCACCGCAAAGAGTTTAACGTGAAATACAGATGCCACTTTTTTCCTTCTCTAAATCAGCAGTCCAATCCATCCTGTGTATCAAGAAGCCCTCAGGTCTTACCGAAGTATCCGGTGTGTCCAGAATGAGCCATGTCTCCATGAAACAGAGAAGGCAGCAATTTCTTATTTCCCTCTTATACAATAATCTTGTTCTTAGGTCCACAGTCATATTCTCCAGTGACTGTGTGGTTGCTAACAAGATGCTGGGTAAAGTACATTTGATGCCTCTTCATTTTAGCTGCTTGGGGATCCCCCTTCCTACCTCTGTTTCAGCCCTGGTGATGTACCTTTGTCTCTCTCACCCCTGAGAGTTGTCTGCCGAGTCCATCAGAAGATCATGAAATTCCTAGTTTGCTACAAGACAGTTCAAAAGTATGTTACTTAAAGGGAAATGACAGGCTACAGACTGCAGTGAGAGTAGTTCAAAAGAAGTGTATTTAGAAGTTTTGTAGGCTGCCCGCAACATGTTGTTATGGTTGGTTCGTGTGGTGCTTCAATTTGTGTCATCTGGTTACCAATTCTCCCACTGCTTCTCCCCATTGAAGCTCTTCTGTATCACAGATGGTCCCTGTGACCTGCTTTGTTATCGGGCAACCCATCCAATCACAATTTGCCTTTTAAAACATGGAAACTGGCCCAAGGAGGTGATCCCTGGCTGGGAGCAATGTTATCAGTGCTGTATCACTGCAGTAATATTGATTGCAGTTTATTTTAAGAAGACATCTTTTAAGAGAGAGGGTTTATATTGACCCTCTGGTTTGGGAGAAAGAGCTCAGTTCTCCTCTCACTGTTCCTAGTCTTTCTGAGGTCAACACTGAACTGCCGTGCTCTAAATTTCAGTGACCCTTTTGTCCAGGGCTCATCACAATCAATTATTTCAAAATTACCTTTCACTCCCATGATATGAACACATTATCACAGTGAACTATCTGCTGTCCAGGAACCAAAACCAACCCACATCGAAGATGTGATCATCCCATTGCCCAGTTGGAACTCAACACAACCAAGTGTGTTATGAATAATTGATATGGAAATTGCTGGTTATTAAGCACTACCTTTGTTTATGACCAGAAGGGACAGGAAGACTTGAGGCTAAATGCAATTGTGTTTCCCGTGACTCGAAGAGGAACCTCTTCATGTTTATGGGTCTTGGTGAGATGGTGGCAATTCCCTAAAAAACCTATCCATGTCAATATCATGGTCACTCCATTTGATGTAGGTCAGTGTGGGTATTGGGGTCTTGCTGTAATTAACAATTAACAATGAAGAGGAGGAGCGGTCAACTAGTTCCCAGTATTCCCAGTTGTTTTCCAGCATAAAGTCTGCACAACCTCATATGCACCATGACATTTGTTAGTGTGAACATAGTACAGTAAACAGAGGGATTTGCACTTCAATCCTTGATGTTGTGCCGAACTAGTAAACTTGTTTAACTATTAAAATGGTAATAAAATGCATAATTGTCCCTGCTGCCAACACAATGTCCACATCCCTCCACTCTCTACACATTCATGTACCTACTTAAGTATCAGTTAACTGCCTTTATCCTCAACTGCCTCAACCACCACATCTGGCAGAGTATTCCACAGACCCACCACAAAATGTGTTTTTAAAAAAAAAGCACCATACACCTCCTTCGTAATACCCCCTCTCACCTTAAATAAATGTCCTCTAGTTTTAACCCTCTAGTGTGGATGGTGTTGCAGTCAAAATTAACTCTCCACAATTTGGACAGTTAGGCTTGCCAGTTTGTTCCTGGAGATTTCATTAGATCATCGCTGACTGCCGTCTTGCCATAGGTCATTGACATGCTTGTCCTTTCTGTTACCCGCTTTCCCCTCATCAGTCGGAAAGCAAGCAATCAATTGACTTCCTGATTGGATGCTTTGGATGTGGAAAACAAGTAGTTCATTTACCAGTTGTCTTGCAACCAACAAGACTTTAGTATTATTCACTAAAGTCTATACTGGTTGACTCTTGGGTATTTCTGATGAGTGGACAGAAGGTTATTTAAGTGAGAATAAACTTGAGTCCAAGTTTAGGAGCTCTGCTGGCTCTTGCTGAGGCTGTGTTGTTGGGAAAAGAACTTGATACTGGCTCAGGTCATCTCAGTCTCTCCCCTCACATTCTCTCTCTTCTGGCTTGGTTTTCCCAGCCTGAGGCCAAGACCGCCACCTTGATGTGATGTGTTGAAGACTGTTGATCATTGGTGAATCAGAATCAGGTTTATTATCGCTGGCATATGTCACCAAAGTTGTTAACTTTGTGGCAACAGTACAATGCAATACATGATAAATATAGAAATAAACTGAAATACTGTAAGTATATGTACTAGATATTAAATAGTTAAGTTAAGGTTAAGTAGTGCAAAAACAGAAATTTTAAAATAATAGTGAGGTGGTATTCATGGGTTCAATATCCATTTAGAAATCATATGGCAGAGGGGAAGAAATTATATGTGTCTTCAGGCTTCTGCACCTCCTTCCTCTCAGTAATGGTCTGATTGTTATCATTGATAATCAAGGTTGCAATATCAAAACATCATGTGGTGTGAAGTTAACCAACCAGCAATGGATGCCTTAACTAACATGGTGTTTCTCTTGGTTGGGTCCAAGCAAGGCAAGCCAAGCCCAAATCCTGTTACATCGATCAAAATGTTTATGTTTATGAGTTCATTATTTACATTTCTTATTGGCTGGGAGTAGCTTTTTTGTATTTTGTGCATTGCTGTTGTCTTGTTTAACATACCTTCTGAAATGTTTTTCAGTACTGAATCATGTTTCTGCTCCTTTGTGAATATATCCCATGGAAAACTTTGTCCTTTGACCAGACAGACTGTGATGCTGCCACATGTCATGAATTATCTGTCTAACCCTCAATGCAATGCAACTGCCCTGGTGCCACACTGCCACATGCCCATGTCCTCTATGTCATGCCTCTTCCTGCCAGTATCTGTAAACTTCTCCACTTGTCCTTTAGGCATCTGTGAGTGAGTGAGTGAGTGAGTGTGTTTGTGTGTGTTGTGCATGTGTAGGAGAGAATGAGTGTGCATGTGAAAGAGTGTTTCTCGTGTGTGTGTGTGTGTCTATTGAGCATGTGGGAGGGTGAATGAGAGCATACTTCTATGATAGTCTGTATGTGCTGTGGGTGTGTCCATGCGCACGCTTCTGTGAGTGTGTACATGTGTGTTGCACTTGTGTGTAGTGCTTCTGTGAGTGTGTTAAAGAGTCTGTGTGTGTTTGAGAGTGTGCTTCTATGAGTGTATACAAGTGTGTGTTTGTGTGCTTCTGTGAGTTTGTTTGTGTGTCTGTGAGACACCCTCCAGATCTAGTGGCATCTCTGAACAACATAGCTTTTGGACCCGTTCTGTTCATGCTGCAGAAACACCCGTGAAAGAGTGGAATTACAGGGGGCTGTCCCTCCTTTACCAGTGCAGTGGCATTGACGTAAACCCTTTGTTTTCAGTCAGTTAACCAGCTGACTGATGATCCTCTGCATTGTTGAGTATTCAGGTTACAGCCCTAACAACCATTGAAAGACAACAACATCTACTACAAGCAATTAATGCCATAACAAAGTCCACTCAGATCTTTTAAGAGTTGGTGCCCATTACCAGCACACACAGAAACCCTCACCCATCCTCAGCAGTTGGTATGGTCATTTTCATTCATTAGCTTTGAGCTCCAGTTTGTGATGTGCTGTTTTTAAGCATTGTAAACATTTCCTTCACAGTCTGATTACCCATACTCAGAAAAAGTTCCTGCAATTAAAATTTCAATGGACATGATGGAACGAGAACCCTTCCTAGGCAGTAACATATCTTCTGAGAGTGAGTAAAATCTTATGACTGCCACAATTCCATTCTGTCAATGGGATCATTTCACTCACACTTCTCACAATGTCCAATACCACCAACTCTTATTTATATCCCATTTCTACCATTTCCCACCTCCATCTCTTTCTCCCTCTCTCTCTCTCTCTCTGTCTCCGTCTCCTTCTCTCTCTCTGTCTCTTTCTTGCCACACTCCTGGACCTCACATGAACTGTGCTGTTAAAGCTCTGGCTAACAATCATCAGCTAACTGCTTCACTGGGAGCCATAACCAAATGTTAACCCTCCGTCTTTTGTCTCCCTTTTGCTGTCATTTCCTTTGAGTTTCAGGTCAGTGAATTCCTTTGCTTTATCTGCACGCTCTTTCCCTTAATCAGCGCAGAGAATGTGATTGGGAGGTTGTGCTTACACCCTGTCCTTTGAAAGCAGTCACTGTTCAACTGCAACCGGCCCTTCGTTCATGTGTTTGTGACTGCATGGGTATGGATTTCTGCTTTGCAAAATCATTCTGAAAATTTGCCCTTCAGTATGTGACCCCTGCACACGGTAGGAGTAAAGGCAAACCATGTGCGTGTAAAAGATAGTATACTCCGCCCTGTCCCCTCCCCTCAAGGATCTGGACCACCATCTATTGCCCGGGTAAGCACTGAGCCAGTGTATCCCTTGGGGTGGAGGTAGTCCCACAGAGACAGGATATGGACCCTGTGACAGTGAGGGACAGTGATATATTTCCAAGATTTTGTTACTTGTTTTTATTTGTTTAGGGGTACAGCAGGGTAACAGGCCCTTCTGGCCTAATGAGCACACGCCACCCAATTACACCCCTGTGGGCAATTAACCTAACAGCCCACACATCTTTGGATTGTGAGAGGGAACCAGAGCATTTGGAGGAAACCCGTGCAGTCATGGGGAGAGCGTGCAAACTCCTTACAGTCAGCAGTGGAATTGAGCGCAGGTCGCTGGCGCTATGGTAGCGGAGCAGTTAGTGCAACGCTATTACAGCTTATGATGTCAGAGTTCAGTTCCGACGTCATCTGTATGGAACCTGTATGTCCTCCTCATACAATGCATGGGTTTTCTCCGGGTGTTCGAGTTTCCACCCCCAGTCCAAAGACGTTCTGGTTGGTAGGTTAATTGGTCATTGTAAATTGATTAAATTTGGGTTAAATTGGGGGGGGAGGGAGGTTGATGGGCGGTGTGGCTCGAAGGGTCAGAAGAGCCTATTCCACGCTGATTCTCAGTCTAAGTAAATAAAATAAGTGTTACATTAACCGCTACCCTATAGTACTACCCCTTGTTCTAGACAAGGTTGATGGATTCCCATGTTCCTGTTGTCCTTTGATATTTCTGAAGCATCCTGTCTCTTAAGAGGCCATTCTGATGACTTGCTACTAATAAAATTGACAATAGATGATAACACTGAAACTCCCTTGCTTCCCAGTCCTTGTCCCAGTTCTGCCTTTAATACAGTGGATGTGCACCAAAAGTTTAATTTCTAGTCCTTGTCCTTTGTGGGGTTGAAGGCCAGATGGAACAGGATCGTTAGGGGTGACTTCCACTGTGTTCCTCAGATCCCAGGTAGGGGTCTGACCTTATGCAATTGGGAACTACCTCCATGAAGATGTTGGGCAATCAGTAGCCTTGTCTACATTTATCCAGTTTTTTTTTGTTATTGGCTACAGCTCAGTTTTTTATTGGGTGTCAGTCACTTGGAAATGTTTGGTGATTGGACCACAGGTAGATGTGAAGGCCCCCATATCTAGCTGAGATGATCATCTTTCGTGAATGGAGTGGGCATCAAATACTACACCCCCATATGGTGATGGTGGTGAAATGTATCCTTGTCTGCTGATCATAGATCCATAGGCTCTGCTATACTGCCATCCAGTACAGACCCCCTGACCTTTTCTCTCTGGGTTCTGGGCAGTGATAAGCTAAGGGTGTCAACTTCCTTCCTTAGGTTAGAGTCTCACATCCCTGGCAGTAAATAGGCAGAGTTTGAAAGAAGAAAGAAATTCTTCCTAGTTACTTTTGCTGCCTTTCAATGCCAGCTTCTGCTCAACAGTAGTTTCAAACCTCATTCTCATCCCACTTCAGTCTGTTTCCCAGCCTAGTTGCATTCAGGTTATTATGGGATGGGTTGGGAGTGGGGTTACAATTAGGCATGACTGTAGCACATGGTTTTCCAAACTCGTCCTACTCGTGTGTGGGAGGAGTGCCTCTACAGCAGGAGGTTAAAGGTCATAGAGGTAGGCAATCTGTTCCAAATCCTGCACATTGGAAGTGCCAGGTACCAATTGTCACTTCAAACCACTGTTCATGGTAATGATGTTCACACAACTTGTCTCGGGAACTCAGTGCCTTCCAAAATATGCTACCACCCCGGGAACAAGTTTGTTGGACCACTGGTGAGTGAAAACTCCCACTCACTTTCCCTTGTCATTGGTGTTAGTCAACCAATCACTCCATTCACTGTACCAGTAACTGGTCTGGACAACAGTCCTTGGCAAATGAGATTAATTGGATATCCTGGGTTTCCCACCTGAATCTGTTTTGGAGGGTACATTCCCACCACTTGGTTGTCTTTGGACCACATATGGCCTGACCTACTGCCCAGATGTGGATCACTTACCATCCAGTGGTGAACATTGAAGGAAACCTTGGTGGACATGACGCTGGGACCTTTTGACCATGAACAGTGTATTTGTGGGTTCGTTTTGAACTTGAAGTAACTCAGTGCTAGGCCTGAAACCCTGTGGCACAGGATGAGTGGGTAACGGTTCTAGCTTCTTGCAACCACTGAGGGAGATTTTCCTGCTTTTGGTTATATTAAGGGATCATGGACACAACACAAAGAAGAACTGAGGTAGAACAATCATGCTCTGGTAATCGTAGTGTGAACAGGAGGCCTTTCAACCCACTGCTATCCAGTTCATGACATTCTCACAGAGACCCATGACTGAAATTCTCTTGAATTCTCCATGGACCTGTCAGTCAGCAGGTTCCTAATCACAGCAGCCATACAAATATTTCCCTCTCCCCACACTCTGGTTCCTTTAATGGTTGTATTAAATCCATGTCCTTGTCACTGGTTCTGATTTACCCAATGGAAAATTCTCCATCATTTTGAACACTTAAATTAAATGAGATCAAAAGATATAGGAGCTGAATTAGGCCATCTGGCCGATCAAGTCTGCTTTGCACTTCAGTCATGGCTGATTTATTTCCAACCCCAACCTCCCACCTTTTCTCCTTAACCTTTAACCCCCTTACAAATTATAAACCTATCAATTTCTGCCTTAAATACACCAATTGACGTAGCCACTATAATCCTCCAAGACAACAAATTCAGCAGGCTCACCACCCTCTGCCTGAAGAAATTCCTCCTCCTCAGTTTTAGAGGGACATCCTTTTATTTTGAAGCTGTGCTTTCAGGTCCCGGACTCTCCTTTTAATGGAACCATCCTATCCACATCCATTCAATCCTGGCCTCTCAACATGCAGTAAGTTTCAATGAGGTCCCCTCCCCACATTCCCATATCTCCTTAACATTCTCTATGCTGTAGAGAACAAACCCAACCTCCACCAACACCTCGTCCCTGTATCCCTGAATCAATTCTGGTACATCCCTTCCATATTTCTCCAAGGCCTTGGCATAATTCAGAAAGTGTGGAGCACAGTACGCTGTTCACCCATTTCCAATAGCAGGAAGATCTCCCCTTTTGTGTCAGTGTCCTGTGTGGAATGGTTGCCAAGTAAATTTAGTTTTAGACTGATGAAGTGACAAACTTTCCCCTTTTTCAATCCAGGAGAAAAGCCACCAGCATTCCTTGAACGACACACTTCGTGCTGATCCAATCCCTTTCTTCCAGTCAATCTCGATACCAAGGTAAGCCAGTCTCACTGTCAGTACTCGGGTACGCTCCTGCAGTAATGACACCATCACAGTTCTGTGTTTATGCAAAAAGTTCTAGCAAAGTTTCGAGCATAGCTACAAAGTGTTTCAGACAGGTTTGATTGTACTCTCCCATTGTCAAGCTTGCTTGCATTCTCTGGGCAATTAGAAGAACGGAAAATATCTTACAGTGCTTTAAACAAGAATCTGAACCATTGATAAAGAGACACGAGTTCAAATCAAATCTTGGCATATCAATTCAATTGATCTGGAGCAGGAAGACCTTGTGTCAGTTATGGTCACAGCTAAACTAGTGGATTCTAGCAAAAACTCGTCCAATGTTCTTCCTTCCCTGCTCTGACCAACCTGTAACCAGGGAAACTAATGAGATTGATCCTAATTGCCCATGAAGTCCATGTCCCATGGACAGATAGAGACATTGAGTGTCTAACAACACAACTCAACATATTGACATAAAACTGGTCTGCACAGTGGTGTGACTGATAAAGCAGCAGGCTTGCAGCTCCTGCGACCAGGGTTCAATCTGAGTTCAATCAGAAAGAGTAATTGAAGCAAAAAATCTGTAGGCGCTGGAAATCTGAAATGGAAATGGAGTTGTAAAAGGCATCAGTAAGACTCCAGTTGGAGTGCAGCCTATAGTTTTGGTCATCCTGTAATAAGAAAGATGTCATTAAACTTGGAAGAATGCAGAAAAGACATCCAAGAAATGGAGTCTAGGACGAGGAGCAAAGGGCACAGCCTCAGAATAGAGGAATGTCCACTTAGAATGGAGATTAGGAATTTCTTTAGCCAGAGAGTGGTGAATCTGCAGAATTTGTTGCCACAGGTGGCTGTGGAGACTAAATGAATGGGTATATTTAAGGCAGAGGATGACAGATTCTTAATTGGTCAGGGCACGAAGGGATACAGGGAGAAGGTAGGAGATTGGGGCTGAGAGGGAAAATGGATCAGCCATGATGAAATGGCCTAATTCTGCTCCTATATCTTATGGTCTAATGTTGCCAGGACTCAAAGGCCTGAGTTTTAGGGAGAGGCTGGCAGGTGTAGAAGTGTAGGAGATTGAGGGCTGACATTATAGAAGTGTGTAAAATCATGAGGTGTATAGATATGGTAAAAGCACCAGCTTTTTTTTTTCCCTCGGGGAAGGGGAATCAAAAACTAAAAGGCATAGGTTTTGGTGAGAGGTAAAAAAAACAAATTAAAAGGGGCATGAAGGGCAACTTCTTCACACAGAAGTGGGTGGGTTTGTGGAATGAGCTGCCAGAGGAAGTTGTTGAGGAACTACAATGACATTTTGACAGGTATGTGGATGATCGAGGGGTTTGAGCCAACACAGGCAAAGGATCAGCATGGACAAGTTGGGCCAAAAGGCCTGTTTCCATGGTGTATTTCTCAATGACTCTATTACTCATCAAGTTAGGCAGCATCTGTGGAGAGAGAAGCTGTTTGATGATTTTTGATCAGAACTGGAAATGTGAGAAGTGAGGTTGATTTATGTTCCAGAGAAGGGGGCAAGGTGGGAGAAGAGAGGGCATGTCAAAGATAGGGGCGAGAGAGCAAGTGACAACCCAAGCAGCTGGGGAGGAAAGGCAAACCAAACAGAATTAGAATCAGGCTTAATATAATTGGCATATGTTGTGAAATTTGTTAAAATAGTGGCAGCAGTATAATGCAATACATGGTAAACATTGAGAAAATAATAAATAATTTGCAGTGGGGTGTATTGATATAGCCCCCCCCCCCATCCCAGAGACAACAATTAGAAGCCAAGATGAAAACCAGAAGGGTGGAGGTCGGCACATTAGACTAGCTGAGCTGTAGAAAGTAGGGAAGGCCAAAGACTCATCTCGGCTATTAAGGGAGTACAGAGACATGTCCATAGCTGAAGCCCTGGAAACTGCCAAGCAACAGCTAACAGCTCTGGCAACCAGACTACAGAGGTATACCAAGGACACAGAAGCCAAGCAAATAAATGCACTCCTTTCCAAAGAACCAGGAAAAGTATTTGCACAGTTCCAGAGCAATGACATGCCAGTACCTAAAACAGCAACTGAGGAGTACTGGAAGAGTATGTGGGAGAAAGAAGCATCAGGTAACACCGCCCAATGGCTGAAAGACCTGGAAGCAAGTCTCTGCAAGCTCCCAGAGGAAGAACCAGTCACCATCATAGCAGTAGATGTCCAGCAATGGGTAGCAATTATGAAGACCTGGACAACACCAGGGCTTGACACGATCCACGCCTTTTGGCTGAAGAAACCAACAGCATTGCATACACGGCTGGCAGCTCAAAGAAGGGCAGTACTCGTAATGAAGGATCCTCACAAAGGAGCAACAACGTTGAACTACCAGCCTATCACCTGCCCGTCAACAGCATGGAAACTCCTATCAGGCTGAAGAAACGTGTGTAAGTTCCTGACCTGCTCAGAGGGGATTGGTGATGGAATCAGAGACTCCAAGCACCAACTACTGATAGACAAAGCAGTCATGTGACTCCAAGACCAGGCAGACCGACCTAAACACAGCCTGGATCGATGACCAGAAAACATACGACTCAATGCCCCACACATGGATCCTGGAATGCCTGTCTCTGTACACGGTCAACAAGACACTAAGGACCTTCATCAAGAACTCAATGGGCTGTTGGAAGACAATGCTAGAAGTTAACTCAAAGCCAATATCACAAGTGACCGTCAGACGTGGAATATACCAGGTGATGCACTCTCCCCACTGCTGTTCTGCAAAGGCCTGACCCCCCTCAGCCAGATCATCTCAGAGAGTGGACATGTGTCCAGGTTCAGGAGTGGAGAGACCACCTCCTGTAATGGACGACATCAAGCTGTCTGCCAGAAGCGAGAGAGACATTGACTCAGTAGTCCACCTGACAAGGGTGTACAGCGGAGACATCGGGATGTCATTTGGACTGGAAAAGTGCAGCCGGATGGTAGTGAAAAGAGGCAAGCTCATCTCCGAGTCACCTGGAGGCCACATACCAGATGTACAGGAAGCTACAGTTACCTGGGGATTCTGTGGATGCGTGGAAACCACGATGGGGACACAAGGAAGGCTGTGACATCCAAGTTCCTCCAAAGAGTGAGACGAGTCCTAAAAGGCCAGCTGAACAGGAAGAACAAGATCACAGCCATCAACACATTCACGCTACCAGTCATCAGATACCCAGCAGCAATAGTGTGCTGGCTAAGGAACGAACTGGAAGCTGCTGACATTGATACCCGGAAACTACTAACCATACGTGGAGGATTCAATCCAAAGTCCAACATTGAGCAACTGTACGCTTGCCGGAATAAAGAAGGACAGGGACTTGGAAGTGTCAAGGCCACAGTCCTGGAGGAAAAGTGAAATATCCATGGGTATGTCAGGAAGGCGGCCCCTAGGAACGACCTGCCAGGAGAAAACTTCAGACAGCAGGCAGGGGACATGGAAGTGGACATGGGAGAAGCAGAGCCAGAGGACCAGAGGCCATGGCAGGACAAGCCACTGCACGGGACGTACCATCGCCAGGTATCAGAGGTGGCTGACATCAGGGCTGAGGGACAGCACAGAGTCACTGCTCAGGGCTGCACAGGAACAGGCACTGAGCACAAGAGCAATAGAAGCAGGGCCCCTCTCACCTCAGACACGACCCAAGATACAGACTGTGCAGGGAATCCACTGAAACCATCCAGCACATGGTAGCAGGGTGCAAGATGCAGGCAGGGGCAGCATACACCGAACGGCACAACCGAGTTGCAGGAATTGTGTGCAGGAACATCAGCACTGAGTATGGATTGGACACTCCCAAATCCAAATGGGAAACACTTGAGAAGGTAGCAGAGAATGACGGTTAAGATACTTTGGGACTTCCAAATACAGACTGATGAGCAGGTACTGGCCAACCAGCCAGACATAGTAATACTGGACAAGGAGCAGAAGAAAGCAATAGTAATAGATGCTGCAGTAACATCAGGAAGGAAGAATACGAGAAGCTGGAGAAATGCCAGGGCTTGAAAGAGCAGGTGGAAACGATGTGGAAGGTTAAAGCGAGTAATCTCAGTGGTGATAGGAGCACTTGGAGCTGTGACGCCTGGACTGGGAGAGTGGCTCCAACAAATCCCAGGAACAACATCTGAGATCTTGGTGCAGAAGAGTGCAGTACTAGGAGCAGCAAGGATACTGTGTCGATCCCTCAAGCTCCTGGGTCTCTGTTAGAGGACCCTAGTTTGACCGGGAAGATACACATACACACCACCCATAAGGGGTGAGAAATATACATCTGTAGAAATTTTCAAGTGTTTTAGGTGACAAACCAAATCTCCTCAAACTCCTAATGAAGTATAACCACTGCATGCCTTCTTTATAGCTGCATCGATATGTTGGAATCCTCAGAGATCTTGACACCAAGGAACTTGAAACTGCTCACTCTCTCCAACTTCTGATCCCTCTATGATTGGTTCATGTTCCCTCATCTTACCCTTTCTGAAGTCCACAATCAGCTCTTTAGTCTTACTAATGTTGAGTGCGTGGTTGTTGCGGCGACACCACTCCACTAGTTAGTATATCTCACTCCTGTACGCCCTCTCATCCCCATCTGAGATTCTGCCAACAATGGTTGTATCATCAGCAAATTTATAGATGGCATTTCAGCTATGCCTAGCCGCACAGACATGGATGTGGAGAGAGAAGAGCAGTGGGTTAAGCACACATTCCTGAGGTGCACCAGTGTTGATCATCAGTAAGGAGAAGTTATTACCAATTCAAACAGATTGTGATCTTCTGGTTAGAAGTGTTAAGTGCAGAGAACAGCAGTTGGTGAAAACACCCAGAAAATCAGCCAGCATGTGTGGAGAGAGATCATCTGAGCTCGTGTTGCAGGAGGAAGAAATGAAGAAGGCTTGGAGAGGGTGTGGAGAAAATCTATTGGGATGCTGCCTAGATTAGAGACCATGCTTTATGAATAAAGGTTGGGTGAGCTAAGTCATTGCTACCCTGCAGAAAAGGCACTGGCTGTCCACTCTATCAATACAACTTATCATCTTATTCACTTATATCTAGTCACCTCTTATTCTCCTTTGCTCCAAAAAGAAAAGACCTAACTCATCTAGCCCTTACTCCCAAGACTCTTTGCACCTTGGATATTTGAATTTTCTTCCCGTTTGGAAAGTAGTCTACACTTCTATTCCTTCTGCCAGAGTGCATAACCATACAATTCCCAACAGTGTATTCTACCTGTCACTCCTTTGCCCATTCTCCTAGTCCGTTTGTCCTCCTTCAAACTCCCTGCTTCCTCAGCACTACCTACCCCTCCACCTGCCTTCTTAACTTTCGCAAACTTTGCAATGAAGCCATTAATTCCGTCACCCAAGTCATTGGCATATAACGTAAAAGAATCAGTCCCAGCACAGACTCCTGAGGAATACCACTAGTCACAGGCAGCCAAGCAGAAAAGGCTCCCTTTATTCCCACTCTTGCCTGCAGACAGTCAGTCAATGCTCTGTTCTTTCTAGTATCTTTCCTGTACTACCATGGGCTCTTGTTAAGCAGCCTCATGTGCAGCACCTTGTCAAAGACCTTCTGAAAATCCAAGTAAGTGACATTTGCCATTCTCCTTTGTCTATCCTATTTGTTATTTCCTCAAAGTATTCCAAAGGATTTGTCAGGCAAGATTTCCCATTAAGGAAACCATGTTGATTTTGACCTATTTTATCTTCAAGTGACATTTGCTATTTTCCAGTCCTCCTGAACCATGCCAGAATCTAGTGATTCTTGAAAGATCATTAGTAATGCCTCCACGATCTCTTCAGCTTCCTCTTTCAGAACCTTGGGATGCAGTTCATCTGGTCCAAGTGACGTCTATCTTCAGACCTTTCTGCATCCTAAGCACCTTCTCCCTAATAATAGTATCTGCACTCACTTCTGCCCCCTGACACTCTCGAACCTCCACCACACTGCTGGTGTCTTCCACAGTGAAGACTGATGCAAAATACTTATTTAGTTTGTCTGTCATTTCCTTGACTCCCCATTACTATCTCTCCAGCAAGATCATCTACCTTATTCCGTGCACTGTGTACGTTCAATATAACACCTGCAGTATTGGATTCATCACCCTTTTTGATTCTGTACCCATGCTATTGTGCAACTCATCTCACTGACTGCAATTTTGCCCTATTATCAGCCTGTCCTTCCTGACAGTCACACTACACACTGCATCTGCTTTTTATCAACTAGCCCATCCTCAGCCCTGTCACTCAGTTTTCCAACCCCCTTCCCAAAAGCTCTTGCAAAGCTGCCGACAAGGATTTTGGTCGCCCTCGGGTTCAGGTATAATCTGTCCTTTTTGTACAGGTCATACCTTTCCCAGAAGAGATACCAATAATCCAAAAATCTGAAGCCCTGACCCCTGAAGCCAGACATTCATCTGCCAAACCATTCTATTAACCTTCACTGATATGTGGCACAGGCAGCAACCCAGAGATTGCTACCCTGGAGGTCCTACTTTTCCATTTTCTACTCCTTAAATGCTCCCTTCAGGACATCCTCCCTTTATACCTATGACACAGTTGAATAGGAGATTGGTAAGACCACGGGGTGTTATGTGCAGTTTTTGTCTCCACATCTAAGGAAGGAAGGATCTACTTACTATAGAGTGAGTACACCAGACCGAGTTCTGGGATCACCGGAGAGACTGTGGGAGCTGGAACCGGGAGCAACCCACGGTTCTCTGGAGGAATTTGGCGGGTGGAGCAGCATCTGTGGGGAGGGAGGGATAGTCAGTGATTCAGATTGAAACCTTGCATACGACCTGGTGCTATGTTACTGCAGTAAGGTTTAGTCATGATTGTTGCAGATCCTTGAGTAGGCGCATAGGGCCAGAAGGTCCGCTGCAGCGTTCTGTGTTTCTCTGAGTAGCCTCTGCCTGTCCTGTTTAGCTCCAATTCCAAACCAGTGCTGTGGTGGAGAGGGGTTTGCTGATCTTTAATTACCCACTCATTAAAGCTTGTTCCATTTGTTTTGCAGTCCTCCAACCACTCCATTGAGAACTGTGCCTCAGATAAGAATCGAACTTGAGCCCGACTACGAACCAGGCTCCTTATGGAGAAGCAAGGGAACAGAAACAGCGCTCTGAGCCAGCGACCCAGTGCAGTCCGCACACATTCTCACCCGCCAACGCTGCAAGGCAGACTCGCCTTGTGTCTGGGAATTGCAGTCTGCTCAGAAAGCTGGGGAAGGCCTGAGGCACTTTTCCTTTGCTCTCCATCTACGTAACCCACCCCACCTCACGAACTCTTCCAGAGAGCCCTCCAAACCCTTCCAGGACTAACGTCTTTCTCGAAGAATGTAAGAGGCAGGTGGGGAATTGAGGAGAGGCCAGTTTGGTACGCTACAGCAGCAAGATGCTCCTCTCCTCTTTTAACTATTCTGCCATTGCAGACCAGTCTAGCTCAGTTATTCCTTATGACCATATTAAGAGCCAAAATGAAGGACTAGCGGGGAATTGCTGACTATGCAAAGGTTATTTTTCCAATGACACTTTTGCCCTGCTTGCTGGATAAACTAATTACAGATACATCATAGTCTCTTCACACCTGACGTCTTATATTGAACTCCTTTTATCATTTGATCCAGTAATTATCAGGTGGGATATATTATTATCTAGCAGCAGACACAGTCTGTAGTCAGACATAGCTCTACCTCTCATTTCTAGAGTGACAGAAATTCTGTACAAATGATTATTATTGTATACCGCTGTGATTATTAATCTCAATCTGAAAGGTTAAAACTGGGGTCACTAGATCATTAACACTCTTGAACACATCTTTGAAGCCCTTTTTAAAGCATTGCGAGAGATTAAAACTATTATTTTATTTGTGACCAAGCAGTAATTTAAATAATTATTTTTAAATGACACTTTTTTTGTACAGTGCTTAGCCTTATTCTCCCACATGTAAAAATAGGATAATGATTTTAATTAACTCGGGGACCAAGATGCAAGCTCTTTCCTTTAATACCCTGCATGCTGTGTGCTCATGTGTACTTGCTGGTGGATAGCCCACTTGCTTCTGGGATTGAGCAGAGGACAACTTCAGCACAGTGCTGATTTAGCCCGCAGGACTGGGCGAGGTGCTTATTTTAACCACCTTCTGTCACTCTCCGTTAATCTCAGTAGCTTTGGTCACGTTGGGTTAGAAGATTGCCCCCTTGGTACAGAGGAACTAATTCAATTCATAAATCTTGGCTTGAACACAGATACCCCCTTTGTTGTCGGAGTTGTGCTGCCCACCTGTGCAGTTGGAATGGCCACAGAGAAGGCTATGCTGAGTTCCGAGGTGGTGTCCTCCCAAGTGTGGGTCGGGTAGTGTTCTTCCTACCTTTCTGTTGGATCCACAGTGCAGCTTCAGAAATTAACTACAACAGTGTAATGAATACATACGGCACAACCAGGCTCAGTCTCAGTCCCGGGAGGTGGGAACTGAAGACCATTCGTCCACACGTGCAAACAGAATAGGAGCAGATGGCAGTCATTTGACCCTTCAAGTATGTTCTTCATTTTATCAAAATCATGGATGATTTCTGTACTGCTATATCCCTGTACTATCTCCCTGATTCCTTTGATATCCAGAAATCTACTGATTTCTGTGTTAAATGAATGGAGTGACTGAGCCTCCACAACACTTCAAGGTGATGTATTCCAAAGGCTCGTCACCCACTGAGTGCAGAACATCCTTCTCAGTCATAAATGGCCGACCCCTTATGTCCCAGACACCTCAGCCAGGAATAGCAATCTCCCTGTCCAGCCCTTAAGAATTTTGTAAGTTTCATTAAGATCTCTGATTCTTCTGGACTCTAGAGAATTCCACTCAGTCTCTCCTGATATAGTAAAGTCGTAGACTGGCAATCCTAGTGAATTCTTTCTGTATTCCTCCTATGGCATTTACTTCCTCCTGTAAGGGATTTAAAACTGTTTGCGATGCTCTAGATGCAGTCCCATCAAGGCTCAATGTGTCTGGGTAAGATATCTTTACTTCTCTCATATCCTATCAGAATAAAGACTGGTATACTATTTGCCACCCTAATCACATGTCAGATCTCAGTGACTTGTGTACTTGAATATTCAGGTCACTTTCAAATTTAAAACAATTTATTGTTTAAAAATGTTCCGTTTTTCTCTTTTACACAGTTTTCCACACTACATTCCATTTGCCATGTTCTCTCCCAGTCATTCACTTGTCCATATTCCCTGGGTGCCTCTTTGAACCCTTCTCCTTATTCATAGTCCCACCTAAATTTGTAGCATTGGCAAACATGGAGATTTGATATTGGTCCCTCAGTCAATTTATTGAAAGACATTGTGAGTAACTGAGGTCCAAGCACTGGTCCCTATGGTGCCAAACTAAGAAAGATCTATTTATCCCCACTCTGCTTTATATCTGACAAATATTTCTCAACACAATAATGCTTTCCCCTCAGCTCCTTGTGGATGAACCTTGTTGACCACCCTCCTCCTTGGGACATTCTAGAAGGCCTGCTAATTCCAGTCCACCTATCTACCAGTTGCCTTTATCTATGTAGTCACATCCTCAAAATGCAAGCCTGTTCTACGATGTAATTAAACTCAGCCTGATCTTATCTCAAATTCCATCTCCCTGCCTTGGTTCCTTAATGCTTATTCCCTCATCCAGCAAAAGTCACCCTCAGTTTCAAAAAAATTCATTTGACCCTAGTCTTGGTTACTCTCTGGGCAAGAGGGGCCCAGACTGACCTTCATATGAGGAAGACACTCCTGATATTACCCTTGAATGGACGCTGAGTTTAAGGTTCAGCCCCACCACTCTCTGTCAGCCCTGGTAACCTCTTTATTCCTTTAAAGCCTTTAGTGATCTTGAATTGTTTCAGCTTCTCCTACACAGCACATGAAAGGGTGTACTATCTGTTATGTTAGAAGATTGGACTGACTCTGTTTAGGATACTTGAAGATGTTTGGGCTTATGCAGAGAGATACTGGATCTTCCTGTGTGGAGAGATGAAGTTGGGTATTCCCTGGTTGAGGAGTGATCTCTCTGTGACCAAAAGGACTAAGAGCCTGTTAGCTCAGGCTGTGGAGCCTGGAGCTGGAGAAATTCTCTCAGTATAAGGGGCCGGCCAACTAATACAGATGTCCTCACTTGGAGGGCTGTGAATATTAGAATTTCTCTTCCCTTGAGAACTCTGGGAATGTACAAGCTTGGCTGATTGGTTACCCAGTGTTATTGGTCAAGTTTTGGATACCTGGAATCAGGGGCATAGGCTGGGTGGGGCTGCTGGTGGAGGAAAGTGGGTTTGAACCACAAAATCATATTGAATGTCATAACAGGTTGGAAGAGCTGAAAGACCTACTCCTGCTTCTACTCCTTGTGCTTCTTGCTGAAACTCTTTAAGAATGTGCAGTTGAGATGCTCACCTACATTTCTTTGTCTCTCTCTCTCTCTCTCTCTCTCTCTCTCTCTCTCTCTGTTCTAATCAAATGTTTACTTGCATCAATAATTCATATAACCGGAGTTGTAAATGACGTTTGCCCTGTCCAGTATTACCAATGTCAGTGAGAGGTGAGGTGGGCTCTGGGGTGGGGATGGTTTTCTCAGAGCTCACTATATGGTATTCTACTTGTTACATCCCCAATACCAGAGGGGGTAAGCATTGTCAAAGGGCCAATAGTTGTTGATGTGATTTCATCTGAGAAGTGGGTTCAGAGTGTCGAGGAGTATGTGCTTGTCGATGTGGATACAGGAAGAGGGATGGGCATCTTACCTAGCCTTGATCGATTGCACTCAGAGCAGATCATTGGCTAATTTTTACAGAGGGGTGGAAGTGATGGAAATGGGGAGTGGGAAATTGGGGAATTAGGTTGGTGATAGATTGGAAAATGGTGAAGTGGGAAGGGATAGGAGCTTGTCAAAACAGGCAGTAGTAAAGGATGGGGAGATGGTATGGAGGGTTGTAAAATAGGGGTGGGGAAAAAACGGAAAAACAGCCCCACAAATCTAATACAGTTTTAATGTAATCCTGATATATGGTCATTTGAGCAATCCTGCAAGTTCATTGTAATATAAACCCTGGGCCTCATGGAAAACTGAAGCGTTCTACATCTCAGCAGTCACCTGCTGTGTGGTGGATATGCTCTGTGCACTGTGCCATCTGAAAGGGTGACTTTAGAACATGTCAACTCATGGCAACATTGGCACTTGTTACTGACTCTCTGTTGCCCAGGAGGAGAGAGAGACAATTATAACCTCTCATACCCATCAGGAAACTGGCTGCTGTTGGATACTCTAACACAGCGATCATGGATTAAAGCCACATGAGGTTTAACAAGCAGAAATTTGGTAGGAGAGTTGTAATGTTGAACATTTCAAACCAAGTCTACACATCCTTATGCAGCGTGAAGCACACACCCAGGACATTTAAGTCTACTTGGCAAATGATTGCAGTCTTTTGTAGAAAAGTATTACATTTAATCCATTCCTAAAATAGCAGTGTTGAAATTCCAGCCTTTACAGAGAGCAGCAGGGAACTGCAGCTTCTACCTACAGCCCCGCTAACACAAGCAAACCAAGCTGTGGACAGAACAAGACTGAGGAGGACAGGGAGCTGGGTACTAAAGGAGGAGAGAGAATCAGAGGTTCAGGAACGGTATTGGCAGGTGAAGACAGATTTGTCAGTGGGAGCAGGGGTGGGCCTGTGGACAGAGATAACACCAAGCCCATGAAGAGGATGAGAACTTTAAAGGCAAAGTGTTGCCAGGCAAGGAGCCGGTATAGGTCTGTGAGTACAGGGCTGGGTCAACAGGACTCCTGGGATGTGACATAGTGTGTTTTTCTTCTACCCATCACTGCACACAAAGTCTTCCAATGTGATTATACTTGAAATGCATTTGACTACTGAATCACTTCAATCATTCACTGAAATACCAAACATTCATTACTTTGTGTTAATATTTTCATTACTGTAAATTCTGGGAGCAGCGAAGGTTGAAGGGTGGACTACAAACCAGTGAAGGATGCACAGTATATGAACTCTGCCTTGCTACTCCCAGTCATAACCTCAGCCCATTCTTCCCCTCTGTGATAGACTGTGTACATTTGTAATCTCTCATATGCACCTTGAGCCACTTAAGTCACTAATAATCTCCGCAGGGCTGGTGATTGCCCTTGTGGGAGAAGTGTAAAGATGTTGCATTTAACTGTAGCTTGCCGAATAGGTAAAAATGGCAACATTGAGATGTTGGATTAATATAAACAACTTTCTGTGCTAGCAATGATGATTTTTTTTATCAAATGATGTGGGATAAGAAAAAATTAGGGAGGTTTTTATGCATTTTTTTCAGATCAAATATATGTGAAAATAAATAAAGCAATTTTATGCACTAATTTTGTGGCACTTTGTCTGTCTCCGCTGAAGGGGTGAATGAGTTTTGAAGTTGTTTCTCTTTTACACCTGTGCATACATGTACTTGTGCAATGAAAAACCTACTTGCAGCAGCATCGTAGGTACATGGCATCATGAAAGCAGCATTCACAAACAAAAAATATTAAATATATAATACACAAATTTTACAATAATAAAAGCATAATTAGAACAACAAGAAAACAAAGTCCGTTTAGTGCAAAGTGATCAAAATGTTGTAGTGTTTCTAAACTGTACTAAAAAGGGTTGTACTGGTTGGTTCATGAACCAAGTGGTTGAAGGAAAAGAAAAGTTCTTGAAATTGGTGATTTGGGACTTCAGGCTTGACCTCATGCCTAATGGTAGCTGTGAGAAGATGGCATGGTCCAGATAGTGAGGATCTTGAATGATAGATGTTACCTTCTTGAGGCAATGTCTCCTCAAGATACTACCAATGAGAATAGTACTGTGGGTAGCTCTGTCGGAGAAATAACAAAGAAACAATGGGCCAATTTGCTTTGAATGCTATAAAACAGCATCAACCAGGTTGGGTAGTTTGGTGCTATGTTGCAAGCAGTGGGAATTTGTTCTGCCTAGCTCATTTTGGTAACCTTCACACTTCATTAGAGCTGCAAATTATCCAGGGTTGGCCTGGAATCTCCACAGATTAAAGACTAACCTACATGACATGAGAACAAGTAAAACCATGGATAAGATTTTGGAATACTTGGTTATTAAAATATTGGACCTGACAGTATGGGTAAAGTTCTGTTACGTAAGTAAATTAAATTCAAAGCCTGCTATTAACAAAGGTGATGATAAATATACTGGATTATCATAAAACCCAATAAAATTCTTTACAGAGGGAAAGTTTTGTCTTTCCCAATCTGGTCTATAATGCGCTCCAGGCCTCCTCATGTATCTAACTCTGACAAGGCCCAGCAAGCCATTCAGTTTTGGGACAATTAGGGATGGGAAATAAATGCTGGTCTTGTCAATGGAACACATATCATGTAAAAGGTTAGATACATACAGCATGGAAACAGGTCTTTCAACAACTTGTCCAAACTGACCAAGGGGTCTTCCTGAGCTAGTCCCATTTACCTTTTATTTTGCCCATATTCCTCATAACTTTTCCTATCCATGTAGTAGCTCTTGCCTCTACTATTTCCTCTGGCAGATTGTTCCATGTTCTCATTCTTTGTGTGAGAGACTTTTCCCTCGGGTGCCCTTTAAGTCTTTCTCTCTTTAAACCTACCCCCTCTGGTTTTGGATTTCCATTCTCTGGGGGAAAGACTATGACAACCCATCCAAATGACTTTTATAAACTTCTGTAAAGTCCACCTGTTGGTTCCTTTCACTCCAGGGAAAACAATCCCAGCCTATCCAGTATCTCCTTACAAATGAAACCATCCAGTCCCAGAAACACAGTGTGAATCTTTTCTGCACCCTCTTAGGCCATCCTTCTATGCTAGGCAACCAGAACTGTATACCATGTGCTCTCACCAGCATCTTGTAGAGCTATAACGAGACGTACTTAATGCCCGGCCTGATGAAGGTAGATGTGCTGTACACCTTTAGAGCCTGCCTACAATATGTCACTACTTGCAGAGAACTATAAGCTTGTACCCCTAGGTCTCCCTGTTCTCCAACACTCCTCAGAGCCCTGTCATTCACTAAAGTCCTGGACAGATTTAGCATCATACTTGTGCGAGTTAGATTCCAATTGTCATTCCTTGGCCTGTTTTTATAGTTGCTCTAAGTCCTGCTATATCCTAAAACAGCCTACACTATCAACCACACCTCCAAGTTTGGTGTCATCCACAAAGGCAGTCCATTCAAACATACAAATAGGTGTTGGGCTGTCGACAGTCGGATCATCCTGAAGCTGTTAAAAGGCCCTATTGAAACTTCTCAATGGATGTGAGAGGTTTAAGGAAGAATTTCCAGAGCCTGGGAAACAAGATCGAGTTAAGCAAGAGGCTAGTTTTGGAGAAAGAAGTGTGGCGATCACAGGAGACAGTATGCCTGGAGTAAAGGATTGAGATGGGAAGACACAGAAGGATCTGAGTATAAGGATGGGATTGCAATAGAGAGCTACAGCACAAAACAAACTCTGCACTGGCCTTCATCCACCTTTTTACACTCATCCTCCTCACATTCCCATCAATGTCCCAGATTCTACCTCTCACCTTCATTTATAGCTGTCAATGAATCAACAATTCAGCACAACTTCGGGATGTGGGAGGAAACCAGAGCACCAAGAGGAAGCACTCTTGGCCACAGGGAGAACTTGCAAACTCCATATATCCCAATGTGAGGATTGAACCCATATCTCTGAAACTGGGAGGCAGTGGCTGCATCAACCACTGTTTAAAATGGAGGCGTTGCAGGACGGATGTCTTCAAAGCATCGGAGGGTCAAGATTGTGTTTATTGCCCTACGCACAAGTGCATGTAGGCACCGGTGCAATGTAAAGCTTACTTGAGCAGCATTGATGACACGTTGCATTTCATTATCAGCATTCACAAAAAAAAACCCATAAACTCAATATTATTTATACACAATTCTTGCAAGGAAGAACACAATTTGAGCAAAAAGAAATGAAGTCCATTCTTGCATCGGTTGGTGACTGCAGGATGATGGGTATGTGAGGACACGTGTTGTAACATCTCACTTGAGCTCTAATTTGTAAAGGATGGAAGGAAGGAATGTTGTTTTGTTTAATCCTCATAATCAACACCTCTTTCCTCATCGGTTAAATATAAACACTGCTTCTAAAAATTTCATTTGATGAGTGCCTGTGCTTGTAATCACTGTACTGTTACTCCCACCTGAGAGATTAAAATTGTCTGCCATTCTGATTCTCAAGGAGAATCAGAATGGGTACAAATCCATATATGGGTAAAAGAGGTAAAGACAGCTCTGATTGGTTGAAGGTGGATGATCTCATGGTCATGTGTTGACCCTTGTCTTTAAAGGGATGTGGGCTGGTGAACAATGGGAGCAGGGAGATGGAGGATTGTATAGTCTAGGCCCTAGAGAATTGTGAGCTATCTGCAAAGATGAGGTAATATCTATCTGTACTTTCTTTATCCCCAGGCATGCTTAATTATTTAACTTGCTCCCCTGTTGCTTGGTTTGAGGGAATATCTCTGACCATTGGAGATAACAGTTCATTCTCCAGAAGCTGGACTTACTAGAATCCAAATATCTTGTTCTCAGCTAACCTCAGCAGCTAGAACTGAGGACTATGCTGATGCATACTGGAGTGGTTCTGTGTACTACAATGGTAGCTTCAACAGCTTGCTCCTCATAGCGTACTGCCCTGGTTTACATATCATGTGGACATCTGAGATGCAACATCCATAGTCGACCCCAATGGTCCTCACTGGAATGGTTATTTGCACCATGAGCATGGATTGACTGGTCAAGCTCCAAAGAATAACTTTTTTTGTTGTTGTGATGTGCCTGGTCTTCACTTGAGCATAACTAATGGAAGGGAACTTGTTCCTGTTATGCAAAAATACTTCTCAGTTGAAACTGGCCTGTTTTTCTATACTGTAACAGTGGTCAAACATTATTGGCTGTAGAATATCTTTGGGTGTATTAAGATAATGAAAGACAACTGAATGAGTGCAAATTCTTTCTTCAAATTGTCACCAAAATTAGAGTGATTGGGCCGTCATTTGTTAAGTACTTCACTCTATCTGAATCACTTGTGATTTGATGGGGAGGGGCCTGGTGGGATCTGAGCTCAATGCAGAAATTTTGGTAGACATCGTTGTTGGCATGAACTTGGGCCGAAAGTCCTACCTGCATCTGTGTTGTAATGCTCTTGGACTGTGTGATGGTATGTGATGAGGAGAAGAGGGTGAATCAAATCCCATTCATAAAATTCAATTACATATTTGTGTAATTCTTTTTCAACCTAGAATGCACAGTGCATGTGACAAGGTATATAAACCATAACTGATTGCCCTGCGTGTCGATGACAGTGACACATCTCTTCCTGATAGGGTGAATGTATTTTCTGAATGATTTGACCAATTGAATGATGTGACATCGAGGAAAGTCCCCTTTCTTCCAGAGGAACAGGTACCCTATCGAGCTGCAGCCAAGGTGAGGAGGACTCTAGACAGGATAAACTGTGGCAAAACAGCAGGGTCGTACAATATGCTGGTCAAGTGCTGAAGAATTGTGCAGCCCAGTTCACAGTAGCCTTAATGACATCTTTAACATCTCACTGAAACAGTCCACTGACCCCACGGGCTTCAAGGCATCTTACCGGTGCCCAAGTGAGCGATGGTAACTGGCTGAAATGATTACTTCAACAATCATGAAGTGCTTTGAGCAGCTGGTTATGGAGTGCATAACCTCCCACCTTCCTGCTGCATTGGACGCTTTCCAGTTCGTCTGCTGCTCGAACGGTCCACTGAGGGTGCCTCAGCCCTCCACTCCATCCTGTCCCACCTGGAGAACAATGCCTTGAATGCCAGGGTGTTGTTCATTGACTTCAGCTCGGCATTTAACATGATCATCCCTCAGAGGCTGGTGGGTAAACTCGCCTCGCTGGGACTCAGCAGCCCTCTTTGTAACTGGACCTTGGACTTCTTGGCTGAAAGACTGCAGTCAGTCTGAGTTGACAGCAACACCTCAAGCTCCATCACGCTGAGCACTGGTGCCCCCAGGGTTGTGTGCTCAGTCCACTGCACTGCCTCATTCAGCTGAAACCACTTCATCAAGTTCGCTGATTATACAACAGTGCTTGGCCTCATCAGCAACAATGATGAGTCAGCATACAGAGAGGAGGTAGAGAGGCTCATCAAGTGGTACAAGAGCAACCTGTGTCTCAACATGGACAAAAGAGGTGACTATGGGCTTCAGGAAGGCACAGATCGACCACTCTCTATTACACATCGATGGCTCTGCAATGGAGAGAGTGAAGAGCACAAAGTTCCTTGGTGTGCAGATAATGGATGATCTCATCTGGACCTACAACTCCTCACTGAGGTGTTCAAGTCTCCCTCCCCAGTTCTAACAACTTTCTACAGGAGCACCATCGAGAGTATGCTGTCTGACTGCATCACTGTGTGGTGTGTAAACTGCAAGGCATCGGACTGCTGACACTACAGAGGACAGTAAAACCCACCGAGAGGATCATCGGGGTCTCCTTTCCTCTATTTGTGACATCTTCCGGGAGCATTGCAGAAGGAGGGTCTGAAGCATTGCGAGGAGTCCCTGCCACACGTCCTACAATCTCTTTGATTCACAGCCATCATGAGGGAGGTATAGAAGTACTAGGACTAGGACTGAAAGACTGGGTAACAGCTTCTTCCCTCGGGCTGTGACATTAATGAACACCCTGCCACTGAGATCTCGTCACTGAGCCAGCGAGCGGTTTACTGTTTACTTGTGCTGGGCTTTTCTACATGCATTTTGAAGTATATTTTATTAACTTATTTATAGCATGAGATTTCGGTTTATGTGCTGTGTGTGATATATGCTGTGTGGGTGCACTGTGGCCTGGAGGAACGCTGTTTTGTTTGGCTGTATATATGTCCAGTCAGATGACAATAAACTTGAACTTGACTTGAATAAACAGTGTCAGTGATTGATTTGAGTAAAATTGGACTATATTTTTCTGGTCACAATCCATGTTAGTGTGCATGACATTTCCCTGTGTCACATCAGAGCAAAATCTAACATCTTGCTTGAGACAAAAATGCAAGATACTTTCTAAGCAAATGCTTTAAACACGTT
The DNA here is from genome assembly GCF_030144855.1 of Hypanus sabinus. Taxonomy (NCBI): domain Eukaryota; kingdom Metazoa; phylum Chordata; class Chondrichthyes; order Myliobatiformes; family Dasyatidae; genus Hypanus; species Hypanus sabinus. The sequence goes on along the minus strand of NC_082708.1, from coordinate 159,958,637 downwards.
AACTCTACTGGCATTTCAACATAGTATTGGGAACAACTCAGACATCCAAGGGAGTTTTGAAAACAATGGTTTGGTGGTTTGGTGCACTTTAGCTGGAACATTAATTCAAGTTCAGTGTCTATTCCCTGAAATCACCATGAAAAACCTCTTGGTGCTCTTCCAAGACTGAAAATGGGAGATTTTTTCCCGAGAATGGCCAACAATAATCTCTTAACCAATGTTAAAGAAGGAGATTCGTTGTTTTTTTAGCACCTTGTGTGAGCTTACTGTACAAAAATCGATTGCTGCATTTCCAACATCACAATGCTGACTAAAATTCCAATGTATTCAATTGGGTATGAAGAGATTTTGAAGGTCATGTTTCTGTAACAACAATTATCCAAAGATTATTCATTCATCATGACCAGAAAATGCTATGCTGCCTTTCAAGATAAATATTTGGTTTGATTGTGTTCAATTGTTGCAAATATATAAATAGTGGACAACGTATTTTGAGGTTATGATTTTGAATTCAATTATTTACAGTGAGGCTGGAAGAGGCAACCTTCTAAGTTAAGAGTGGGCCTTCTACCCACTGAGTCAGGCATTCCAAGCTGATGGAATGGATGCCAAATTTCCCAAGACACTTCCAGCCAGTATCTACCATCCTGTGTGATGCTTGGTGTGAGTCCTCATGTTATGAAGTGTAAACACCGGAGTCACATTGTGCTTACATTTAAAGGTGAATTCAAAGGCTCAAAGGGAACTTTACTATATACTATATGCGTTACCAAACACTACCTTGAAATTCATTTTCTTGCAGTTATCTACAGTGGAACAGTGTAATGGAATTCCATTCTCCTGGCTGTTTTCAACATTTTCATATCCAGATTGTATGCTTTTAGAAAATAGAACAGTATAATGCCCTGGGAGAGGCGCTTCTGCCCACAATATTGAACTGAACTACATCCAATTCCTTCTATCTGCACGTGATTCCTTTCCCACCATTCTCTGTATATCCATAGGCTTGGGTAAGAGCCAATGTTGTTTCTGCCTTCACCAATGTCCCTGGCAGATTAATACAGGCACCCATCACTGCTTTTAAAATAAATTGTCCTGCACATCTCCTATTGAACTTTTCACCCTCTCACTTTAAGATAACGCCTTCTTGTATTAGACATTTAGAACTTAGGTGAATGATACCAGCTGTCTAGTCCAATCTGTTTCATAATTTTATTAACTTTTATCAGGCTCCTTTGAGGTCTTCTGAATTTGGACAGGTGTGCAGGGAACAGCGTGCATATCTGCGGGTAAATCGTGTAGTGAGCTGTACATTTAAGGACATAGGAACAGGCTGGAGGAGTTGTGACGAGAGATGGCAAATGGAATTTAAGGCAGAGAAATGTGAAGTGTTGCAGAGTAGGCAGACTGAGTGTAGGGGATCTAGGACCTTTCTGAAATGCAGAGTACAAGAATATGGGGAACCACAATGAAACTTTATGAAACACCTATTTGGCCTCTACCCCTATGTTGTGTCCAGTTCTGAATCAGAATCAGGTTTAATGTTATTGGCAAACAGTATGTTGTGGAACTTGTTGCTTTGCGGCAGCAGTACAGTGGAATGCGTAAAAAATCTATGAATTACAATAAGTATATGCAATATTTTAAAAATTAATTAAGTAGTGCAAAAAGAGGACAAAAATAGTGAGTAGTGTTCATGGGTTCATTGTTCATTCAGAAATCTGGTGGAAAGGAAGAAGCTGTTTTTAAAACATTGACAGTGTGTCCTGAGTGACTGGTGTATTTAATAATGGATGTCATCTTTTTTTTGAGGAATTGCCTTTTGAACACTTCCACAATGCTAAGGAAGCTGGTGCCCGTGATGGAGTTGGCCAAGTTTAGAACCTTCTGTCGCTGTTTTCCTCCAATCTGATTCTGGGCATTGCACTTCAAGGAAGAGTTAGCTGCTCAGGAAACAGTGGCAGTGAGGTTTACCAAGATGATTCCAGAAGTGAGAGACTTCCATGAGGGATAGACTGAAGAAGCTGGGTCCTCCTTAGAATGGAGGAGGAGGTGATATTGTGTTTGTGGTGAACTACATATACCTGTCTGGACATGCCCCCTGCTGACTGCTCCTGTGGCTCCTCCCACAGACCCCTGTATAAAGGCGATTGAGGTCTGAGCCCGGTCTCCCTGTCTCCAGGATGTAGTATGGTGGTCAACCACTGCTTGTTCCTTCTTCCAGTCAATAAAAGCCGATATCTCGCCTTAACGTCTCAGAGTGAGTTATTGATGGTGCATCAATGTTTAAAATCATGAAGGACACAGACAGAACTATTCCTTGTTAGTAGGGGGGGTCGAGAAACAAGAGCCACTGAATCAAGGTAGCTCAACATGAGGATACATACAGTCCCATAGAGTTGGGGTCTGGAGCTCACTGCTGGAGTGAAGGAGGCTGGTTCACTTGTAGCATTCAAAAGAAAACGATTTACAGGATTATTCTTACTGAGAGCATGGTCTGAATGGCCTCCTTTTCTGCTCTAACAATCTTGTAACACTTTATTTGCTTGAGAGGGCAGGTGGGACTGTGGTTAAATGTCTGATTAAACCCAGGGAACACAGTCGATCTTGCCAGCTTTGAAGATATCAATCCACATATTCCATCTCTCTCCTTATTTTCCTTCTCCTGCCATTTAGAAACATAGAAAACGTACAGCACAATACAGGCCCTTCAGCCCACAAAGTTGTGCCGAACATGTCCCTTCCTTAGAAATTACTAGGCTTACCCATAGCTCTCTATTTTTCTAAGCTCCATGTACCTATCCAAAAGTCTCTTAAAAGACCCTGATGTATCTGCCTCCACCACCGTTGCCGGCAGCCCATTCCACGCACTCACCACTCTGAGTAAAAAAACTTACCATTGACATCTCCTCTTTACCTACCCCCCCAGCACCTTAAACATGTGCCCTCGTGTGGCAGCCATTTCAGCCCTGGGAAAGAGCCTCTGACTATCCACACGATCAATGCCTCTCATCATCTTATACACCTCTATCAGGTCACCTCTCATCATCGCTCAAAAGAGAAAAGGCTGAGTTCGCTCAACCTATTTTTATAAGACATGCTCTCCAATCCAGGCAACATCCTTGTAAATCTCCTCTGCACCCTTTCCATGGCTTCCACATCCTTCCTGTAGTGAGGTGACCAGAACTGAGCACTGTACTCCAGGTGGGGTCTGACCAGGGTCCTATATAGTTGCAACATTACCTCTCGGCTCCTAAATTCAGTTCCATGATTAATAAAGGCCAAAACACCGTACACCTTCTTAACCACAGCGGCAACCTATGCAGCTGCTTTGAGTGTCCTATGGACTCTGACCCCAGGCTCCCTCTGATCCTTCACACTGCCAAGAGTCTTACCATTAATACTATATTCTGCCATCATATTTGACCTACCAAAATGAACCACCTCACACTCATCTGGATTGAACTCCATCTGCCACTTCTCAGCCCAGTTTTGCATCCTATCAATCTCCCGCTGTAACCTCTGACAGCCCTCCACACTATCCACAACACCCCCAACCTTTGTGTCATCAGCAAACTTACTAACCCATCCCTCCACTTCCTCATCCAGGTCATTTATAAAAATCACAAAGAGTAAGGGTCCCAAAACAGATCCCTGAGTCACTAATCTCCATGCAGAATATGACCCATCTACAACCATTCTTTGCCTTCTGTGGGCAAGTCAGTCCTGGATCCTCAAAGAAACGTTCCCTTGGATCCCATGCCTCCTTATTTTCTCAATAAGCTTTGCATGGGGTACCTTATCAAATGCCTTGTGGAAATCCATATACACTACATCCACTGCTCTTCCTTCATCAATGTGTTTAGCCACATCCTCAAAAAATTCAATGAGGCTCATAAGGCACGACCTGCCCTTGACAAAGCCATGCTGACTATTCCTAATCATATTATACCTCTCCAAATGTTCATAAAACCTGCCTCTCAGGATTTATTTTCATAAGTCCATCAATTCTACTTGGGCTTTTGTTTTTTTTTAGGCATTAACTCCCACTGAGCAGTTTTCAAATGTCTGTTAACCCACCATTGTGCCTTTGGGATGTGGAAGGAAACTGGAGTTGTCGGGGGAAACTAATGTGGAAAGTCATGTGAGCTAATGCATCACCTGAGGTCAGGCTTGAACCCGGGATGCTGAAGATGTGAGGCAGCAGCTCTACCTGTGCTCCTCGGAGTTTTTCAAAAGTACTGTCAGCATACTCGGGCAGGTAACTTCAATGCATTTAGTAGCTTGCACAGACTGAAGCCGTATGTACTGGTGAAGATGCAGAATTAATGAATAGTGCAGGAAGGGCAAGGTAAATTGTCGTCTGTATCGAGATGCTGTGAAAAACTTTTTTTTTGTGCCATCCATACAGGTTGTTCCATACATAACTAAAATGAGGAAAGAAAAAGAAAGCATTGCAGAATGTACAGAGAAAGTGTAGGTAGATAAATCAAATGCAAGATAGATTTGGAGGTCAGGAGTTCATCTCTGCTATACCGGAGGTCCATTCACGATTATGATGAGTGATATAGAAGCTGTCCTTGATATGTGTTCTCAAGCTTTTGGTCTTCTGTCCAAATTAAAGTGGTTGAAGAAGGAATGATTGGAGTGTGAGGGTCCTTGATTGTGTTGGGTACTTTCGTAAGGCAGTGGGGATTGTAGGCAGAGTCAAGGGAGGGGAGGCTGGATTTTGTGTTGGAAATGGGCTACGTCCACAACTCTCAGCAATTTCTTGCGATCTTTGGCAGAGCAATTGCCATACCAAGCTGTGACTGTATCTAGACAGAATGCTTTCTTTGGTTCTGCTTTTTAAAAAAATGAAGGTCGAATTTCGTTAGTCTTTTGAGTAACTGGCCACCGATGCAGCAATCATCCCCTTCATTATCCTGAACAAGCACAGATCAAGCATTCACTCATCAGTAACATTATTATTATTAATAATATTGGTTTATTATTGTCTCACATAGAAAGGTACAGTGAAAAGCTTTGGTGTACTGTTCATACAAATCATTTCTTTTCATTACAAGCATGTTGAGGTAGTACAAGGGAAAACAATAACAGAATGCAAGGTATAGTGTTACTGTTACAAAAAGCACAGTTTAGGCAGACAATAAGTGCAAGGTACATTTTAAGGCCAGAAGTTCATTTATTGTACTAGTCGTATAACAGCAGAGTATAAGCAGTTCATGAGCCCAATGGTGTATGTTTCCAGGATTGTGTATCTTCTGCACGATTGAGGGGGGAGAAGAGAGAAGAGAGAATGACTGGGGCGGTTGGGGTCTTTGATTATGTTGGCTGAGTACATAAAGTGTACCTCTTAGTGTGGCAACCACAGACCCTCACCCTGAAAGAGGTCATATTGCTACAACTCGGCTCTCTGCTGGAGACTAGCATCTCCCCAGGACGATCGACTCATGCTCTGCCAATAAGAATCGTGCCAAATTTTCAGAGGCTGGAAACATTTGAAATAAATGGTTTTACTGTTTGTTTTTAAGTTTATTTGTTGTTATGCGGTCAGAGACTTGGACTATGCTTTTCTCTTACTTTGTGCCAACTCAGTCTTGTTAAGACTGATAGGTCATTTGTTCTCCAGTCTTTTGATCAGAGCACTCACAGTCATGGAGAGATGCAGATGGGACATGCACTCTTCGGCCCATTGAGACTGCACTGACCTTCAAGCAACCATTTGCACTAACCCTATGTCGGTCCTATTTTATCCTGTCACACCCTCATCAACTACCCCTAGATTCTACACATAGTGTAGTGGTTAGCATAACACTTTGTAGTACCAGCAACAAGGGTTAAATTCCTGTCGCTGCCTGTAAGGAGTTTGTACGTTCTCCCCGTGACTGCGTGGGTTTCCTCCGTGAGCCCGGGTTTCGACCCACAGTCCAAAGGCCTATCAGTCGGTAGGTTAACTGGTCAATTGTAAATTGTCCTGTGATTAGGCCGGGATTAAATTGGGGGGATTGACGACTGGCACAGCTTGACGAGCCAGAAAGGCCTATTGTGCGTTGGATCTCAATAAATAAGTTAACTAACCTACCAACCGGCACACCTTTGGGATATGAGAGGGAAGCGGAGTGCCTGGGGAAACCCCACAGTCATTGGGAGAACATGCAGTCAGCACCCCAGGACTGAACTGTGGTGTCTGACCCTGTGAAACAATGGCTCTACCGTCTGTAATACTGAGCCAGCTAGCAATCCGATTTCCCCAGGAACTAACCTAACTAGAAATCTATCTGGGAGGAGACAGTGTCCAGAAGGAATAGGTTCCCTCAACAACTACATCAGGAAAATGAGTGAATTCCCTGTGCATGGGCGAATGGATTGTTGACAAAGGAAAGCTCTTTCTTTACTGTGCGTTTCTGGTACACGTTACTGTTCTGTGACTCTTTTCCCAAAGTGCTGAGTTAAGTTGCATCATTATGAGGCAGCCAAATGGAGATAATCCGCTTATCAGAGAGTGTTAATCTGGCATCCAGTGGTTCAGTAACCCTGATGGTTTGGCATCTGACTCGCTCATCAGCCCAGAAGGTGGGATGGTGGGCTGGTGAGTCAGCATTCCAAATGTGAGCAGTGTGTGTATCCAGAATGGAGGGGACACAGTCAGGAACATGGGTAGGTATGAGATCCAAAGCACTTAGATACAGTACAGCCAGCTCTCTTTAAACTCTCCAGGTTCATTAAAATAAATATTCATACTACTGTAAAAGTGAAATAAAAGTTTGTTGTAATTTTAATAATGAACATCCAATTATTTGGAAATCCGACCAGGAGTGCTAGCCTGTTAAAATTTTACAGTATAATGGTAAACAACTTGCATTATTTGGCATTTTATATGATGGTGAAAATGTTCCATTGTCCTTCAGAGGAGTTTAATGTGTCTGGATCCACTGCAGGTTAAGTCGACAGTGGGACCACCACCTCTACTGGCAGCTTATCCTCTACAAGTCCCACATAATCCTCCTTTGTCACTGAGTCTACGCTCTAGAGTTCCCTCCAGAATAGTGCTATTAAAACACTATCACCAGAGGGGTCACGCACCCACTGCCTCAAGGGTAGTCACTAAGTTCCTCTGTTGCCACCTGCTGCATTTCACGAAGGGAATGAATCTGTGAGGTATAACTCTCAACCAGGTACGTGGTGAAGCAACTAGTGTGAGAGGCTGCCTGCCATGTGTGGAGGGGCTGGGTCATTCAGAAGGAGCTAAATCCTCTGTGGAGGAGGAGAGTTTCTAATCAGAAAGTGGAATGCCTGATTAATTAATCAGGACTGTGTTCAGTTGGCAAGCAGTACCTTTCCCCGTGACTCCTACTCCTGGCAGTGAGTCACTGATAGAAAGGTTGGAATCTGAATATGCTGTACCTCCTGCCTTTTGCTATCTCGGTTCATCCTCCTGAAGTCGCTCAGCATGGGACTAGTCCCATCAGCCGATGCCAATCAAGATTCCCATCTAAGCTAGTCCCATTTGCCTGGATTTGGCCCATATCCCTCCAAACCTTTCCTATCCGAATGTAGTCACAGTCATTAGCTCATTATTGCTGCAACGCAGGGGAGTGTGGAAGCCACTTTGTGGCTAAGTAGCTCCCACTGACAAAAATGGATCAGATTGTGCATGATCCAGCCCGTGACTTGCTTTGGCCGCCAAACGCAGTCACATGAACTCTGTTGTCCTGCGGTTCAGTCAGAACTCAGAACCTACTGTTTCAGCTGTTCTGCCCTGCCGACTGTCCACGGCCAGAAACTAGGCTTCAGGTGCTGGAACATGAGGCTCTGGGACCCAGATACCCAAATGCCCTTGGAGAGTTAGCTGCCTCAGCTGTCTTCCGATGTCTCTCTGATGCTCAAAGTATTTTACATAAGATTGCACAGATATTTATTTAAAACACATTTAGCTGAAATAAATAACTAATTTGAAAAAGGCTTAAACCACTTTACTGGATTTCTCACCATGCTGATGCCCTGCCTTGTGAAGAACTTGTGTCGTACACACTCAGTGCAGAGTCTAGTGGCAGGATATGCTGGTATCACCTCTCCAATGCATTCATGGTGGGGAAGCTGGAAATCCGGTGACTCATGAGGAGACCCTTGCCAGAGATTTTCTTCCAAACCATCGGCCAACAGTAGGTACGTTGGGCCCAATGTTAGAATGATTCAGGCCATTTCATTCACTAAAGGCCTCAGGTTGGTAAGGGGGCAGATGAGTGCATTGATCCATATTATTGTAAAGTTATAGAGTCAAGGCATTGTACAAAACAGAAAGAGGCCTTTGACCCATCACATCTTTCTTGCTACTACCATTGGGCAGGAAGTACAGGAGTCTTGGGTCACACACCATCGGGTCCAAGAAAAGTTATTACCCTACAACCATCAGGTTCCCGAGCCAGTGTGATAACTCCACTCACCTTAACTCTAACTCATTCCACAACAGGCTCATTTTTAAGGACTGCACAACTCACGTTCACAGTACCATTTATAATTTCTATTTGCACAATTTGTCTTCTTTTGCACATTGGTTATTTGTCAGTCAGTTTCTCATAAATTCTATTGCATTTCTTTATTTTCCTGTAAATGCCTGCAAGAAAATAAACCTCAAGGTTCTATATGGTGATAGTTACATACTTCAGAAAGGCAGCACCCAACGTTGAAGACCTCGTCACCCAGGACATGCCCACTTCTCATTCTACCATCAGGGATGAAGTGCGGAAGTTTGAATACACACACTCAACAGCTTCTTCCCCTCCACCATCAGGTTTCTGAATGGACAATGAACCCTTGAACACTTCCTCACTTGTTTTTTCTATTTCACTCTTTTTTTGCATATTTTATTGTAATTTATAGTTTTTTTGTTATTATATATCACAATGTATTGCTGACACATAACAACAAATCTCATAACATGTGCCAGTGATACTCTGAATCTGCGTCTTTGATAACTAATTGACTTTGATTTTGAAGTCAACACTGATCTTTTTGCCAACATGCACTAATCCCACTTGCCTATATTCGGGCTATATCTTCTACGCCTTTTCCACCTAAGTGTCTGCCTAGATGTTTCTTAAATATAGTGATGATCCCTAACAACTCTCCTCTGCCAGTGAGGCTGCATATAAACATCTTTTTAGAAAAAGTTATTCTTCAAATTCCTCTTTAAAACTCTTTCCTCTCACCTTAAACTTATGCCTGCTTTTTTGATACTACAACCATGGGAAAAGGGTTCTGACCATCTATGCCTCTCATGATCTTATAGACACTGATACAACTATATTTCTATGCTGTATTGACTGTCCTGTTGGACATAGTAATTACAAATTACTATAAATTGCACATTACATATTTAGACAGAGTCATAATGTAAAGGTTTTTACTCCACATGTATGTGAAGGATGGAAGAAATAAAGTCAATTCAATTCAGGACACCATCCAACCTCTTTAGCTTTAGGGAAAGGAAGATCACCTTATTCAAAGTCTCCTTGTTACTAAAGCCCTCCAATCGCAGCAGCACCCTAGTGAGTCTCTGTCATAATCCTATTGAGAGTGTAAGGCCACATACGGTTACCTTATCCAGTCCGCTCTGTCTGGGACCACAAGAAGACACAATGTTCTGGACTGGTTTCACAACCTCTAGACTTAGTGTCAAGCACTCTCCTGAGGATTATTTGTTTTTCGACATATTTAACTTGCAAAATTTGTCTTGTTTTGAACATTGGCTGATTGCAGTCTTTATTTATGTATCTTTTTATTGTAATTTATTTTCTTGTAAATGCCTTCAAGAAAATGAATCTCCAGGTAGTATAGAGTGACACATACATTTGATAATAAATCTACTTTGTCTTTGGCTTGGTCTTTGAGAGTGAGGGATGTAACTCAGCACATCACAGAGACCAGGAACTTCTCACTGCTTCAATAAGACAGCCAGCATAATCAAAGCCTGAGCATTCCCTCTCTTCCCCTCTTCCACTGGGCAGAAGGTGCAAAAGCCTGAAATCGCATTTCACCAGACTCAAGGACAGTTTCTAGCTTGCTGTTATAAGACTATTGAATGATTCCCTAGTTGGATAAAATGGGCTCTTGCCCTCTCAATCTATATCATTGTAAACTTACTCCATGTTGTTTAGCTGCACTGCACCCTCTCTGTAGCTGTTACGCTTTATTCCGCGTCTGCTTCTGTTTTACCTGGCGCTATCTTAATTTACAGTGTAATGATGGATCTGTATGAATAGTATGCAAGATGAGCTTTGAAACATGTGACAATAATAACCCAATTCCAATCTGAGTCTATTCACACACCTTGATGATGTTTAAAATTGTGCCTCCAGTGCAGATCTGCTTGGGTAGAGTAGTTCTCATACTTGCCCCTGTTTTACAACAGTCCTTGAATCAGCAGAAAATGCCTTTTGTTTCTACAAACTTATTTTTTCCTTTTCCAAGGGATGGTTATTCAGGGATTATGGTATCACATTAATCGAATATTAAAGTGGTCCATAACTCACACTATTATAACACAGTCACCCCATCCAGAATGCACTGGAACCTCTGTGACATCCGTGGGTCTCAGTATTCCCCCCACTGTACCAGTGTGCGTCGCATGCTCCATCCCCAGGAACACAAGTGCACAACAAGCAGGAGATGGTCACTTGCCCCTTGAGCCTGCTCCACCATTCAGGTGGATCGTCCTTTTCGGTATTTCCCCTCAACTTACACCTGCTAACACCCTCCCACCCACCTCCAAGAGCAGGGCTGTTGCTGTTGAGGAATTACCCATTTGTTGCTTATAAGCAGGAACATTTCCTCAGAATTTCCTTAGCCTGAGATGAATCTGTGGAATTCATTGCCACAGATTGTCATGGAGGTCAGGTGTTTGGGCATATTTAAAGTAAAGGTGGATACGTTGATTATTAAGGGTGTCAATGGTTATGAGGCGAAGGCAGGAGAATGGGGTTGAAGGGGTTAATAAATCAGCCATGATGAAATGGCTGAGCAGACTCAAGAGTCGAATGGCCTAATTCTGTTCCTATGTCTTATGGTCTAACGTGTTGCACCGTTTGGTTTTCCAAGCTTACTGGGAGAGCTGCAAAAGAATGACTTTCTATAATTGATGTTAGAGTTACTCATCACAGAATTAGGCACTTCAGTTTAACTAGCCCCATGGGAACCAAGGAGCCTATTTGAGCTAGTCCAATTTGCCTGCATTTTGCCCATATCCCTCTAAATCTTTCCCATCCATGTCCTTACTCACATGTCATTTGAACATTGCACTTGTACCTGCCTCAAGCACTTCTGCTGGTATTACAGACCACACATTTACACAACGCACTTTCAAGAGTCCCGAGTTTCAAAAGGAGGGAACCACAGTGTCACCTAGTGCCATGATTGGTGTCTGCAGGACAGCCGTCTTCTTTCTCCGGCATATGATTTGATCAGACTGACCTCAAGGACATCAGAGCGGTTTGTGCTGGTTTCGTTTGGATGAGTATTTGAATGGTGCAGTAATGTGGTCAACACGTGTGCATTTCCTCACTCTAAACCTCTCAATGTGTGTATACATTCCTTTCAGCCTAATGAAATCTCGTCCACCTTCCCTCTCCCTGCTTAGATTACCCTTCAAATGCCGACGCTGTTGCTTCTGAATTTCCCAAAGCAGAGATAAGCCATTACTTTCACATCTAGCAATTATTACCAGTCTCTGCGTGGAATTGTTTTCCTTAAAAATGACCAGGGTTAACTGTAAATTGCAAGTGAAAGCCATCTGCAGGTTATGACAGGGTTGGGTTCTTGTGAATTGTTCAAATGCTGGACAGCTTGCAAGTCCAAAGTGTGGCCTAGACCAAATTTCATCCCCCTCACCCACCCCCCCCCCCGGCAGAAGATGCCTGTAAGCGCCACAGCAGCTGGCAAATTCGTCCCATCAGTCTCTCAAACGCTCATTCATTAGTCAGATGTTCATAAACTGGCAAGGGCCTGTAATCTGTATTTTCTTTGCCATTGATTGAACTATCGGTCCAAGAGATCTGGTGCGATCTCTCCGGTTTTCCTCCAATCATGTCCTGTCCTTGGCATTTGAAATATAGGTCTGAGAGAATCTGATGAGGTCTCCCTGTTTCCCCCCAGGTCTCTGGGGAGAGAAATCTTCCATTTGAACCACAAGGTGCCACCTCTAGCTTCGTGTTAATGCTGCAGTTGCATCCGGCTAGAGCAGGGGTCCCCAACCTCTTTTTTTAAGCGATGGACCCTTAACATTAACTGAAGGGTCCATGGACTCCTCCATGCTTTGCTCGAATTTGTACAAATATTTGGGGTTCTCATGGTGTGATGCACCAGGCTTGGATATTGGACTCAAAAAGGAGTGACTATGAGTCATAGCTTCCCAAGAGCAAGCCATGGATATCAAGGTCTCTCCCATTGAACAGCCAGCTACTGCTGTGAGCATCGTGTTCAGTTCTAGTCCCCTGGACGTAGGAAGGGTATAGAAGCATTAGAGAGGTTGCAGAGGAGATTTATCAGGATGGCACCTTGGTTAGAAAGCATGTCTTGTGAGGATAGGTTGAAGCAAAGAAGGATGAGAAGTGACTTGAAAGAGGAATATGAGATGATAAAAGGCATGGATAGAGTGGACAGCTAGAGACTTCTCCCAGATCAGAACTAGCTAATACAAGGGGGCATAATCTTAAGGAAATTGGAGGGAAGGTAATGTTTGAGGTAGGTTTTTGTTACACTGGGTGGAGGGCCCACGGCCAGGGTGGGGGTCGAGGCAAATACACTGGATGCAATTAAGAGACTCTTAGACTGGCACATAGCTGAAAGAGAAAAGGGGGGAAATGTGGGTCAGCACAACCTATTAGGCCAAAGGACCTGTACTGTGTTGTAATGTTCTGTGTTCTGATGGTTTACTATTGTCTCATTTACCGAAAATGCATACAGTCAAATCCATTCATATAGATTATTCCATACACAATGACACTGACATAGTGAAAAAGGAACTGAATGCAGTGCAGGTAGTCAAATCGAGTACAAGGTAGATAGGGAGATCGAGTTCATCTTTTAGCAGGTGAGGTCTTTTCAAAAGTCTGGCAATAGTGGGATAAGAACCATTCCTGCCCTTTCCACTCCATGTACCAGGCCTGATGTGCCTCAGAGCTGTCAGCAGAGGAAGGAATGAATCACCTTGTGGTGATGCCACTGTATGGGTGTGACCAGCCTGTGTTCTACCAAATCTTATCCAATTGTTGTTGTAACCTTAATTTTGTTCATCTATTTCTTATGTCATCAATTTGCTTTTCTCCTGAAAATCCTTTTATAATCTTTTAACTCTTTTATAATCACCCAAGACAACAGGCAATCAGGACAGTGTAGGGACTCCCTCAACCATGCCCCTCTGATGACACCAAACTCCCTCAGCCCGCCCTCCAGTGGCACTAGGCTCCCTCGCCCAGCCCCTCAACCGCTGCCAGGCTCCCTCAGGCCCATCCCTCTGATGGTGCTGGGCTCCCATGGTGCTCTCTGTTAGAGCAATCCGTCTAGTCACACTGCCACACCCTCTCCCCAGGGACCTGTAACTTCTCATTTTTCAGGCTGCAGTTCCCTCATGTTCGTTCTAATCACTTGTCATTCGATGTCTCCTTCTGCCCATGGGAATAGACCCACTGAGCAGATTGGTGATGAATTGGAAAGGTAAAGGGCTGGAGAAGAAGGAATCTGATAGGAGAGGAGAGTGGACCATAGGAGAAAGGGAAGGTGGAGGGGGAGGACGGAATATAAGGAGTTGCTCCTCCACCCTGACGGTGGCCTCATCTTGGCACATGAGGAGGTCATGGACCAACACATTGGAACAGGAACTGGAATTAAAATGTTTGGCCATCAGGAAGTACAACTTGTGGCAGATGGAGCAGAGGTGGTCGATGAAGTGGTCACCAGTTTATGATGGGTCTCACTAAGACAGAGGAGGCCACATCAGGAGCACTGGATAACCCCAGCAGGTTGGCAAGTGAAGTGTTGTCTCAGCTGGAAGGACTGTTTGGGCCCTGAATGGAGATGAAGGAGGAGGTGTATTGGCAAGTGTAGCACTTAAACAGTTTGCAGGGATAGTGCCCTTAGGGATTTTAGCAGGGAGGGACGAATGGACAAGGGGATTATGGAAGGAGCAAATCCTGCAGAAAGCAAGGGGGTGTAAAGATATGTTTAGTGTTGGTATCTATTTGAAGATGGCAGAAAATGTGGAGGGTGATGTGTTGGATGAAGAGGCTGATTGGGTGGTACGAGAAGAACCCTTTCACTGTTAAGGCAACCGGAAGGTGGGGTGAGCAGGGATGTTCAGGAAACGGAGGAGATGCAGGCAAGAGAGTATCAATGGTGGAGGAAAGGAAATCCTGTTCTTTGAAGAAGGAGGACATCTCCCTGGTCTGCAGGTTTGATGGTGAGATTGTTTCACTATGCTTGATTCTCCAAAGGAAAGTTCTCCTGTTGCGTCTGCCCACTGTAGAATCGGTTAATCAGAAACATAACAGACTGCAAAAGTTTCTGTGAAAAGGAAAAGATTTGATACTTATAGTGAGGGTGATGCACCATCAATAACTCACTCTGAGACGTAAAGGCGAGATATCGGCTTTTATTGACTGGAAGAAGGAACCAGCAGTGAGTGACCATCATACTACGTCCTGGAGACTGAGGCCAAGCATCAGGCCTCGATCGCCTTTATACCGGGGTCTGTGGGAGGAGCCACAGGAGCAGTCAGCAGGGGACGTGTCCAGACAGGCACACGTAGATCACCACAGAGGGTCTCTTACAAACTGAAATAGGGAAAACTATGAGTGTAACGAAATGGCAAATAAATTAAACCACTGGTTTATCTTTCTTCAAGGACGAAGACACAGAAGATCTATGGAGTATACAGATGTAGAATGAACTAGGAACTTTAAGAAATTGTTATTAGCATAGAACAGTACAGCACAGGTACAGGTCCTTTGGCCACAATGTTTATGCCAACATGATGCCAGTTTAAACTAATCCTGTCTGCCTGTATGTGGTCCACATCCCTCATTCCCTGCCATTCTATATGTCCCATAAATTTTGCTATTGTGTGTTTCCACTACATCACCTGGCAGCCTGTTCCAGACACCTATGAATTTGTTTTTAAAAAAACTTGCATTTTAAAACTCCTTTAAGTTATCTCCCTCCCAGCTGAAAGTTATGCCCTCTAGTATTTGGCATCCTGGGGAGAAAAAGGTTATCTACCCCACCTATGCCTTTTATCACTTCATAAACCTCTATCAAATCTCCCCTCAGCCTCTGACACTCCAATGAAAACAACCCAAGTTTGTCCAGCCTTCCCTTAAAGTGAATCCAGTAACACTGTGGTGATCCTCTTTCACACCCTTGCCAGAGGCCCCACATCTTCTGGCAGTGGGATGACCAAACTATACACAACATGGCCTGACTATAGTTTCATAGGGCTGCTTCTTTTACCCTATCCACTTGCTGGTGCCACTTTCATGGAGCTGTGGATTGGCTCCCCCTACCAAAAAAATTACTACTTGAGAAATTAATGAGATTGAAAAGAGAAAACTCATAGATTCTAAACCCATTTCCACAGATCATAAAAATGTCCATGTTAATTATGAAAGGGAGAAAATGGGGACTGTAGGCCAGTAGCCCTGATATAACTGAGGACACTTATTAAGTCTACGATTGAGGAAGTGGCAACTGCATTCCCAAAGCAATGATTGGGAAGAGTTGGTGTGGATTTGTGTCAAGAAAATCTGATTGTGATACGCCGGTTAGATTTTTGAGATTGTAATTTGCAAAATAGATAAGGCTAAACAAGCTGATATGTGTTTGGATTTTCAGAAGACCTTTAAAGTGTCAAACAAGCATTCTTAAACACAATTAGGTTTATGCAGTGTTGGAGGCAATTGTGGTGTGGTCTGATGTCTGGTTAAATGCAGAAAACAAATTTGGAATAGTTAGTTGGGTGTTTCAGGAAACAATTCTGGGGTCCTGACAAGAATTACCAGTGGTTTGGGCCGACTGCAGTATGTCCAGGTTAGCTCGGCTGAGTGGACTGTCAGCAGAATGCAAAAGGGCTTCAGTTCGAGACGGTGGGCAAAGACTGAAGTCTCACACCACCAGGTTTAAGACAGCTGCTTCCCTTCAACCATTCGGCCCTTGAACCATCTAACATAACCGTAACCACCACAGTGTCCACTTTGATCGCTTTTACACTAAAATGGGCTTTGTTTATTTTTTGTTCTAATTGTGTTCCTTCTTGTAAAAAATTGCATACAATGTATGTTTTGTGAATGCTGCGTGTATGATGTTAAGTGCCTGCGATGGTGCTGCAGGTAGGTTTTACATTTGCATGTGTGTCCTTGTATGTATGGCAGCTAGCTAAACTTTGACAAATTGGATGGAACGTAAACCATGATTTAACTGCAGATGACCTGGGTTTAATTTCTGCCGCAGCTTGTAAGGAGTCTGTACATTCTCCCTGTGACCGCGTAGGTTTCCTTTGGGTGCTCTGGTTTCCCCCCACAGTTCAAAAGACATACTGGTTGGTAGGTTAATTGGTCATTGTAAATTGTCCCATGATTAGGCTCAGAATAAATTGGGAGACTGCTGGACAGCAGGGCTCACAGGGCCAGAAGGGCCTTCTCCACATTGTATCTCAATAAATAAATTAATGTGTGAGCTATTCACCCTACCCTTCTAATTCAAACATTTTGTAATGAACAATACTGTAAGGTTGTCCATTTGGCAGAAAACGAGAAAGGCAGTACTTTTAATTGGTGGGATATTGAGGGGCCTCGGCATCCGCGTGCACCAGTCACTGAACGTGATTAACATGCAGGTACACCAAGCAGTTGGGAAGGCAAGAGGATTTTTTTACAAGGATGTAAACACCCTTCTCATTTTACATCGTTTACATTTTTCACCATTTATCTCGTGTTTGTTGAGATTGTATTTTGAAGAGTATGTACAAGTTTAGTTCCTACCTAAGGGTGGATATATTTGCAATGGAGAGACAGTTGCCTGGAATGGAGTGTTTGTTGTGTGAGTAGAGATTAAGCAGTCTAGGTACAGATTTAGAGGAGCGGTCTGAATTAAATGGAATTTCAAAGAATGAGAGCAGATCAAATTGAAACATGCACAATTCTTACAGGGTTTGACAAGGCAGATGCAGCGTTATTTCCCCTAGTCTGGGTGTGTAGAACCGGTCCCACAATAAAGGGTCAATCATTCAGGACTCAAAAGAAAACAGCTTGTTAGCCTAAAGGATGGCGAATCTTTGGAATGACTTACTCATGTGGAACTATTGCTTTGTATATCCAAGACAAAGGTGAATGGATTTCTTTGATATTAATTGTTGTGGGTTCAGTTGAAGAAAGTGCCACTGAGATAAAAGATCAGCCAAGATCTTATTGATTATGGGAACAGACAGGAGGGCCAGATGGTGTCCAAGCAGCTCTGTAGCCCTGTGCTGTGTACTGTCATTCATAGATGAGAACGTGGAGTGTTCCAACATTACTCCAGGGACACTGCATCAAGTGACACTGAGCTGAGGGAAATAACGTTTACAACTTTCATTCTCTGCAAGTCGCAAAGTCAGATAGGACTTATCTTCATTCTTGCACAATAGGAATTACTGTTACCTTTGGCCACATCTTTATTGCCTTTTGTTCATAATCCCAGAGTTTATGTGAGCCATTCATAACTACCAGAGCAGGCCACGGGCCTTGTGTGACTCACTCTGATTCTTTAAAACTTCTGCACCGTCAGCCCTCCAGGTGCACCACGCAGCTGGGATGAAGAGGAGCAGATAATGCGTGCCAGGTCAGGGTTTCAGCACGTCTGCACATCTGGTGGGCTTCTTGCCTAGGCTGAAGCTGCAGTACTGAGGCACTGTAATGAGTTGTATTTCAGAGATGGGCAGCAGAGAAACAGGCCCTGTGGCCCATAATGACTGTACCAAGCATGTTGCTGGATTAAACTATCCCCTGCTGCCTGTGCATAACCCAATTTGTTTGTTTATTTGTTTGTTTAGTGAAGCAGTGTGGAATAGGCCCTTACAGCCCTTTGAGCCTCAACTTCCAACAGCCCCGATTTAACCCCAGCCTAATCACGGGACAATTTGCAATGACCAATTAACCTGCCCAGCAAGTCTTTGCTCTGTAGAGGAAATCGCTCTTTTCTCTGCATATTTATGTAAAGCTTCTTGAATGCAGCTATCATATCGGATTCCACCACTACACGAGGCAGCACATTCCAGGTACCGCCACCCTGTATTTTTTTTTAAAAAGCTTGCCTTTCATATCCTTTTAACCCCCACCCCCTACCCTCCTTAAAACTACGCTCTCCAGTATTTGAAATGAAGCTGAAGCCCACTCTCACATCGCTCCTGAATCTAAGTGATTTCCCATATTAGAAAAAG
This sequence comes from Hypanus sabinus, assembly GCF_030144855.1. Lineage (NCBI taxonomy): Eukaryota > Metazoa > Chordata > Chondrichthyes > Myliobatiformes > Dasyatidae > Hypanus > Hypanus sabinus. The sequence continues at coordinate 159,940,171 of NC_082708.1, read as the reverse complement.
ATCAAGGGTGGCTCCAAGGTGCCTGGGACAGGTTTATCCTTCGAACAGCCAGCTGGTGCCCTCCTGCGAGGCAAGTGGTTGCTGTGCTCCCCACTTGTTCAGGAGGAGTGTCTGGAACAGGTCACAATCTAAACTCCTGGCTCAGTTCCTCCCAGAGCCATGGCTGACATCCTGAGGCAGAAGGTGGAATTTCTTAACGGACCCAACAAAATGAGGTGCCCTTCAGATTGTGGAGTGACTTTCTCCTGGCAGTGGTCCCTCCACATTGAATAATAATAATATTGACAGTGGCTGCGGTGACCCTCGCTGTGAAGACCATTCCCATTCATTTGTCTTTGGATCCTGTTTTTCTAACTCCAAGACATGCTTATGCAGACATCCTGCAGTCACCCATGTGCAGCCACTGACACACAGCTAAGAAAACCTTCCAGTGTCCTGTGTAAACACTCGGTAAAGGTCACTGTGCTAATTTCTTTACCGAGGGTATACCTGGATGAACGTAGAAAGAACAGGCAGCTGGTTAGAATTCTCCAAGCCGAGCCAAATGTAGTGGTAAGTGAAAGCTTTGCAGCTCCAGCAGGTGGGGTTCAACTCCCACTGCTGTCTGTAAGGAGTTTGTACGTTCTCCCCGTGACCGCGTGGGTTTCCTCCGGGTGCTCCAAAGACCGTACAGTTGGGGTTAATAAGTTGTGGGCATACTAAGTCATTGTTGGAAGCATAGTGACGCTTGTGGGCTGCCCCCAGCACATCTTTGCACTGTGTCGGTCATTGACAGCAACAATACATTTCACTGAATGTTTCGATGTATGTGCTCCTCTTATTTATCTTTATTGAGCAACACACACAAAATTCTGGGGGAACTCAGCAGGTCAGGCAGTGCCCATAGAAGGTTCAGGACTGAAGAAATGTCTCAGCCCAAACCCTCACTGTTTATCTGCCTCCATCAACGCTGCCCGACATTATGAGTCCCTCCACTATTTTGTGTGCGTTGCTCCAGATTTCCAGCATCTAATTGAAAGTATTGCCTGCTTTATCGGAGTTTTTCCCTTGAACCTGAGCCTGCCTGTGGTGAAGATATCACTGCCCATAGCTGTAACTGATCTATATTCCATTGTATTCTCTGCCTGTCTTCCACGCTATCCACAACACCACCAATCCTGATATCATCTGCAAACTTACTAACCCACGTCCTCATCCAGGTTATTTATATGCATCACAAACAGCAGAGGACCTGTGGAACACCACTAATGACAGATCTTTATCTAAAATTAAGTCTCTTCAAACAGTACCCTCTGTCTATGGGCAAGCCAGTTCTGAATCCAAACAACTAGTTCACCACAGATCCCTTACATTTTAATCTTCTGGATGAGCTTCCCATGAGGGACCTTGTCCAATGCCTTACAAAAATCCATGTAGATAATACCTACAGCTCTACCTTAATCAATCACCCTCAATCACCTCATCAAAAAAACTGAATCAAGTTAGTAAGACATGTATTGTTCCATACAAAACTATGCTGACTCTCCATGACTAGACCATGGTTTTCCAAAAGATCATGTATCCTATTCCCAAGAATTCTCTCCAGTAGCTTCTCTACCACTGACGTGAAACTCATCGGTCTATGGTTTCCAGGATTTATCCCTAATTCCCCTCTTGAATAACAGAAGAGCATTAGCTACTTTCCAGTCTTCCAGAAACTCACCTGTGGCTAGAAAGGACACAAATACATTGGGCAAGGTCTCAGCAATCTCATTTCTTTGTTCTCTCAGTAACCTGGGGTATATACTATCAGGCCCAGGGGACTTACCCACCTTAATGCTCTTTAGGAGAGCCAACACTACCTCCTCCTTTACCTCAAAATGCCATAGCATATTAATACACTCAGCACTGATCTCCCTACCCTCCACCTGCTTCTCCTTGGTAAATACTAGTGTAAAGTACTCGTGACCACATACTCTGCATCCTAGCAAACGTACCTTCTTTATCCTTGAGAGGTCCTTTTCTCTCCCTAGTTTATAGATGGGGTAGGCTGAGGTTGGGTGAGACTAGAAATAGAGGCCGTAGGTTAAGGGTGGAAAGTGAAATATTTAAGGGGAAGTTCACTGAGAGAGTGGTGTGAGTGTGGAATGAATTGCCAGCAGAAGTGGTGGATGTGGGTTCAACTGCAACATTTATGAGAAGTTTGGATAAGTTCATAGATGGGAGTAATATGGAGGGTTATGGTACCAATGGGACAAGCCAGAATGAAAGTTTGGAAAGCCCAGATGGGCCAAAGGGCCTGTTTCAGTGTAGTAGTGCTCTACGACTCTGAAATCAACAGAATCAGAATATTACTGGAGGGGTGGTGGGCACCATCAAATGAAATTCAACTTAACAAGTGCTATACTGATATTGTGTATATCAAAAAAAAAATAAAACTTCAATTAAGAGTATTGAGTAACAGATGGACCTTGGTGTGTAAGTCCAACAGTCATTGAAGATCGCAACAGAGATTGAGAAGACATATGGATACTGGCCTTAATTAGTCAGGGCACTGAATGGCAGAGGAACAAGACAAAGTTCAAACTTTATAAAACTTTGGTTAGCTGGAGTACTGTGTACAACTCTGGTCACCATGCCGCAGGAAGGACGTGACAGCACTGGAGAAGGTGCAGAGGAGATTCACCAGGATATTGATGAATCTCCTCTGGTGAAACATTCACAGGATAGAATGATGTGGGGAGACCCAAACCCACCAATTCCCCTCCTCCCACAGATACTACTCAACCTGTGGAGCTGCCCCAGCAGGTTGTTTGCTGCTCCAGATTCCATCATCTGCAGTCTCTTGTGTCTTTGTCTGGGCCCAGACTTGCTGACAGTTTTCAGTAGACACCCCTTAAATAGCATGCGATGTTTCACTTTTACCAACTAAAGTGGACAATTTCACTTTTAGTTGGATGAGTCTCCATCTGCTATGTTTTTGCCCACTCACTCATCCTGCTTCAGCTGCTTTGAAGCCTCTCCAGCATCCTCTGCGGATTGTCAATGCACTGATGCAAGGGCAGAAGCGATTCACCTGGTTGCTTGGATTGGAGGACTTTGGATATGGGGAGAGATTGGGTGGACCGGGAGCAAATGAGGCCAAGGGCTGGCCTGAGAGAAGTATACAAGATTATGAACAGAATAGGGAGTAAAAATCTGTTCTCCTTTGTGGGTGGCATGATGGTGTAGTGGTTAGCACAATTGCTTTACAGTGCCAGAGATCACTGATCAGGGTTCAATTCCCACCACTGTCTGTGTGGAGTTTGTATGTTTTCCCTGTGACCACAAGTGGTTTTCCTCCAGCTGCTCTAACTTCCCCCCGGGTCTCCCAACAGAGATGGGAGGGGGTTTATGAAATAAAATGAGAGACGGATGGAATAAGATGAGGTGGGCGTGTGAAGTTTGAAGGCAACTGCTGGGTGGGAACTCAGCCAGAACACCAAGTGCTACCAGTGCCCAAGCATAGAATATCATCCTAATGTAGGCCTGCCATCCAGAGAAAGCCTCGTCTATTCTTTTCCTAGCAAGCACGAGGAAGTCTGCAGATGTTGGAAATTCTGGATAGTAGGAGATCTCTTACTATCTTTTATTTCAGTTAGTCCTGACGAAGGGTCTCAGCCCAAAACGTCGACAGTGCTTCTCCCTATAGATGCTGCCTGGCCTGCTGCGTTCCACCAGCATTTTGTGTGTGTTGCTCTATTCTTGTCCTGTTCAGTTCTCAATCCATTTAAATAAATTACCTCAACCCTATGTGCTTTGGTCTTATACGCAACTGTTTTGCAAAGGACTTCTACCAAACGCTTTTTGAAATTCTAGGTACGACACATCTGCTCACTTTTATATATCTATTGGACATTCTCAAAAATATCTTAAAATATGATTTTCCTTCCAGAGATCCATGTTGACTTCATCTTTGCCCAATGATATGTTCAAGTATCATTTATAATAGCATTTCCCCAGTATTGATGTTAGAAGCATTTTCCCATCTATAATAGCATTTTTCCCCAGTATTGGTACCAAGCAATCCAGTTAATAGTTTTCATTTTTCTCTCACTCTCATTTTTAAATATTGAAATTGTGTTTACCACCCTCAAGACTGCAGAAGTCATTCCGTTATTATTGAATTCTGGAAAATGATAACTAAAGCATTCACTTTTTCTACTTTCAGTAGGCAGGAATGCAGATTGTCGGGCTCTGCTGTTTTATTAGTTGTTCGGGACCATTAATTTCTCCAGTGCTATTTTCTTCACTAACTCTAACTTCCTTTAGCTACTTACCTTCTTTAGATTCCAGGTTCTGTAACATTACTGGGAAGCTACGAGACAGAATGAATGAATTTGTTTAAAAGTATGATCATTTCCTGTTGCCCATTATGAACGTTGGAGACTGGCCACTAATTTCACTAATCTTTTTTTTAAATTATTACATTTTTAACAAAATTTTGCAGTTAATTTCTATGTTCCCTGCAAGTTTTGGGCACCACACCTTATTCGGATAAATCCAGGGATGAGTAACTTTAATTATGTGGATACAGTGGGAGAGCTGAGGTTGTTCTCTTTAAAATAGAAGAGTTTACAGCACACCTGATTGAATAATTTAATATGAAATGTATAGAGACTGCAGATAGGAGTTTTTCCATTGACAAACTGTTCAGAGATGTAATGTGATCAACAAAACAAAAATGAGGAAAAATCTTTTTACCTCAGCAAATGTCCAGGGGAGGTACTATAGGAGATTCAGTTCTATCGTTCAAAGGTGGCTGGAAAGCTTGAAAGGAACAAGAATTTGCAGGGCTGGGGGAGAGAGAGAGAGAGAGAGAGAGAGAGTAAGGGAGTCTGACTGGATTGCACACGCTGAAATTGAGTGAGAATGGTCCCATTTCTATGATTCTGCATCTCCACTTCCAAGTGCTGTTCAGTTCCAGGTTTTCTTCCCTTAACCTGTGGTGATCATGGCCCCAGATGTCTAGGCTCTAAGCCCTGGAACCCTCCAACACTGCAGCCTCCACTCCCACCAAAACCCCTGCCTCAGAAACTCTCTTTTTTTCCTTCAAACAACTGAAGAAGCATCCCTGGCCCAATAAACAACTGAGAAAGCATCCTGACCCATTAAGTTACCTGGTTTTCCTTCCCACAGATGCTGCTTAACTGGTTGAGTTCTTGCTTTTGTTGTTAAAACCTTCCTCTTTTCTTCTCCAACCTTTCAGACAAGCGCCTGAATATCACTTTTTTGGTTCAGTGTCAAATTTCATTCTGTGTCAGGAACCTGTTAATCCCAAATTATTAGTGTAGTTTATTCACAAATAAAAGCAGTTTGTGTTCCTATTGTTTTTCCAATGACCTTGGGATGTCACAAAATGCTGTACTCCACACTTGTGAAGGACTGTCCCCATTATGATTAGGAAGCACAGCCGCCAGTTGCTCAGTAAATGATAATGGTGAGAGCATCTGGTTTTAGTGACCTTCATACTCCTCTGCTCCACCTCACATGATATCTTGAAATTATGTTCTGCTGAGGAAGTAGTTGGGCAGTGTTTTAGAAAGACACTGGAAATAAGGCAGCAACAAAGAAGGCACGAGAGTCAATGTCAAGTTTATTGTCATAGGCACAAATCCATCTGTGTACTGGTGCAATGAAAAACCTGCTTGCAGGCATATCACAAGCTCATAGTGTTTTAAGATTGAGTCACAGGCTATACTCACTGGAATTCAGAAGAGCCAGAGGAGGTCTTACAGTAACAAAAAAGTTATGAAAGGGACAGATAAAGATAGAGGCAGGAAAGTTCTTTCCAATGGTATGTGAGACTAAAGCTAGAGGACATAGCCTCAAAATTTGTGGGAATAGATTTTCAAGTTCAAATTTCAAAGTAAACTTACTACCGAAGTTATAACCCTGAGATTCACTTTCTTTCTATGCTCAGAAAAAACATAAGAAATAGGAGCTGGAGTAGGCCATCTGGCCCATCGAGCTTACTCCACCATTCAATAAGATCATGGCCATGGACTTATCTCCATCTACCTGCCTTTTCCCCATAACCCTTAATTCCCCTTTTATGCAAAAATCTATCCAACCTTGTCTTAAATTTATTTGCTGAGGTAGCCTCCACTGCTTCATTGGGCGGAGAATTCCACAGATTCACCACTCTCTCGGAAAAGCAGTTCCTCCTCATCTCCGTCCTAAACCTACTCCCCTGAATCTTGAGGCTATGTCCCCTAGTTCTAGTCTCACCTACCAGTGAAAACAACTTATCTATCTCTTTCATAATTTTATATGTTTCTATAATATCTCCTCTTGCTCTTCTAAATTCCAGTGAGTACAGTCCCAGGCAACTCAATCTCTCCTCATATATCCCTTAATTCTCATAATTCTCCTGATAGAATCAATGAAAGACTGCACCAACAGGGTGGACAACCAATGTGCAGAAGACAACAAGCTGTGCAAGTACAAAAGAAAATAAACAAATGACTAATAACTATCGAGAACATGAGATGAAGAAAGCTTGAAAGTCCATGGGTTGTGGGAACTGTTCTGTGATGGGGCAAATGAAGTTGAGTGATCACCTCCGGTTCAGGAACCTGATGGTTGAGGGGTAATAATTGTTCCTGAACCTGGTGGTGTAAGTCCTGAGGCTCCTCTACCTTCTTCCTGATAGCAGCAACAAGAAGAGAGCATGTCCTGGGTGGTGGGGGTCTCAGATGCTGGATGCTGGTTTCCTATGACAACGCTCCATGTGCTCAATGATGGGGAGGGCTTTACCTGTGATGACCTTGGTCATATCCACTACTATTGTAGGATTTTCATAGAAAAATAGAAAATCTACAGCATGATACAGGCCCTTCAGCCCACAAAGTTGTAACGAACATGTCCCTACCTTAGAAATTACTAGGGTTACCCATAGTCCTCTATTTTTCTATGCTCCATGTACCTGTCCAGGAGTCTCTTAGAAGACCCTATCGTATCTGCCTCCACCACCGTTGCCAGCAGCCCATTCCACTCACTCACCACTCTCTGCGTAAAAAAAAACTTACCCCTGACATCTCCTTTGTACCTACTTCCAAGCACCTTAAAACTATGCCCCCTCATGTTAGCCATTTCAGCCCTGGGAAAAAGCCTCTGACTATCCACAAGATCAATGCCTCTCACCATCTTGTACACCTCTATCAGGTCACCTCTCAGGGTCAGGACCAGGGTCCTATATAGCTGTTACCTCTCGGCTCTTAAACTCAGTCCCACAATTGATGAAGACCAATGCACCGTATGCCTTCTTAACCACAGAGTCAACCTGAGCAGCAGCTTTTAGTGTCCTATGGTCTCGGACCCCAAGATCGCTTTGATCCTCCACACTGCCAAGAGTCTTACCATTAATACTATATTCTGGCATCATATTTGACCTACCAAAATGAACCACCTCACACTTATCTGGGTTGAACTCCATCTGCCACTTCTCAGCCCAGTTTTGTATCCTATCAATGTCCCGCTGTAACCTCTGACAGCCCTACACACTATCCACAACACCCCCATCCCTTATGTCATCAACAAATTTACTAACCCATCCCTCCACTTCCTCATCCAGGTCATTTATAAAAATCACAAAGAGTAGGGGTCCCAGAATAGATCCCTGAGGTGCACCACTGGTCACCAACCACCATACAGAATACAACCCATCTACAGCCACTCTTTGCTTTCTGTGGGCAAGCCAGTTCTGGATCCACAAAGCAATATCCCCTTGGATCCCATGCCTCCTTACTTTCTCAATAATCCTTGCATGGGGTACCTTATCAAATGCCTTGCTGAAATACATATACACTACATCTACTGCTCTTCCTTCATCAATGTGTTCAGTCACATCCTCAGAAAAATTCAATGAGGCTCATAAGGCACGACCTCCCTAAAGCCTGGCACTTGAAATAGCCATTCCTGCCCCTGCACCATCCAAGTCTCTGTAATGGCCACAGCATCATAGCTCCAAGTACTGATCTACGCTCTAAGCTCATCTGCTTTGTTCATAATACTCCTCTCATTAAAATAGATGCTTCTCAAACCATCAGTCTGAGAACATCCCTTTTCTATCACCTGCTTATCCTCCCTCTCGTACTGTCTCCAAGCTTTCTCTATTTGTGAGCCAACTGCCCCTTCCTCCGTCTCTTCAGTTCAGTTCCCACCCCCAGAAATTCTAGTTTAAACTCTCCCCAATAGCCTTTGCAAACCTCTCCACCAGGATATTGGTCCCCCTGGGATTCAAGAGCAACCCGTACTTTTTGTACAGGTCACACCTGCCCCAAAAGAGGTCCCAGTGATCCAGAAATCTGAATCCCTGCCCCCTGCTCCAATCCCTCAGCCACACATTTATCCTCCACCTCATTCTTTTCCTAAACTCACTGTCACGTGGCACAGGCAGTAATCCCGAGATTACTATCTTTGAGGTCCTGCTTCTCAGCTTCCTTCCTTACTCCCTGTAGTCTGCTTTCAGGACCTCCTCCCTTTTCCTACCTATGTTGTTGGTACCAATATGTACCATGACCTCTGGCTGTTCTCTTTCCCTCTTCAGGATAATGCGGACACGATCAGAAACATCCTGGCACCTGAGAGGCAAACTACCATCCACATTTCTTTCCTACATCCACAGAATTGCCTGTCTGACCCCCTAACTATCGACTCCCCTATCACTGCTGCCATCCTCTTCCTTTCCCTACCCTTCTGAGCCACAGGGCCAGATTCTGTGCCAGAGGTGCGACCACTGTCGCCTCCCCCAGGTAGGCCATCTCCCCCAACGGTACTCAAACAGGAGTACTTATTGTTAAGGGGGACAGTCACTGGGGTACTCTCTAGCATCTGCCTCTTGCCCTTCCCTCTTTCCATTCAAAGGCATTGGTGATTCCATACCAGGTTGTGATGCAGCCAGACAATATACTCTTTCACCACACATTCACAGAAGTTTGTCAGACTCTTAGGTGTCTTACCGATTCTTTGCAAGCTCCTACGGAAGGAGACACTACTATCCTCTCTTCATAATTGCACTTACGTGCTAGGCCCAGGACAGGATCCCCTAACATTATAACAGTGAAGAATTTAATGTTGCTGAGTATGACCTTCTCCATCTCTGATACCCCAGTGAAGACCGGCTCATGGGCCTCTGCTTTCCTCCCCCTGAAGACAATAGTCAGCTCTTTGGTCTAAGACAGAGATTTAAGTCAGAGATGAGGAGAAGCTGTTTTTCATAGAGGACTGAATCTGTGTGATTCCCTGCCTAGGGAAGCAGTGAAGGCGACCTCATTAAATATATATAAGACACAGTTAGATAGATTTTTGCACAGCTGAAGAATTAAATCCTTTGGGGAGAAGGGAAGTAGGTGGACCTGAGTCCATGGCCAGATCAGCCATGATCTCATTGAATGGCGGAGCTCGACAAGATAGCTGACTCCAGCCTCTATAGGCAGAATTCATAAGAAAAACGTCAATTTAACATACACTGTAGACATTCTTTGCAAGAAAGAACACAATTAGAACAAAATAACTTTTTGAGCAAAGTGATCAATGGTGTTGCTAGATCATTATGATCAGGTCGATTCAAGAGCCAGAACCAATTAGCACTGCTGGTGCTGAAATCTGAAGCAACACACAAAACACGGGAGAAGCTCAACAAGTGGACGGCACCTGTAGGAGAAAAAGAACCGTCTGGATGAAAGGTCTCAGCCTGATACAGAGATTGTCCATTTCCCTCCATGGATGCTGCCTGACCAGTTGAATCCCTCCAGCATTTTGTGTTGCTTCAGCACAAAATCTCTGGAATGGAACTTGAACTGTCGGCCTCCTGACTTGGATGAGTAAGTGTTTTCCACGTGGATAATGCCGTAGCTGGCACTGGCCTCGGTTTCCTGCATCAAGTGAATTCGCTTGGAAGTCCAGTGAAATCTTCCGAGTGGCTGCTCACAATTGCTAACCTTTGGCCTGATTCAGTGAGGGTGACAATCAGAATCAGGTTTAATATCACCGGCGTACGCAGTGAAATTTGTTAGCTTTGCAGCAGGAGTGCAATGTAATACATGATCATATAGAAAAAAATAAATAAGTAAATCAATTACAGTCTGTGTGTGTGTGTCTGTATATAGTGTGTGTGTGGGTGTGTGTGTGTGTGTGTGTGTGTGTGTGTGTGTATATTAAATAGTTAAATTAAAAATAGTGCAAAACAGAATTTTTTTAATAAGTGGGGTAGGGTTCATGGGTTCAATGTCCTTTTAGAAATGGATGGCAGAGGGGAAGAAACTGTTCCTGAACAAGTTCTGCTATCCAAGGACTTTATTGTGCTCAGCACCGCAACAAAGTTTGACCCAAGTTCATTCACTCAACAGAAGGCTCTGGCCACTTGCTGTAGTTGCAGGGTTTGTCCCTGCCTTAGTAGGCTGCAGGCTGGGATGTGTGCCAGAAGGTCAGACAGTTACGGGGCATCACAGCTAATCCCACCCTGTTCTCACCCTGTGTCGTATCTGTTCAACTGCATAACCATGGGAGTCAGCATCTCAACCAGTCTTCTCTGTAATGTGACAGTCATAGGGAGAGAGAGACAGAGTCAACACCAACTCTCCTTTAAGCGAATCCTAATTTATTCCCATTTTTCATTCTGCTCACATTCCTGTCAACTCCTCCCATATTCCACCCCTCACCTACACACTGGGCAATTTAGTGGCTGATTAACCTGCTGACTACCGTGAGCTGAGGACGTGGGAGGAAACTGGAGCACCTAGAGGAAACCCCAGGGGTCACAGGGAAAACATGCAAACTCCACATAGACAGCACCTGAGGTGAGGATTGAACCTGAGTCTCTGGTGTTCTGAGGCAATGGCTCTACCTGCCTCAGCACCGGGGTATTTGTATTGGAGAATCACAGATGGCAAAAGGATCATTGGGAACTTACACCACAGCGTCTCAATCCAGCACTGCAACGTGAAAATCAAGCTTGAACAGGAGTACACAACCATAACCGGTCACGAGGTTACAGGGTGATCACTCAGAAGTGTTCTCGTCTCTGAGACCGCACAGACGACCTGGAGCTGGTTGTTGTGGGCTTCACTCCAGATAAAGCCACTTTCAGGTTCTTGTAGGACTGGGAGTCCAGAATATAAAACTGTGGCCTGATGTAACTGGAGAGGCACTGAGAAGTTTTACATGAAACTGGGGCAGGTGTGTGTGTGTGTGTGTGTGTGTGTGTGTGTGTGTGTGTGTGTGTGTGTGTGTGTGTGTGTGTGTGTGTGTGTGTGCGTGTGCTTCAGTCAGGTCCCCAACCCCAGCCTCTAGTCTTGGCTATCTACTCTCTTTTTTTAAGATGTCTTTTCTAATCACCTGTAAAACTTTAACAGCGTCATGTTCATGAAAACTTCATAAATAGCAATTGGGCCATAAAACCTTCAGACACATTAACTAACACCCTTTGTCATTGTCCTCCAGAATTGAAACATTAAAACATGACCTTATAATTATCAAGAGTATTTAAACCAAAAATCAGAGGGTTTACATGGATTGCCATGTGCTATAGTTTATTGCCATAGTTTATCAGGGTGGAGTATTAACATGTTGTTCATCAATTTGTATAGGCAAAAAGACTTTCCACTCATTTAACGCAATCTTATTGACAGATGCAGTAAAAATCCTTTTGCCAAAATAAACTAGAAAAATTTCCATTTACTGAGCTTATCTGAAAGGCAAGTGAGATATGTACAAGTATTTTGATCAATGCACTCTTCAGCTACATTGGTCCCAGTTCCAATCCGAGGCAATCAGGAACAGACTGGACTGGTGTAACTGAGTAGGCTTCTGCATATACCGCAATAGTCCCTGTGCTCTTGAACCCAGTCTATAAACAGATTTGCACTGCACTAAATGTAATCCGTGTTCAAAAGTACTCACAGGCCCTTGCTGTTAATTAGCCCTTTGCATGACCAAACCTCTCTGAATTTTATTTAGTCATAATGCTTTCAGTATGCTTTCCATGCTATTTCATACAGCTGAAATGTTTTTTTGAACGGAGCAGTTGAAATTATGAAAAGTGACAATTACTTTTCAATCCAAGATTGATAAGGAATGCTTGATAGTAAATATTATAGAAAGACAGCTGCTATTTCTTTAGATGGAGCTATACAGCCCAAAATTCCCATTCACTTGTATTTGGCTCATGTCTCTCTGAGCCTTTCCCATCCACGTACCTACTCAAGTACCTTTTAAACGTTGTTAATGTACCTGCCTTAACCACTGCCCTTGGCCATTCGTTCCATATACTGACCACCCTCTGGGTGAAGAAATTACCCCTCAATCTCTCCCCTCCCACCTTAAACCTATAACCTCTAGTTCTTGATTCCCTAACCCTCTGGATAAGATGTGTGCATGAACCCTATCTATATCATCTCATGATTTCATACATCTCTGTAAAATCATCCCTCAGTCTCCTAAGCACCTCAGTTTCCTATGCTTAAGTGAATAAATTTCTAACCCGTAAAACTATAGGAGCAGAATTAGGCCACTCAGCCTACCAAGTCTGTTCCACTGTCTGATAATTGATTTATTTTCCCTCTCAACCCCTTTTCCTGCCTTCTCCCCATAACCATTGACACCCTTTCTAATCAAGAACCTATGAACGTCCACTTTAACTACTCCCAGTGATTTGACCTCCACAGCTATCTACGGCAATGAATTACACAGTCACTACACTCTAGCTACAGAAGTTTCTTCTCATCTCCGTTCCTTCTGTTCTGAGGCTGGGTCTGCTGATCCTAGACTCTCCCACTATTGGAAATGACTTTTTTCACATCCACTCCATCTAGGCGCTTTAAATTTTGATAATCTGCTTAACCTATCTCCATAACTCAGTCCCTTGGGACTCTAAAGCAGCCTTGGAAATTTCTTCTGTACTCTCTCCAGCTTAAATATGTGAACAAAGCATTCAATGTAAGTATAGAACAACTAAGAACGAGTTTTAAGTTCCATCAATTCAGTTTTATTCTTGGACACCATCCCACAACATAGATAGCTTCTCTGGAAAATTGTCAGGTGATTAAGTGAAAAGATGGGACATTTTTTTTTCCCAGAGTGATAATGTAGATAGTGTTTATCTTTATAGATATCATATGATTGTGATAACTTAAAAAAAAACAAAACATTCTGGGGTCATACTCAGGCAGAGTTGTTTACACATTGTGCAGAAAATCACCGCTAAAATTTAAAAAACAAAACAACCATACATTTAGAACTCTTTCATTTAGAATATGGTGTTTGTTGATTGAGATGTGGTCTCACTACATGTGTAACAGTTTAAAATCAGCCTGCTATTCAAAGTTCAAAGTAAATTTATTATAAGATCATAAGACATAGGAGCAAATTAGGCCATTCAGCCCATCCAGTCCTCTCCACCGTTATCAAAGTATCTGTCATCATATACTGTCTTGAGATTAATTTTCTTGCAGAAAAATAAAGGAATACAATAGAAAGTATAAAGACTATAAATAACAGACTGAAATAAAACCAATGTGCAAAACCAGATACCGTGCACTGTGTGAGTACTGTGGATTATATTGAGTTGTAGACTCCTTGAAAATGAGTCTAAATAGGTGTGGAGTCAGTTCAGCATTGAGGTGTGGAGTTGTCCACACTGGTTCAGGGGCCTGATGGTTGAAGGGTAATAATTGTTTCTGAACTTGGTGGTATGGGACCTCCTGTCCAATGGTCGTACTGAGAAGAGAGCGTGGTCTGGATGATGGTCGATGCTGCCTTCTTGCGGACTCTCCGTGTAACAGCACTCAGTGATAGAGAGCGCTTTGCCTGTGATCAACTAGGCTCTGTTATTGTCACCTATACCAAGGTACAGTAAAGATCTAGTCTGGCATGCCATTCATGCAGGTCAGTTCATTGCAACAGTGCATTGAAACACTGCAAGGTAAAACAATAACAATGCAGAAGAAAGTGTTACAGCTACAGATCAGATGCAAGTAGACAATAAGATGCAAGGTCACAGCGAGTTACTTTTCAAGTCCATCTTATTGTAGCAGGGGACTGTTCAGTAGTTTTATAACAGCTGACAGAAGGTACCCTTGGGCCTGGTGACATGTACTTTCAGGGTCTTTTTCTCTTTTGCCGGATGTCTAAGGTGGGTGTGATTTTTAATCACATTGGCACCATGAAGTGTAGATGACCTCAGTCCTCAAGGTGAACACGAGCTGCCAGTTTAACTCTATCAAATAGTTTGTGTAGGGCTATAAGGCTTTGGGTGGGCACTTACCACGAGTGGCACAGTGCTGCGGAGGGTAGTGCCGCTGCCTCACATCTCCAGAGGCTCATGTTCAACCCTGACCATGGGTGTTGCCTCTGTGGGGTCTGTACGTTCTGCCTGTGACCCAGGTGCTACCCAGGCCCACAGGCCGTTGTTAACTGCTGTAGTTAGTAGGGGTGGAGATGGTGGGCACATCAGAGAGAACAGCTTAGACAGAAATAAATTGGGAAACTGGATTGCTGGGTTTGAAGAGACTGAGAGGATTGCTCTAAGGTCAGGCAGAGATTTAGTGGGCTGAATGGCCACCTTCGCAAGGAAATATGAATCATAACTTACGTTCACACTATTGATTGGTTTTAGTTAATTATCTGTGGGCAGGGCAGGGACTATGCCACCAGTTTGTGTGGTCCGCTGTTTTCCCCCCACACCCACTTAGACACCCCCCCCCCCCCAGTCCTGGCCTTCGTAGAAGTTCAGCGTTAGCTGGAGGAACGCCACCTCCTCTGCAGTCAAGATTTGTCGATATCTGAACAATTTCAAATGGTAAATTCTGCTTCTTCCTGTTTGCAGCTCCCCTGCACCCATTTTCTGTTTCATTACTTAACTATTTCCACCCAATTTTCAGTTGCAGTCCTCTCATACACTCCGTCGCAGGCCTTTCCAATGTTTCTGCACCCCCACCTGTACCCCCTTTCCCCCTACATACCCTGTGCTTACTTAATCTTTGACTTTGGGGATCTGAGTGGTAAGTTTTTCACACAGAGGGTAGAGGGTGCATGGAACAAGCTACCAGAGGAAGACGTTCAGGAGACAGCCTATGATAGGGTGAACGGAGAAGTGTTTGTCTGCGCTCAAATCCAGAATTAGAAAGCCTAGCGGAGTGCAGTTGACTCTGAGGAACAAGGCCAAAGATGGGTTCGTTATCATACACACAAGTCCACGTACGCACAGGGTGCAAAGAGAGAGGTAATTCCAGCCGCAGCAGAGATGCATAGCAGCATTTCACAATGAAAACATAAATTAACCATAAATAATCACACATTGTTTACAAGTAAAGTCACAATTAGAACAAAAAAATGTCTGTTTTGGTGCAAAGTGATCACAGTGTTGCTGAACTGAAGTGATTAGGGTTGTATTGAATGGTTCCAGAGCTCAGTGGTTGAAGGGTAATAGCTGTTCTTGAATTTGGTAATGTAGGACTTCAGTCCTCTGTATTGTTTGCCCAATAGCAGCTTCGAAAAGACAGATGGTGGGGACCTTTGATGGATGCTACTTTTCTGAGGCATTGCTTCTTGTACACGTTAGTGAACGGTGGGGAGGGTCGTGCCTGTGCATTGGGCAGAGCCTCGGCTCCCTGCAGCTTCTTGTATTCCTGCTGTTCCAGTCCATGATGCAACCAGTCGGGATATCTTCATCGGTGCATTTGTAGAAGTGCCTGTTACGTTGTTCAGTAACAAGGCAAACCTCCTTAACCTCCTGAGAAAGAAATTGTGGATCAGAGTTGGAACGTCAGCAGATACTGACTGTGTTAGGGCCAGGGGAACCGTTCAGATAATAATCTGTTTTCCTGTTCTTGCAACCAAAGTGGATAACGTCACATTTATCTCTTGCTGGACTGGACTTGTGGATTCACAAGCGAGAGATGGGAAAAGATTAAACACTAAGGGCAGCAGTTTGCTTTGAGTTGATAGCAAATGTCACAGTGTTTCTGAGAAACTTTCTCATCGGCAAAGCCACAGGATTGAAATTTAGGAGAGCTCTCGCTGGTTGATTTGTGCGCTGACCTTTCAATGTTTTGTACAGACCCAAAAGGCCTACTTTATTTAACATCAAGTTCGATTAAACTCATGCAGACGTGTTAAGAATATTTTTCTGACTAATTAATGCCTCTCTTCCCCAAATCCTCGAGAGGAAAAGAGCAGCCAGGGGTCCCTCCATAGTTCAGTGAATCACCGAGTCAGTAGGAGAGTACAAAGTCCCATCCTGAATCAACCGAGCCAGACCCACATTCCATCATGTCAGATGGCCTGTCAATTCACACTCCTCGGAACTCTGCGTGATGAGGCATTTTAATCCATCTCAAAGCTGAACAAAATGCCATCACCTGGCCAACATAAGATGCTTTTCTGAATTTCAAAAAGACTTTCTTTGGCAATGAGGGCTAATTAACAGATCCATGTAATACATCAAACAGGTTCAAAGCCTCTTCCTTTTCCCTCTGGTTTAAAGTGGATAAACCCAGCTCCTGCCTGAAGCTTTCTTTTAGTGGGTAATTAAGATCAGTGGCTCAAGCACAATCATTGCTGAAGATTTTGCCCAAAATATCACCAAGACAGCAAAATATCTGATAAAATAAAGAATAGCAACACATCAAAATAATGTTCTTTTCATGTCTATCTCTCGAGGATCAACTATATTCCCCATATACATGCACATGTATTAGGAATTTGCTGTGGTATGTTGGTCAGAGCATGGCGTGCAACAGAAAACAATATTCAACAATTATAAAGAATAAAATATTATCTAAAAATAAAATAAAATTAGAGGTTAAAGTACAGATTTGGAATAAAATGTGCTTAACTACATAAATGCCAGGATTATTTACAATGTAAGCAGCATGATGAAGTGTGGGTTAGAGTATTTGCAGTGCAGTGGTGGGGGTCATAGGCAGAGTGAGGTGGGGAGTAACTGGAATGATTGATCAGATTAACTACCCGGGGAGTGGAAAAAACTTTTAAAATGGTGTGAACTCTTAGTTTTAATAGCCCTAAAGCTCTTTCCAGATGAGAGCTTTTGCAGGGTGACTAGTATCCACAACGATTCGACCTGCGCACTCTGTTGTCCTGGATACAGACCAGTCCTGCAGTGATGGCAGACTCGGCCAACAACCGTTTCTGCTGACCTGACGGTTCGGTCTAGTTTCCGTATCTTGTGAAAGAATTCTGCACCAAGCCAGACAGTAATGATTGATGTGAGGATGCTCTCTATGACGGCAGTGTAGAATTGGACCAGTGTATTCTGGGAAGGTGAAATTTTACCAGCTGCCACAAGAAGTGCGTCCTCTGCCAAGCCTTTTTGTTCATGAAGGAGATGTGGTTCTCCCATGTAAGTTGCTGCGAAGTAATGATGCCCAGGAATCTGAATGTTGAAACGGAGCTGACTGTAGAGTTGTGGAGTGCAGGCACATTACTCCAGGAATTGATATGCATCTCCATGGTTCTGGGTGCATTCAGGTCCAAGGTGTGATTGCAGCAGGGAACTGGCTTTCTAGTGATAGCTCTTCAATGGATTCTAAATGTAAATACCGAATGCTGTTTAAGATTCAGAGCAATCTGGTAGAGAGAGTTTTTTTCAGCTGTGAGACAGTTGGAAATTTTAATCTAAATCATATTCAACATCAATGGGTCTACACTCCCTGAAGAAAGGATGGAGACACAGGGGAATCTGGAGCAACAAGCATCATGCTGGAGGATCTCAACGAGTCAGCCGGGGAGGAAATGGACAGTAGACATTTCAGGTTAAGGCCCTTCATCTGGACCAGATTGGATGATCGAGATGAAGGGTCTCAAACAGAACTGTCCATTTAACTCCGCAGATGCTGTCCAACCTGCTGAGTTCCTTGAGCACTTTGTGTGGTGTTGCCTGTAAGAATGGAGGAAACCAAGTCATTGGGGGTGCTTTTAAACAGCAGAAAAAAACAAGAAGATTGGAAATGCTCTACAAGACAGGCTTTAACTGTGGAAAGAGAAACTGTGTTCAGGTTTCCCTTTCAAAAGGGCATGTGATTGGGCCTCAATTTTTCTGTCATGCATGTAGTTACCTAAGAGTTTCTTAAATGTCCCTAATGTATCCCTTATCTATCTCCCCAAATTCTAAGGACTTTCTATAGGGACACAATTGAGAGCATCCTGACTGGCTGCATCACTGCCTGGTACGGGAACTGTATTTCCTTTAATCACAGGACTCTGCAGGGACAGCCCAGCACATCTGTAGATGTCAACTTTCCTCTATTCAAGACATTTACAAAGACAGATGTGTAAAAAGGGCCCGAAGGATCATTGGAGACCCAAGTCGCACCAACCACAAACTGTTCCAGCTGCTACCATCTGGGAAATGGTGCTGCAGCATAAAAGCCAGGACCAACAGGGTCTGGGACAGCTTCTTCCACCAGGCCATCAGACTGCTTAAATCATGCTGATGCAACTGTATTTCTATGTTATATTGACTGTCCTGTTGTACATAATATTTATTATAAATTACTATAAATTGCACATTGCACATTTAGATGGAGACATAATGTAAAGATTTTTACTCCTCATGTATATGAAGGATGTAAGTAATAAAGTCAATTCAATTCAATTTAGTCTCTACCACCAGCCCTGACAGGGCATTCCACACACCCACCATTGACCTCTGACATCCCCTGATACACCTTCCTTCAATCATCTTAAAATTATGCCCCCTTGCATAAGCCATTTCTGTCCTGGGAGTACGTCTCTGGCTATCTTCTCTTTCTGTACCTCTTATCATCTTGTCTACCTCTATCAAGTCATCACTCATCCTCATTCACTCCAAAGCCCAAATTTTCTCAACCAGTCTTCATAAGGCATGCTCTCTAGTTCAGGCACCATCCTGGTAGATCTCCTCTACACCCTCTGTAAAGCTTCCACAATCCAAATCATCCCATAATCTCAATAATCAGTAAATTAACAACTTTGTCAATTTACCTGAGGAAGTTCAGTGCAGTAAAACATGCCAAGATGTCTGACAGAATTTTTATTAAGCAAGTCTACGAGGTAACTGGGATACCCAGTCAGAGAGGGACTCACCTCACCAGTTTGATTGAGTTTTTGAGGTGGTGAACCAGAAGCTTGATGAAGCCAGGGTGGTAGATGTTGTCTAGATGGACTTTAGTAAGGCACTTGACAAGGTTCCACATGGCAGGCTGGTCCAAAACATTAAGGCACATGGAATCAAAGATGGGCTGGCTAACTGGACTCAAGATTGGCCTGGTGATTGGAGGCAGAGGGTGGTGGTGACAGCAGGATGCTTTTCTGATTGGACAAGTGGTTTGCCACAGGGATAGGTGCTGCGAACATTATTGCTCATGATGTACACGAACCACTATGATGTGAATGTAGGAGGTACGATTAAGACACTTGGAGCTGATGTATAAGTTGGTAGTTTTGTGGATAATAAGAGAGGTTGTCTCAGGCTGCTGCAGAATATGGATCAAATGGAGGTTGAGTGGAGATTGGAGAATGGCATTTAATCCTAAACTGCAGGCTGAGTCATTTTGGGAAGTAAAATAGAAGGAGGACATATATAGTAAATGGTGGGACCTAAGGAATGTTGATTAACAGAGGGACCTTCAGTTACAAAGTTCCCTCAAAGCAGCAACACAGGTGGACAAGATAGTGAAGAAGGCATATGGCATGCTTGTCCTTAAAGGTCAGGGCATCAAACGTAAAAGTTGAGACATTACATTTTAATTTTACAAAATACCAGTTAGAACACCCTTGGAATATTGTGTGCAGTTGTGGCCTCCATACTAGAGAAAGAACGTGGACTAACTAGAGAGTGTGCAGAGGAGATTCACAAGGATGTTACCTACATTGGAGTATTTTAATAGTGAGAGGTTTGGTTAGTCTGGGCTTGCTTTCCCTGGAAGGACAGAGACAGGAAAACCATAAGGCAGATGAGTTGGTCAAGTCTGCTCTGCCCATTGATCGTGGCTGATTTACTTTAAATGTACCGTATGGCTTTGACTCCACAACCATCTGTGGCAATGAATTCTACAGATTCACCATCCTCTGGTTAAAGAAATTCTTCCTCATCTCTATCCTAAAGGGAAATCTTTTTATTCTGTGGCTGTTCCATCTGGTCTGAGATTCCCCTCTGTTGAAAACATCCTCTCTATGACTACCCTATTCAGGCACCTCAATATTTGGTAGATTTTACAGAGCCACCAAGTTACAGTACAAAAGTGAGAGGTGACCTGAGAGAGGAATATAACATTTTAACAGGCATAGATAGAGTAGATGGTCAGAATCTTTTTTCCCTTGGCTGGGGGTTGAAAGTAACAGGACGCAGGTATAGAAACAAAGAAACATAGAAAATAGGTGCATGAGTAGGCCATTAGGCTCTTTGAGCCTGCACCGCCATTCAGTATGATCATGGCTGATCATCCAACTCAGAACCCTGTACCTGCTTTCTCTCCATACCCCCTGATCCCTTTAGCCACAAGGGCCATATCTAACTTCCTCTTAAATATAGCCAATGAACTGGCCTCAACTGTTTCCTGTGGCAGAGAATTCCACAGATTCACCACTCTCTGTGTGAAGAAGTTTTTCCTCATCTCAGTCCTAAAAGGCTTCCTCTTTATCCTTAAACTGTGACCCCTCATTCTGGACTTCCCCAACATCGGAAACAATCTTCCTGCATCTAGCCTGTCCAATCCCTTTAGAATTTTATACGTTTCAATAAGATCCCCCCTCAATCTTCTAAATTCCAGTGAGTATAAGCCTAGTCGATCCAGTCTTTCTTCATATGAAAGTCCTGCCATCCCAGGAATCAATCTGGTGAACCTTCTCTGTACTCCCTCTATGGCAAGAATGTCTTTCCTCCGATTAGGGGACCAAAACTGCACACAGTATTCTAGGTGTGGTCTCACCAAGGCCTTGTACAACTGCAGTAGAACCTCCCTGCTCCTGTACTCAAATCCTTTTGCTATGAATGCCAACATACCATTTGCCTTTTTCACCACCTGCTGTACCTGCATGCCCACCTTCAATGACTGGTGTACAATGACACCCAGGTCTTGTTGCACCTCCCCTTTCCCTAATCGGCAACTATTCAGATAATAATCTGTTTTCCTGTTCTTGCAACCAAAATGGATAACCTCACATTTATCCACATTAAATTGCAACTGCCATGAATTTTCCCACTCACCTAACCTATCCAAGTCACCCTGCATCCTCTTAGTATCCTCCTCACAGCTAACACAGCCACCCAGCTTCGTGTCATCCGCAAACTTGGAGATGCTGCATTTAATTCCTTCCTCTAAATCATTAATATATATTGTAAACAACTGGGGTCCCAGCACTGAGCCTTGCGGTACCCCACTAGTCACTGCCTGCCATTCTGAAAAGGTCCCGTTTACTCCCACTCTTTGCTTCCTGTCTGCCAACCAATTCCCTATCCACATCAATACCATAACCCCAATACCATGTGCTTTAAGTTTGCACACTAATCTCCTGTGTGGGACCTTGTCAAAAGCCTTTTGAAAATCTAAATATACAACATCCACTGGCTCTCCCCTATCCACTCTACTAGTTACATCTTCAAAAAATTCTATAAGATTCGTCAGACATGATTTTCCTTTCACAAATCCATGCTGACTTTGTCCGATGATTTCACCTCTTTCCAAATGTGCTGTTATCACATCTTTGATAACCGACTCTAGCATTTTCCCCACCACCGATGTCAGACTAACCGGTCTATAATTCCCAGGTTTTTCTCTCCCTCCTTTTTTAAAAAGTGGGGTTACATTAGCCAGCCTCCAATCCTCAGGAACTAGTCCAGAATCTAAGGAGTTTTGAAAAATTATCACTAATGCATCCATTATTTCTTGGGCTACTTCCTTAAGCACTTTGGGATGCAGACCATCTGGCCCTGGGGATTTATCTGCCTTTAATCCCTTCAATTTACCTAACATCACTTCCCTACTAACATGTATTTCCCTCAGTTCCTCCATCTCACTAGACCCTCGGTCCCCTACTATTTCCGAAAGATTATATATGTCCTCCTTAGTGAAGACAGAACCAAAGTAGTTATTCAATTGGTCTGCCATGTCCTTGTTCCCTATGATCAATTCACCTGTTTCTGACTGTAAGGGACCTACATTTGTCTTGACCAATCTTTTTCTTTTCACATATCTATAAAAGCTTTTACAGTCAGTTTTTATGTTCCCTGCTAGCTTTCTCTCATAATCTTTTTTCCCTTTCCTAATTAAGCCCTTTGTCCTCCTCTGCTGGTCTCTGAATTTCTCCCACTCCTCAGGTGTGCCGCTTTTTCCGGCTAATTTATATGTTTCTTCTTTGGACTTGATACTATCCCTAATTTCCTTTGTCAGCCACGGGTGCACTACCTGCCCTGGTTTATTCTTTTGCCAAACTGGGATGAACAATTGTTGTAGTTCATCCATGCGAACTTTAAATGCTTGCCATTGCACATCCACCGTCAACCCTTTAAGTATCATTTGCCAGTCTATCTTAGCTAATTTACTTCTCATACCTTCAAAGTTACCCTTCTTTAAGTTCAGAACCTTTGTTTCTGAATTAACTATGTCACTCTCCATTTTAATGGAGAATTCCACCATATTATGGTCACTCTTACCCAAGGGGCCTCGCACGACAAGATTGCTAACTAACCCTTCCTCATTGCTCAATACCCAGTCTAGAATGGCCTGCTCTCTAGTTGGTTCCTCGACATGTTGGTTCAGAAAACCTTCCCGCATATATTCCAAGAAATCTTCTTCCTCAGTACCCTTACCAATTTGGTTCACCCAATCTATATGTAGATTGAAGTCATCCATTATAACTACTGTTGTTTTATTGCACGTATTTCTAATTTCCTGTTTAATGCCATCCCCAACCTCACTACTACTGTTAGGTGGCCTGTACACAACTCCCACCAGTGTTTTCTGCCCCTTAGTGTTATGCAGCTCTACCCATATCGATTCCACATCCCCCAGGCTAATGTCCTTCCTTTCTATTGAGTTAATCTCCTCTCTAACCAGCAATCTCCTCTCTTATAAGGTAAGAGAAAAGAGTTTTGGTGGGCAGCTGAGGGGGTAAGTTTTTTTTACTCACAGATTGGTTGGTACTGGAATGTGTGGCCTGAGGAAGTGGTAGAATCAAATACATTTACTAAGTCTGAGAAATTTAGGCGGGCAGAAGACAGGAAAGGAGTAGAAGGTTATAGACCCAAGTCTAAAAAAGGGGGAAAAGATCAATATGGTTGAATTGGGCCAAATGGCCTGTTTCTTTGTTGTACCGCTCTATGACAGCTATATAAATAAAATGATCATTATTAGTTATTAATCTAATAATGATAACTTTATTTATATAGCTCCCTTTGTACACTATGATGCAGGCTCAAAGTGCTTTATATATATTATAAAGATAATCAATGTAGTCATAAAAACAAGTGATAAAATAAAAAATCGTAAGTAAAAACAAACGTTATATAGAATAAAATGTAATCGAATATACCAAATTATATAAATGTAAATCAAAGTCAACAGGCATTAAGTGATCTTACAGGTAGGGCAATTTTTTTAAAAAGGTGTTTTTTTTTAATCCAGAGGACCTGCCTGTGAATTCTAAATGTTGGTCTCTCACTTAAATACTTGGAAACATCCTTGGTTCCTCTCAGTGGTTTAAACAGCCGAAATTAAAGCAGAGTTTCAAAAAGTACACTGGCCCTTAGCAAAATGGCTCTGTGCTGTAATTCTTGGCTCTGTTTGTCCTCGTCTAGAAGGAGAAAAGTATAAAACATTCACGGCTTGGTGGAGGATAAATCGATTTTTGGGGAGGGAGTTTAAATGTCAGCCAAAGTGTCCACTGCTTCTGTGAGTCTGAAGCCCAAACCTGGCAACTGATAGCGTTATCACTGGATTCCCAGCTGAGCAGCGGCAGCTTCGTTACGAGCCTGGCATCCATCAGCAGACTGACTGATGGCCTGCTGTGGAAGGAGACTGGGGAACGAGAAGGTCCCACGATGAGGCAAGTGTGAGCCAGCTGTTATTTATGGTTCGCCTCCCGGCTCTTTGTTATACCAAGAATTACTTTTTATTCACCCGATTGTTCCCAAGGACATCAATGGGATTTGCATAGAAATCAGTCTGTGTTTGAGTCAGAGGTACAGATTAATGCAACACAGAAGCAAGCCCATCAGCTAACTTGTCTGTGTTGACCAAAATCAGGTCCCTTTTCCTTGAGTTTGCTCCAGATCCCTCTAAACCTTTCAAATCCATCCACCTGACCAAACGTCTTTTAAACATTGCAATTGTACCCACCTCTCCCCGTTCCTTGGCTGCTTGTTCCACTTGTATGGCACCCAGTGCCACTTGTATGAAAAGTTACCCTTCAACTCCACTTTAAATCTTTCTCCTCTCACTTTAAATGTACACCCTGTAGTTTTGGATTCCACTACCCTGAGGAAAAAGACTGATCACCCACCTTATCAATGCCACTCATGATCTTATAATTCTCTTTTAAACAGAGCCAGTCTATTCAGTCTCTGCTTATAACGCAAGACCGCCAGTCACAGTAACATCCTTGTGCAATAATGTTCTGCTGCCTGCTTGTCCTATTGCAGTCTGACAGGAGTTGATAGGTTCCCCAGTTTTGAATTAGCTTCACTTTGTACAATGAGGTTAATTTTGTTCTCATCATGAGGAATTCTTGAGATAAATCTGTTCATGGTTTTATTTCTGTGCCGTCAGTTCTCTTGGTCCACTGCCTTCCAAGAATAGGAATTAACGACCTGCGGGGATCAGGAGAATGATGCTGTCAGATCAAAGCCCCACTCTAAGATTTTCCTCTTGTCCTGCTTGGGACCTGGTGTTGCAAAACAATTCAATTCAGGAGGCCGGCCATTGTGTGTGCACTCTTGTTCAATTTCCGTTTGGAACTAATTTATTTTGTTATTTATTTGAACCTAACATTAGGTATTGCTGTTGGCATTAAGGCAGATTTGGACTAATGCATTGGTGACTGGTTAATTGTTGCTACAGTACTGCCATACAGTGAGAACCTTTTGTTTGCATGCGATCCAGTCAGACTGTTCCATATACAAGTACATTAAGAAATGCAGAATATAGTGTTCAGTTATAAACATAAAGATTAGTTTTATTTGTCACATACAGCGCAGTGCTACATTTCAATCAAGTCCTCCCTCACTCTTCTAAACTCCAGTGGATACAAGCCCAGCCTAGGCAACATTTCCTCTTGGGACAACCCCCCCATTCCAGGTATTCATGACTGAAACGCTCTCCAACACATTAACGTCCTTCTTCAGTAAGTAAACTGCTTCATGTATGGGCTCACCAGTTCCCTACAAAATGGAAACGGAATCTCCCTACTTTTGCAGTCGATTCCTCGGAAAACTGTTGACAATATTCTGCTAAGCTTAATCATTTGGAATGCTCAGTATCCACATTAGCCGAACCTTTCACCGTTTTAAAGGCCCTATAATGACCTCTCAACATTCTGTTCTCAAGATTTAAACTCAGAATAGCATGCCTCTTTTAAATCTCCATTTCCTCTCCAGTCCTTCTTTATTTCAATGTTAATCACAATCCATCTGTACCACTTCATTCTGCCTTCTGTTGTTGTTTTCCCTGGCACTACCTCAATGCGCTGTGGTAATGACATGATCTAACATAATCGAGTTATCAGATCATTGTCACATATGCCAAGATGCAGTGAAAAGCTTTTGTTTTGCATACCCTGCAGATGGATCATGCCATACAGAATTTTATTAAGGCAGTATAAAAAACACAAAACAGTGCTGCTTTTACAGAAGTGCAGTGCAGGTAGACAATTAGAATGCAGGTGCGGCAACAAGTTAGATACAGAGTTCTAAAATTCATCTATTAGCAGATGAGTGGTTCTTTCAAGTGGGATAGAAGCCATCCTTGCACCTGGTGATTTGTGCTCACAAACCTTTGTATCTTCTGTCTAATGGAAAGCTGAAGATGAGAGAATAACTAGGGTGAGAGGGGTTCTTGATTATGTCGGCTACTTTCCTGAGGCAGTGGGAGTGTAGATAAGAGTCGCTGGAGGGGTGATGGTTTTCTTCTTGGACTGGGCTGTGTTCACAACTTCTTGCAGTCTTGGGCAGAGCAGTTGCCAACACGAGCTATGGTGTATCCAGATAGGGAGATTTCTATAGTACAAAGATGAAAATTGTCAGGGACGTGGCGAATGTCCTTCACCTTTGGAGGAAGTACAGATGTTTCTGTGTTTTCTTGGCTGTGGTGTCAATGTTGCTGAACCAAGGCAAGTTGTTGGTGATGTTTAAAGTTCTCAAACATCTCCACCTCAGACCATTGATATATACAGGAGTGTGTGCTCTGTCCAATTCCAAAAGTCAATGACCCTCTCTTTTGTTTTGCTGTCACTGAGGGGAAGGATGTTGTCTTGACACCAAGCAGCCAGGCTCCATATTTCATTCTTGTAAGTACATAGGTGTAGGTGCTCAGCGAAGCAGTCTCCCAATCCGGGTCTCACTGATATACAGGAGGCCACCGGATACTGTAGATGACCCCAACAGACTCACAGGTGAAGTGTAGCCTCACCTGGAAGGACTGTTTGGAGCCCTGAATGGTAGTGAGGAAGGAGGTGTAGGGGCAGGTGTAGCGCTTGCAAGGATAAGTGACGGGACGGAGATCAGGAGCAGTCCTTGAGGAAAGCAGAATATGTGGGGAGGGAGGAGGGAAAGATGTGCTTGGTGGTGGGATCTCATTGGAGATGGCGGAGGTCACATAGAACTATGTGCTGGACATGGAGGCTGGTGGGGTAGTAGGTGAGGACAAGAGGAACTCTATCCCTGGGAGGATGGGGTGAGGGCAGACATGTGTGAAATGGAAGAGATGCGATTGAGTGCAGCAATGATGGCGGAGGAAGGGAAGCCCCTTTCTTTAAAGAAGGAGGACATCTCCCCAATTCTGGAATGAAAAGCTTCAACCTGAGAACAGATGTGGCAGAGACAGAGGAATTGAGAGAAGGGAATGGCGTTTTTTACACGTCACAGTGGGAAGAGGTATAGTTCAGGTAGCTGTGAGAGTCAGTAGGTTTATAAAAGATAGCGGTTGATAAACTGTCTCCTGAGATAGAGACGGAGTGATTGAGAAAGGGAAAGGAGGTGTTGGAAATAAACCAGGTGGGGAAGTTGGAGGCTAAGTTAATGAAGTTGATGAGCTTGGCATGGGTGCAGGAAGCAGCACCAATGCAGTCATCAATGTAACATAGGAATAGTTGGGGAGTGATACCAGTGTAGGCTCACAACTAAGACTGTTCATGTAGCCAACAAAAAGGC
Organism: Hypanus sabinus; assembly: GCF_030144855.1. Lineage (NCBI taxonomy): Eukaryota > Metazoa > Chordata > Chondrichthyes > Myliobatiformes > Dasyatidae > Hypanus > Hypanus sabinus. The sequence goes on along the minus strand of NC_082708.1, from coordinate 159,912,789 downwards.
AGCCATAGCTGGGACCCACGTGAGTACCCACGGCTACACCTTTTGTTCGAAGGAAGTGGGAGGAGCCAAAGGAGAAATTATTGAGTGCAAGGACCAGATCCGCCAGACGGAGGAGAGTGGGGGTAGAGCGGAACTGGTTGGGTCTCGTGTCCATAAAGAAACGGAGAGCTTTGAGAGTTTCCTGGTGGGGGATAGAAGTGTATAGCAATGATCAGGACCAGGGAACTTGAAATCATTGAAAGGATCAACAGCGTGTGACTTAAAAAAGTGAGGCAGTGTTCATTAGTTCAATGTCCATTTAGGGATCGGATGGCAGAGGGGAAGAAGCTGTTCCTGAATCACTAAATGTGTGCCTTCAGGCTTCTATACCTACTTCCTGCCTCCTTACTCCCTTGTGTTCTTCATGACATTGTCTTTGATTGAATCTCTACACTCTACCTCAGCCAGTCCTGATGGAAATCATCTCCACCTTCTCCCCACTCTGAGAAAGTGTTTAGAATCAACCGACCAACATGTGGTACCATGGAGTTGCCTGGTCCCTGGTGAATACTTGTCTCTCATCTACCCAGGCCTCTTCTGACTCACCTTGTAGCACAGTTTGAGTCATGTGTATTAGACCTTGCTCACTTTAAATGCAGCCATGGCAAATAACATTAGAACTTGTACTCAGGACCATTAAAGAAATTTTAATGACCGCTGGCATTTATTAATTACTGTAGAAATCAATAAGATTTACTTTTAACTGTTGTAACTAAATTCAGTTTTAGTCCCACCCTTTGTATAAAAGAGCATTATGATTAGTGCACAAGTAAAAGGTCAAAATAATAAACTGAGTTGTTTGGATAAGGATTATAGGCTAAACCTTGATCTCTTACCAGTCTGATCAAACTTGTAAAAGGGTTGGTGGGGCTAAGGAAGTGAAGTAAATCAGCATAATAGACCTGAACATTAAAATGAAAGCAGATCCTTCCTGTGTCAATTCTTTGTGAAGGGCAAGTGTAAGATAAAAGAACTGGTAATTCAGCCCAGTGCTTTCCTTTCCCAACTCTCTCTGCAGCACCTGTTCCATGTTTCCTTTAACTTTCTTCAATAACTTCTGAAAATTATAACTATTAGCTTTCTCCACAACTCCAGCCAGTAAATTGTGGATCATAACTTCAGGGTGACAGAGTGGCACATTTAGCAGAGCTGTGATCTCACAGATCCAGAGATCTGGGTTCCATCCCAAGCCTGGGTGCTGTCTGTGAGGAGTTTACGTAATCTCACATGTTCTGCCTGTGCCTCTGGGGATGTTTGGGTTAATTTCCACATCCCTATAACGAGTGAGTTGCTCAGTAAATGTGGTCACTCTAAATTAACGTTGTGTGTGGATGAGTGGTAAAAAGTTGGCAGAGCTGATGGGAATGTGGGATTAGTTTGACATTAGTACGGATGGATGGTTGATAGTTGGTGTGGATTCAGGGGGACAAAGGGATATCTTCAGGCCTTGTGTTTCTACGATCCTATGACGGGCATAGGAGCAGCACAGATAGGGTGACTGCACACAGTCTTTTTCCTGGGGTTGGACAATCAAGAACTAGAGGGCATAAGTTAGAAGTAAGGGAGAAAGATTTAATAGTAACCTGAGGAGCAATCCTTTCACCTAGATGGTGGTCAGTATGGGGAATGATTTGCCAGAGGAAGTGGTTGTGGTGGGTACACTAACAACACTGTACAGGTATATGAATAGGAAAGGCTTAGAGCAGGTTCTCCCAACCTTTCTAATGCCATGGACCCTTACCATTAACCGAGTGGGTCCGTGGACCCCAGGTCAAAAACACCTGATTTAGAGGGATATGGGTCAAACGCAGGTAATGGGACTAAATTAGATGGGATGTGTATCTTTATCGATGTTGGACCAGTTGTGCGGAAGGACCTGCTTCTATGCTGTACAATTCTGACTCAATAACTCCAAAGACATTGTGCCCAGTTGTTGACTAAGGAGTAAGACTGACAGAAAAATGACCTTTCATCCATACCAACCATGGTGCCTATCAATCTTACTTCCATTCTCCTGCATTAGACCCATTTTCCCATTTGCATTTCCGGTCTGAACACCTGTCTTAATGACCATTGCCCGGCAGTACTCACATCGAGAGCGATGAAATGCTTTGAGAGGTTGGTCATGACTACACTGAACTCCTGCCTCAGCAAGGACTTGGACCCATTGCAATTTGACTATCGCCACAATAGGTCAACAGCAGACGCCACAATAGGTCAACAGCAGACGCAATGGTTCTTCACACAGCTTTAGACCACCTGGACAACACAAACACCTATGTTAGGATGCTGTTCATTGACTATAGCTCGGCATTTAATACCATCATTCCCACAATCCTGATTGAGAAGTTGCAGAGCCTGGGCCTCTGTACCTCCCTCTGTAATTGGATCCTCAACTTCCTAACCAGAAGACCACAATCTGTGTAGATTAGTGATAACATACCTCCTCGCTGACGATCAACACTGGTGCACCTCAGGGGTGTGTGCTTTGCCCACTGCTCTACTCTCTATATACACATGACTGTGTGGCTAGGCATAGCTCAAATACCATCTATAAATTTGCTGATGATACAACCATTGTTGGTAAAATCTCAGATGGAGTGAGAAGGCGTACAGGAATGAGATATGCCAACTAGTGGAGTGGTGTCACAGCAACAACCTGGCACTCAATGTCATTAAGATGAAACAGCTGATTGTGAATTTCAGGAAGGGTAAGACAAAGGAACACATACCAATCCTCATAGAGGTATCAGAAGTGGAGAGAGTGAGCAGCTTCAAGTTCCTGGGTGTCAAGATCTCTGAGGTCCCAACCTGGTCCCAACATACTGATGTAGTCATAAAGAAGGCAAGACAGCGACTATACTTCATTTAGAGTTTGAAGAGATTTGGTACGTCAACAAGTACACTCAGAAACCTCTATAGATGTACTGCGGAGAGCATTCTGAAAGCTGTGTCACTGTCTGGTATGGGGGATGGGGGATACTGCACAGGACTGAAACTGCAGTGGGTTGTAAATTTAGTCAGCTCCGTCTTGAGTGTTAGCCTACCAAGCATCCAGGACATCTTCAGGAAGCGGTGTCTCAGAAAGGCAGCGTCCATTTTTTAGGACCTCCAGCACCCAGGGCATGCCCTTTTCTCACTGTTACCATCAGGTAGGAGGTACAGAAGCCTGAAGGCACACACTCAGTGATTCAGGAACAGCTTCTTCCCCTCTGCCATCCAATTCCTAAATGGACATTGAACCCTTGAGCACTACCTCTTGTTTTTAATATATATTATTTCTGTTTTTGCACAATTTTAAAATCTATTCAATATACGTATACTGCAATCTATTTATTTATTTATTTATTTATTCTCTCTCTCTCTCTCTCTCTCTCTCTCTCTCTCTCTCTCTCTCTCTCTGCTAGATTATGTATTGCATTGAACTGCTGCTGCTAAGTTAACAAATGTCACGGCACATGCTGGTGATAATAAACCTGATTCTGATTCCTTCCAAATGTCTTTTAAATGTAATTGTACCTCCTCCACCATTGCAGATAATCACCACACTATTTGTGGAAAAGCTTGCTTCTCAGATCACCTTAAAATCCCCCCCCCCCCACTTTAAACCTGTGCCCTGTAGTTCTGGGCTTCCTGCCCCAAGGAAAAAAACTATCCACCTTATCTATAAACTTTATATGGTTATTGCCTCAGTTACTGCCTTGTTCCAGTGAGAACAAACCAAACCTATCCTATCCCTCCTTAATATTTCCAGGCAATGTCCTGGTAGGTACATGGATTGGAAAGATTTGGGTCAAATGCGGGCAATAAATACTAGCCTTGTTAGGTGTTTTTGTCGTCATGGATGAGCTGGGCTGAAGACCCTGTTTACATGTTGCATAGCTCTAAAACCTGTTTTTGTTCCATCATCCTTTGCTGGCCTGTCATTAATTCTCACAATAGTATGTGCCTATTCTTTCATTCTGATTCCATACTTAATTCTATCAGTTAAGCATGGAAGCCTCCCCTTCTCCTCACTACGCAAGCCATCTTGCCTCTCCACACTCAGTCCTGATGCAGGGTTTAAACCCAAAACAGCACCAATTTCTTGCCTTCCACAGATGCTGCTCAACCTACTGACTTCCTCCAGCAGATTGTATGTTGCTCCAGGCTCCAGCATCTGCAGGCTCGTGTCCACGTGGAAGGATAATGTTTCTCTCAGAATCCTATTTCCCAATGGAATATACCTTCACAGTCAGCTACTATTTGATTTTCTCAGTCCCCTCTTGACAACTTTATCGTCATACCTTTGTAATCCCTTTCATTTAATTTTAAGACACTTGCTTCACACCTAAGTAGGACTGACTGTGGAGTTTATCAAATTATGGTCACTCTTTGCCCAAGGATACTTCATAAGATAATTGATTAATCCTTCCTCGTTTAATATGTCTGCATCTAAAATAGCCTGTTTTCTGGTTGATTTAACAATGTATTGTTCCATGAGATTGTCCCAAATACATGGTCTGAACTTCACCTCAATTCTGACATTTTAGTTTGTCCAATTTGTATAAATACTAGAATTGCCCATGATTACTGCTGTACCTTTCCTGCAAGCCCCCATTATTTCCTCATTTAGATAGGCAAGGTGCTGTGATAGCATTAGAGCTCTGAGGGGAAAATTATTCACTGTCAGGCCAAGAGTGAATTGAAATCACATTGCAATTGGAAGGGGACTTTGACCAAAATTCATCTAGTTAGAATGCTATTGTTATAAATCCTTAAAAACGTTATTGCACTACTGCAGAATAGGTATCATTAAGGTATGACCATCTTTTTCCAGAAGAAGAAGTTGAGGGTCAGTGTTCAATGTCACCCTCTGAGATTGATCCAGACAGTTTGCGGTTGGGGCAATGCAATAGAAGAGTTTATGAGTACCTCTTCTTCATTCCAAAATTATCTCACAACCCATAAAGATGGGCAGCTTATCAGCCTCAATGTTGATTGAACCGCTTGATGGAATGACAGAAATAGATGAGAAAGAATTGCCAACCTGATTGAGGCCATTGTTTGTGTAATAAAATAGATCAAAATATGACAGGAAGGGAACTATTAGACCCAAGTTATATTTGACAATGCTGATTATGCTTATCGCATTAGGCTCATTAGAAGGAGATTTTGTTCCACGTTTGATCCATAAAAATCAAATAATTTGTCTTTGATGATAGTCATCCTACCCAAGTAGAGTTAGTGTGCATTTGATTTTCATTCCTGAGTAATCTTGGCCCTCAGACAGCAAGCAAACAGAAGCAGAAGAGGGCCACTTGGCTCATCAAGCCTGCCCACCATTCAATATGATTTGTGCTGGCCTCAGCACCTCCTCAGTGCCGGTTCCCCATAACCCTCAATTCCTTGATCTTTCAAATATTTATCTATCTGCCCACCACATACCCTATCAAACTCTGTGAGAATTTGTACATTCCCATGAGATCGCTCTTCCAAAGTACTGGAAATGCATGTGGTCTGTTTAAAGTGTCCACATCGGAAAAATCTCATACCAGAAATCAGTCTGACAGCCATCACTGTACATCCCCATAGGAAGAATACGCTTCCACAGGAGGGAATTTTGATGTGCACAATATTCCAGATGCGGCCTTGGTGGGGCTCTCTATAACTAAGCCGACTTTCTTTCTGCACTTCAATCCTCTTGCAAAAAAGACTAACATGTTGTTGCCTTCCCAACTGTTCACAACACCTGCATATTAACTTAGCAGTGTGTGTACAAGAACACCAGACATTCAGTCTCATCATTTCAAAATCTCTCCTCTTCAAAGTCAAAGTTAAGTTTATTGTCATATGCACAGGTGCAATGAGAAAGAGCTGGAGCAGCATAACAGGCACGTGCAATCAGTGACACAACATTTACAAGAAAAGCATAAATTAATGTACACAATTTTTACAAAAAAGGAAACAATTAAGAGCAAAAACAAAGTCGATCGTAGTGTAAAGTGGTCATAGTGTTGCTGTTCTGAGGTTGTGATTTGGATTATGCTGTGGCTTCAAACACGGAATGTTTGAAGGGGAGTAGCTGTCCTTGAACTTGCTGGTGTTGGGAATTCAGGCTTCTGTACTTGCCTGATGTGAGAAGATGACATGGTCCAGATGGCGAGCATTTTTGATGATGGATGTTGCTTTCTTGAGATGGCACCTCCTGGAGATACTACCAGTGTTTGGGAGAGATGTGCCAGTGATATATTGGGGAGAGTCCACTACTCCCTGCAGCTGCTTACTTTTCTGAACACTCGAATTTCCATACCAGACCACGAGGCACCAGTCAGCATACTCTCAATAGTACATTTGTAGAAGTTTGTTAAGAGTGTTTGGTGACAGGCCAAACCCAGTTAACTTCTGTAAGGGGTTAGGGTTTGAGCAGAGACTGTCTGTGTTAGTGAAGATGGGGGGGGGGGGGGTTGTTCGGGGGGAGAGAATCTCTTGCTGGGGTGGGACTTACAAAATCACAAGCAAGAAATGGTGGAAAGATCAAAAACCACATGCACATCTTTAGGTCAATACTAGATGAGGAGGTGCTTAGGAATAAGCAGGTTGGTTCAAGAATCAAATAGTTGAAGGGAAATAGCTATCCTTGAACTTGGTGATCTGTGACTTCTGCCTTTTTGTACACTGTTTTCACCTATCATAGCCAGTCCTATCGTTTCATCTTCTCTCAAATTTTCTGTCCAATCAATGGTGTTGATTACTAATACAATGCATTCTATATTTTTAATAACATTGTACCAAAGTCTTTCTGACAGGCCACAAACTGTTCATTCACCAAGTTTCCAATTATTTCATCAGCTGCTTACAACCTCGACGGATATGGACATCACAAAATCGAAAAACTACAGATAATGGAAATCTGAAATAAAACCAGGAAGAGCTAGTTTGGATGTTCAGATGTAGGGTCTCAAACCCATATGAGAATGATTTCTCTCTCCACAGCCACTGTCTGACTAGCAGAGTGTTTCCAACATTTACTCTTTTTAAGTTACAAACATCACTTCTTTTTCATAAATGCATTAAGTGAAGTGACTCTGTCACAGATCCACAAACTCATTGTCCACGGGAGAGAATACTAAGAGTGATTCTTGCAGCAATAGCACAAACATGACAATTTTCAGTATCAGAATCAGAATCAGGCTTGCTATTACTGTCTTATATGATGTGAAATTTGTTGTTTTGAAGATGTAGTATAGTGCAAAGTCAAAAAATTACAATAAATTACAAGATAAATTAGTGAGAAACAAGGAATAATGGACTGTGCAGGAATCTGATGGTAGAGGGGAAAAAGCTGTTCCTAGCTCATTGAGTGTGGGTCTTCAGGTTCCATGATGGTAGTAATGAGAAGAGAGCGTGCCCCAGGTGGGGGGGGGGGGCAATAATGATTGATGCCACCTTCTTGAGGATGTCCTTGATGGCAGGATGGGTGGGAGCTGTGCCCATGGTGAAGCTGGCTGGTTCTACAGCACCGACCCTCCTTGCAATCCCAGGCATCTGAGCTTCAGGAAAGGAGATGAATCTGTGCATGAGAACCACAGCCTGCTCTTAGTCACTCAACACCGGGAAAGACCTCATCAGAGTCCTTTTCAACCCTCTCCTACAGTGACAAAACAGCCATTCCCAAATCCTGGTGTGGATTACAATGGATATGATCTTCATCACATGACAATCCCGGAGCAGTGCATGGAGCAGCAACAGTGCTGTGTGTGATCTTCTTTCACCACACTGAAGCTTTTGTCTTCATTACAACTAGGAGAGAGTGAAATCAGTGCAATACTTCATGGGCACATCCCTCTCCACCACTTGTACTATCTGTATGAGGCACTGCCCCAAGAAGGCAACATTCATTTCAGAAATGCCCACCATCCAAGCCATGGCATCTTCTCACAGCTACCATCAGGCAGGAGGTACAGCAGCCTGAAATCCCACACCACCGGGTTCTTGAATCAATCAGTAAAAACTTAAAACACTTTGAGTAACACTTTGACCACTTTGCACTAAAATGGACTTCATTTTCTTTTGCTCCAGCTGTGTTCTTTTTTGTGAAAAGTGTGCATAATTTATATTTAATTTATAATTTTCTTGTGAATGCTGCTTATATGGGCCTCTAATATGGCTGCAAGCAAATTTTACAATGCACCTGTACATATGTGGATTTGAGCATATGACTTGACTTTGACATTGGCTTTAAACACGCTGCACAAGTTCAGCTGCAGGCGGAATTTCATCTCCAATAATGGCAGGTATGCATGATACAAATGAACGAGCCTACAAACAGAAGAATTTTAATGAATACTGGTGTCACACTTGTTCAACCTTTCCCATTCAGAGTCCAACTTCCGACAGGAAATAAAGCTCATCTTCAAGACCGGTGGGGAACCATTCAGCTGACTGTCTACACTCCAGAACCATGCTTAGCCCAAACCTCAAGCTACAGTAAGCAGATGAACCTGGCATTCACATAAGTGCAGAGACCAAGATCCATACATGCAGATGAGCCTTATACTCAACATCAGCCCGACAGAGGTCCCTTACCAACCTGGTCCCACTGGACACACTGCTCTCAAATCCCGCAGGATTCGAGTGGAAACAAATCACCCTCATTCCCAAGGAAATGAGTAAGACTCTTTGTGGAGCAAAGAAAACAGGGATAACCTACCAGAAGCCTTTAAACTCGCTGATCTTGAAAATAATCCCCTCAAATATTTCCTCTCTCTTTCCCCACTCCCCCCTTCCTCCCTCCCCTCTAATCTCACTCTCATTTGTTTGCTCTCCCTCATCAATCTTCCAGCTGCACCTTATCAGCAGCTGTCAAGGGCATCTGACTCCTCACTGTGGAACTATTTCCAACCTCCTCCTCCTCCTTCCCGCTTATAATTATCCAAAGTCGTCTCTCTTTCTACAGCCACTGTTATTTTATCTGTGCTGCAGCACCATCTACTGTACAACATAGAGAATGCAGCATTGTTCCTGGTAAGCCTTCCCAGGTTTCATACCTCCAGTGAAGTTGATGCAGAGTTTAGACCAACACTTGGAGCTATGAGGAGACCAAAGTGTCTGTAGTTAATTAAGGGATAGCCATGAAGATCAGTAGCAGTAGGGCTGAGAACTGGGAGCACGTCAGTACTCACCAGAGGTTAAATACGTAATGGGTTATAAGCAGCTGAACAATATAACAGTTCTCAGAGTGTAAGGAATTGTTGACACTCCTGGTCAGAACCCTGCAACAGGACTGAGAGTGGAGAGTGTAAGTTTTATGGGTATGAAAATAGTAAAGGACTAGTGAGGAAGTTACAAGGGTTAGATCCCTCAAAGATGCTGCAAAAGTTGATAGGGTTGTTAAGAAGATATAAGATGTGCTGGTCTTCATTAGTCACAGGACTGAATTCAGAAGCCAAGCTCGAATGTTGCAGCTCTATGAAACCCTGGCTGGACCACACTTGGAGTATTGTGTTCAGTTCCAGTTGCCTCAATATAGGCAGGATGTCACAAATACCAGAAAATCTGCAGGACAGGCATCATCAATGGAAAAGAGTATTTTTGGGCCAAAACCCTTCTTCAGGACTGGAAAGGAAGGGGAGGAAGAAGTACAAAGTGGCAGGTGATGGGTGGAACCGACAGAGAGGAGGGGGTTGAACTAAAGAGCTGGGAAACTGATTGGTGAAAGAGTTAAAGGCTGGAGAAGGTAGAAGACCATGGAAGAGGAGGAGGAGGAATGCCAGAGGGAGGTGATGGGCAAGTAAGAAGATGAGGTGAGAGAGGGAAGCAGGAGTGGGGAATGGTGAAGGAGAGGAGGGGAGCTCTTATCAGAAGTTTGAGAAATCAATGTTCATGCCATCAGGTGGAAAGCTACCCAGATGGAATATAAGGTGTTGTTCCTCCAACCTGACTGTGGCCTCATCACAACAGTAGAGGAGGCCATGGATTGGCATTTTGGAATAGGAATGGGAAGTATCATTGAAACGGGTGGCTACCAGGAGATCCTATTCTTTGCGTCGGATAGAGTGAAGGTGCACTGTGAAGCAGTCTCGCAATCCGGGTCTCTCTGATATACAGGAGGCCTCACCGGGAGCACCAGATACAGTCGATGACCCCAACAGACTCACAGGTGAAGTGTTGCCTCACCTGGAAGGACTGTTTGGGACCCTGAGTGGTAGTGAGGGAGGAGGTGTAGGGGCAGATGTAGCACTTGTTCTGCTTGCAAGGATAAGTGCTGGGAGGGAGATCAGTGCGGAGGGACGAATGGACAAGGGAATCGTGTGTAGGGGGCGATCCCTGTGGGAAGTGAGGGAAGGGAATGGTGGTAGGATTCCATTGGAGATGACAGAAGTTACAGAGGATTATCTGCTGGATATGGAGGCTAGTGGGGTGGTAGGTGAGGACAAGAGGAACCCTATTCTTGGTGTGGCAGCGGGAAGATGGGGTGAGGGCAGATGAGTGTGAAATGGAAAAGATGTGAGTAAGGACAGCAGTAATTGTGAAGGAAGGGAAGCTCCTTTCCTTGAAGAAAGAGGTTATCTCAGTTATTCTGGATTGAAAAGCCTCATCCTGAGAGCAGATGCATTGGAGACAGAGGAACTGAGAGAATGGGATGGCATTTTTACAAGTGACAGGGTGGGAAGACATATAGTCCAGATTGCTGTGAGAGTCAGTGGGTTTATAAAAGATAACAGTATCAAAGGTTTCAAAGGTACATTTAATGTCAGAAAACTGTATATCATATACATCCTGGAATACCTTTTCTTTGCAACCATCCTCAAAAACAGAGGAGTGCCCCAAAATAATGAATGACAGTAAAATTTTAGAACCCTGAAGTCCCCCCCCAGCTCCCCTCCCTCCCAAGTGTAAGTGGTAGCAAGCAACGATCCCCCCTCCCCCACCAGCAAAAAAAAGCATCGGCACCCACCACCGAGCACTCAGGAGTGAGCAAAGACACAGTTACCCCAAAGATACTCGTTCACCTGGTATTCGACATACCACGGGCTCTCTCTCCCCCTAATAAGGGAGAAAGAGATGTCTCCGTTTCACACTGAGAGGGGAGACATAACAAACAACTCGCTCGTTTACATCGTTAAAAGTCTATAGTGTCGCTTTTTCCGAGCTCTGTGTCCAAAGATCTCAGGTCTCTGGGCACACAGCCAAAGATCTTCCGACTCCCACAACATGCTGACCTCCTACCGGGAGTCCGGCTTCGATCCACCCGTCTCCAGAGCCATGAGATCTCGGGCCCCCAAAGGCAAGCTAAGCTCTTGGGCCATGTCCTTGGCAAGGCAAATAACTGCCAGTCGTGAAACCCCAAAGTGGGTCCCATTCCAGCAAAGAACCGAAGCCAGAGTGTAGCTCCAGGTCGGGGTCCTCAAAAGAACCCTGAAAGGGAAAAATAGAGACATTAAAGATGGAACTAGAGCCATTTCCAAAGATGCAAACAAAGGAGTCGCCGTTTAGTGCCAGTGGGCAGACTGTCTCCAGAGACTGAGACGGAGAGATTGAGAAAGGGAAGAGAGATGACAGAATGGTGAGAAAGGGGAGAGAGGTCAGAATGGTGAGAAAGGGGAGAGAGATGTCAGAATGGTGAGAAAGGAGAGAGAGGTGTCAGAATGGTGAGAAAGGGGAGAGATGTCAGAATGGTGAGAAAGGGCAGAGAGGTGTCAGAATGGTGAGAAAGGGGAGAGATGTCAGAATGGTGAGAAAGGGCAGAGAGGTGTCAGAATGGTGAGAAAGGGGAGAGATGTCAGAATGGTGAGAAAGGGGAGAGAGATGTCAGAATGGTGAGAAAGGGGAGAGAGGTGTCAAAATGGTGAGAAAGGGGAGAGATGTCAGAATGGTGAGAAAGGGGAGAGAGGTGTCAGAATGGTGAGAAAGGGGAGAGAGGTGTCAGAATGGTGAGAAAGGGGAGAGAGATGTCAGAATGGTGAGAAAGGGGAGAGAGGTGTCAGAATGGTGAGAAAGGGGAGAGAGGTGTCAGAATGGTGAGAAAGGGGAGAGAGATGTCAGAATGGTGAGAAAGGGGAGAGAGGTGTCAGAATGGTGAGAAAGGGGAGAGAGGTGTCAGAATGGTGAGAAAGGGGAGAGAGATGTCAGAATGGTGAGAAAGGGGAGAGAGGTGTCAGAATGGTGAGAAAGGGGAGAGAGATGTCAGAATGGTGAGAAAGGGGAGAGAGATGTCAGAATGGTGAGAAAGGGGAGAGAGATGTCAGAATGGTGAGAAAGGGGAGAGTGGTGTCAGAATGGTGAGAAAGGGGAGAGTGGTGTCAGAATGGTGAGAAAGGGGAAAGATGTCAGAATGGTGAGAAAGGGGAGAGAGATGTCAGAATGGTGAGAAAGGGGAGAGATGTCAGAATGGTGAGAAAGGGGAGAGATGTCAGAATGGTGAGAAAGGGGAAAGATGTCAGAATGGTGAGAAAGGGGAAAGATGTCAGAATGGTGAGAAAGGGGAGAGAGGTGTCAAAAAGTGTTCCCCTCCTGTTAAGCAGGATATAGAAACTTTAGAGAGGGTGCTGAGATTTACCAAGTTGCTGCCTGGACTACAAATCACGTTTTATGAGTAAAGGTTGAGTGAGCTAGGGCTTCCCTCTTTGGAGTAAAGAGGATGAGAGGCAACTCAATAGAAATTTGTAAGATTATGAGAGGCCTAGATAGAGTAGGCAGCCAGCAACATTTTCAGGGTGCCAGTGCCAAATGCCAAAGGATATTTGTTTCAAGTGAGTGGAGGAAAGTTTTGGGGGGATGTCAGAGTTAGTGTTTTTATAATGAAAGTGGTATATGCGTGGAACACTCCACCAGGGGTGGTGCTAGAGGCTGATCCAATAATGACATTGAAGAGGTGGGTAGGCACATTGGTGAAAGAAAATGGCGGGTTATGGGATGTGTAAAAGTAAAGGATCAGACTGAAGTTAGAGTAGTTTAAAAGATCGACTCAACATTGTGGGCCAAAAAACCCACATGTTTGAACTGCAGATGCTGGAATGCGGAGCAACACGCAAAAGCAGTGGAAGAACTCAACAGGTCAGGCAGCATCAACAGAGAGAAATGCACAGTCGACATTTCAGGTTGAGTCACTTCATCTGGACTGGAAAGATGGAGGGGAGGTAGCCAATTTGAACAAAGTGAAGGGAGGGGCAGTGCAGAAGCTGACAGGTGGATCTGAGTGAGGGAGGAAGGAGAGTGGCAGTGACATCAGAATTTGGAAGGTGTTTAGTGGAAGGGACAAAGGTGTGAAAATGTGGAACCTTGAGAGAGGACTGGGGAACATGGAATAAAGGGAGAGAAGTTGGGAGGGGGGAGTAGTGGGAGGAGTGTGTGGGTGATGGGCAGGTAGAATGGCTGGGGGAATGGGAAAGATAGTGAAAAGAATCACTTGGATCAGGAGGAGAGAGAAAAGAAAAAAAGGGAGAAATGACAAAGGAGGGAGTGGTTACTGCAAATTTGAGAACCCAGTGTTCGTGCTGCCAGGCTGGAGACTGCCCAGGTGAAATATGGTGTAGTGAAGGAGCTTCATACTCCTTACAGATAGAGACAAGGGAATCTCTAGAGGAGCTATAGAAAATGGCAGAAGAACTGTCTTTGTTGAAGGCAAAAAAATAAAACTGGACAAAGGAGGTAAATAGCTTGAATCGGGCCCTTCAGCCCGTCAAGTACCAATCCACTTCTGAGGATGCCCTCCTCTCCACCATTGTCATCTCCATGATTTGGGTTTCATGTGTGTTGGGTCAACTCTTCCTTTGGCCATGATGGTCCAGTGTTGTTTCTTCCCTGAAGGGGCTAGGTTTTCGCTCCCTCAGTTACGTTGATGTGCCTGTCTTCTTTCAACCACCTCGCATTTTGCCTTTCTGGTTCCAGCAGCCTTTTATTGCCAGGAATAAAGCCTGGGTGTGAATCTCATCAGCGACAGCGTACTACCCTATTAGACTGGGCGTTCAGAACATCCGTTCACCATTTCCACCAGCTGCAATGAGATCCCACCACTAGTCACATCTTTCCCTCCCTACCCCTTCCAGCCTGCCACAGACACCACTCTCTCTGTCTACTCACTCCTCCCCTGCCTGGCCGCTGGAACTTCCCCTACAGGTGAAACACTTGTCCTTACACCCCCTCCTTCACCAGCATCCAGGGACCTAAATGGCCAGCTCAGGTGCAGCAAAGGTTTCTGTGCACCTCCTTCAAGCTGGTTTACAGGATTTAATGCTCCTGGTGTAACCTTCCCTACATGACCAAGGCCAAGTGCAAATGAGTCGCCTGCCCTGTAGAGCATCTGCAATCCTACTTCCCATTCGTAGTCCAACTCAGCTCATCCTCCCAATCCCAAACCGACCTATCCAAACAACAACAACACACAAAATGCTGGTGGAACGCAGCAGGCCAGGCAGCATCTATAGGGAGAAGCGCTGTCGATGTTTCGGGCCGAGACCCTTCGTCAGGACTAACTGAAAGGAAAGATAGTAAGAGATTTGAAAGTAGTGGGGGGGGGGGGGGGGAATGTGAAATGATAGGAGAAGACCGGAGGGTGTGGGGTGAAGCTAAGAGCTGGAAAGGTGATTGGCGAAAGTGATACAGAGCTGGAGAAGGGAAAGGATCATGGGACAGGAGGTCTCGGGAGAAAGAAAGGGGGGGGGAACACCAGAGGAAGATGGAGAACAGGCAAACAACTAAAAATGTCAGGGATGGGATAAGAAGGGGAGGAGGGGCATTAACGGAAGTTAGAGAAGTCAATGTTCAACTCATACTCTGTCTACATCCATACGGTATGAACCGATCAAACAACCTTTGCCCCCGTGGGTTCCCCTCAATCTCTCTGATCCCCTGTTTTTGCTCCCTTTCCCATACCTCCCTCCAGTTTTCCTCTCCCAATTTTGACCCCAGCCCCCTCCTAGTTCCTTCCACCTACCACCCACATAGTTCACCCACTGTATCCTATTTCCATCTGGTTCCATCCACCCTTCACCTCTCATCTAATGGTCCCGATCACTTTCCATTATTTATCAGACACCAGCCTTGTGTTCCTGCTTATCTCCTCCCAGCAGCTGTCTCCAGCCTCCCCTGGCCACCTTGTTCCATCTGCCTTTTTTTCTGTCTGCTTCCACCTATCACTCTCCTGCCTCTGTCTCCCAACTCTACCCCTTCCACTGCCCTCCTGGCTCTTTCTGCCCATTACCCTTTACACCTTCTTGGTCCACCAATCACCTCTCATATCCCTCCTCTTCCCCTTTTTATACTGGCCATTGCCTCAATCCTAAGGCAGGGTTTGCACCTGAAATGCTTCATCTCATTTCCCCAAGCTCCCATGCCAAAGGCTGAGACTAGAATACATTTCGCCAATCTCTTTGTCTCACCATCCTCACCATCTGCTGTGTCCTCGAGATCAGCTGAGCTGAGCATGTTGGCTGTCTGCATGCCCTGGCCCAGCAGGACCCAATGTTCACACTGTGTGTCTTCATCTCAAGTATCTCTATGAGGTGTTTCCTCAATGTCATTTGGCCACTCCAAGTATTGTGTGCATTTCTGGCTGCCCATTACAGAAAGGACGTGGAGGCTTAAGGTTCAGAAGAGGTTTATCTGAATTACAGAGTATGAGCTCTAAGGAGACATTTGGCAAACGTGGGTCATTTTCTTTGAAGTGTCAGAGGCTGAGTGGAAACCTAATAGAACTTCATAAAATTATAAGGCATAGAAAATATTTTGGATATATGCCTCGAGAATGGTTGAAAAGAGATAATATTTAATGAATATACTGTTGGTGGCTGGTAAAAAGATTCTTACTAGGAAATGGTTATCACAGGAGAGCCCAACTTTAAATGCATGGATGGAAATTACAATGGACATTTACAAAATGGAGAAGATAGCAGCATCTGTTAAACATAAGCTGGAACAATTTGATTCATACTGGGGAAAATGGTTTAACTACATAATGCCTCATAGGCCTGATTTTATTCTCACAAATCAATGAATCTGTTGTTAAAAAAAAAGATCACTCCCTACTTGTACATAGTTCTTTCCTTTTGCTTGTTTTTTCTTTCCACTCTTTTCTGTAAGTGTATACCTCAGATAAATACTTTGTGGAGATTTGTGATATACATGATTATATGATATATATGTACAATGTCTGAAATACATCTTATGGAAATCGTAGTGTTCTCACTCGGTGTGTAAGATAACGCAGAACTAAACACCGAGATAAACCGTAGTCAATGAAAACAGGGTTGCAGTAAGATTAACCATTTACTGTCCACTCTTCCTCATTAACGTATGGTGAAAACTGTTGATAAAACAATACAAGATTTGTACAGCATTTGTTTCCTCCTTGATATTACATTTACATTGTAAATACTTGCAAAAGTAAAACTACAACAAATACATCACATTAAAGTGCAGCATACAGTCAGAATCTACCTACACCATTGACTGCTTTAAATACACTTCAACTATCCGCAACTCTTTAACTAACGAAAACATAAACCTTATCAACCATCGTTACTTTTAACAGAATCGGCGTTAACATTTCAATTCAACATATCGATTATCTCATAACTTACGGCGTTGCTCTCACTGTGTTCCTAGTGCGTAGAAAGACAACTTTTCTTGCGCTGGACTCGCGCATGTGTGGCCCCCACCTTCCCGTTTCTCCAAACCAGTATTTTCCCACAGGACGCGGCGAAACCGGGTGTGATGTCACCGCATGCCGTGATATATCACAGACAACGAATTTACTTTAAACAATCCTAACTTTAACTAAAATGCTAACAAACGAATTACTAAGTGAAAATATTATAAACTAAATAACTGCCATAAAGGCAACACAGAAATATTTGTTTGATGATGAACTTCAATAAAAAATAAATTACAAAAAAGAAATCAAAAGGAAGTGTAGATTGTCAGTCTCTTTTTGGTGGAGTAGAAATGTTGAATACTAGAGGGCATGCATTTAAGGTAATAGAGGGGAATGTTTAAAGGAAATTGTGGGTAAGACTTTTTTGCACAGAGAATAGTTGGCACATGGAACAAACTGTTTTTTTCTATACAAAATATCTTTATTACAAATTCAGTGTTATATATACAAAACAGTGACTAACACAATTAATACACTACAAATACACAATACACATTAAACCAAAATGTTTCCATCTCTGTCAATGATGGCAATAACCCCCCCCATGGAGCCCAACGGTCCCAGGATGCCTCGAAGGCCGCTGTGGGCAGCATGTGTTCCTTTTCAATATTTACCCAGGCATGAACATACCCCCTAAACATTGCCAGGCAGTCAGCCTGGGCAGATCCTCTTGCCACCCTTTTCTATGATCCATGGATGGCTGTTTTCGCCAGCCCCAGGAGCAAGTTGACAAGGACATTCTCATCCTTCCATGCCCCCTCCTTACTGGACGACCATATATAAATAGGGTGGGGCTAAAATGTAACCAGAAGGCAAGAAGCAGCCCATGCAGATACGCAGAAAGGAGCTGCAGCCTCACACACTCCATGTACATGTAGTACACGGTCTCCTCCGGTCCGCAGAAGTGGCATGCGGGTGGGAGATCCGTGTACAAACTAAAGAATTTATTATAAGGCACCAGCCTCTACCCCAGATCCCCCAAGTGAATGGAAGGAACTCCCTCGTAAAGAGACTTCCTTTGGGAACTGCCCCCCCCCCCAACCTCCAGGTGGTGAGACCGACCGCCATAGCATGTCGGGATGGTGGACAAGGGCTAGGAAGAGGAGGGTGTGGAGTAGCAGCCCATAGAGGTGACTCCTACTTGCATTCCTGAATGGGACGGTGGGTATCAAGGAGAGACGGCTCAAGCTGTGCGGACTCGGCTCTTGGGTAAGATTGCGAGGCCTGGGCCCGACAAGCAGCTCAGCCTGAGTCGTTCCACACACCTGAACCGCGCTGATATCCGTTGAGGTAGGGCAAGTGTTGTCCAGGACTCCGCCCTCTGCCAGAGGAGGGGATTCCCGGCCTGAGGCAACCATGTTCCACACTCTTAGTAGGTCCTGCTAGAAGCCGGGCAGACACCACAAGGCAGCATGGCTGACGCCCGCTGGTGGAAGCCACATCTCTTCATGAAGACAGCAGCCCCTCTGGAGGAAGAATGTCACCAACGCATGCCACCTGGGAGGCTGTTCGGCATACAGGGATCTCTGCAGGGTCCTGAGGCAGAGAGCCGCCAGTCGCGTACATACACACACTAGCGACTGTCTGCCCTCTCCCACTGGGAGACTCAAGACTGCTGCAGAGACCCAGTGTTTCCTGTTACCCCAGAAGAAGTCCACTAACTTCCTCTGCGTTCTCGCTACAAAGGGGTCAGGAAGGGTCAAAGTGATCATTTGGTACCACAACATGAAGCCACCAGCTGGTTTATGACCACCACCCTGCCTCCATAGGAAAGCACCCTGAGAAGGCCTGAGAGGCTCTTAGATATGCACGGAAGGGAGGGATAAGGATTGTATGCAGGCAGAAGAGACATCGTTTAATTTGGCGTCGTGTTTGATGCAGACAGTGTGGACTGTACTGTTCTGTGTTAATTAGAAGAGTTTATATCTCAAGTGGTCTGTGATACTATTCCTCTACATGTGTATCAGTGCGACTTCTCCAAAATAAACGCAGAGCAAGCAGTTACCACTGCTTGGAACTCTATCTGCACATCTCCTGCAAAATCATAGCGCCAGGACCCTGCAGGGTCAGTGACCCACCTTCGTTTGCTGTGACTGCCTCCTTGATTTGATTGACAGCTTGCTCATGAGCATTCAGCCAACTCCTTTCCAATTTTGAAGAATAAATCTCATGATGCTCTGAAAAAAATCATCAGTGATGTAACCTGGGGTCATCGGGTGTTTCAGCTCTCTCAACATCAGACTCCCTCACCCAGGCAACCCGACTGCGGTTGATCAAGCCGTGACTTGTGTTAAAAGAACAAAGGCACAGAAGCAGAATTAGGCCATTCAGCCCATCGAGTCTGCTCCACCATTTCATCATGGCTGATCCCAGATCCCATTCAACACCACCATGATGTCCTGACCGATCAAGAATCTATCTACTTCCGTTTTGAATATACCCATGGATTTGGCCTTCACCGCAGTTCATGGCAGAGCATTCCGCATGTTCACTACTCTTTGGCTAAAAAAATTCCTCCTACTTCTGTTCTAAAATGTTGCCCCTCAATTTTGAGGCTATGCCCTCTAGTTCTGGATATCCCCACCATAGGAAACATCCTCTCCACACCCACCCTATCTAGTCCTTTCAACATTCGGTAGGTTTCAATGAGATTGCCCCCCCTCGCATTTTTCTAAATTCCGGTGAGTACAGGCCCAAAGCTACCACTCACTCCTCATATATTAACCCCTTCATGCCTGGAATCAGCCTCATGAACCTCCTCTGGACTCTCTCCAATGACAACACATCCTTTCTGAGAAAAGGGGCCTAAAGCTGTTAACGATACTCCAACTGCAGCCTGACTAATGTCTTATAAAGCTTCAGCATTATCTTCTTATTTTTATATTCTATTCCCCTTTAAATAAATGCCAACATTGCATTTGACTTCTTTAGCAACCTGTGAATTAATCTTTTGGGAGTTTTGCAAGAGGACTCCTATCCCTTTGCACCTCTGATGTTTGAATTTTCTCCCCATTTAGATAATTGTCTGCACTATTGTTCCTTTTACCAAAATGCATTATCATACATTATATTCCATTTGCCACTTTTTGCCCATTCTTCCAATTTGTCTAAGTCCTGCTGCAATCACATTGCTTCCTCAGCACTATCTACCCGTCCACCGATCTTCATATTATCCACAAACCATCAATTCCGTTATCTAAATCATTGACAAACAATGTGAAAAGTAGCGATCCCAATACTGATGCCTGGGGAACACCACTAGTCACAGGCAACCAACCAGAGAAGGCCCCCATATTCCCACTCGCTGCCTCCTGCCTGTCAGCCATTCCTCTATCCATGCCAGTATATTTACTGTAACACCATAGGATTCTATCTTGTTAAGCAGCCTCAAGTGAGGCACCTTTTTTCAATTTTCCAGTCCTCTGGGACCATGCCAGGATCAAGTGATTTTTGAAATATCATGACCAATGCATCCCCTGTCTCATCACCAACCTCTCCTAGGCCTCTGGGATGTAGTCCACCTGGTCCAGGTGACTTCTTCACCATAAGACCTTTCAGTCTGCCTAGCACTTTCCCTTTGTAATAGCAATGGCACTCAGTCCTACTCCCTGAAACTCACGGATCTCTGACCCGCTGCTAGTGAAGTCTGATGGAAAGTATTTATAAAGTTCATCCGCCATTTCTTTGTCCCCCATCACTACCTCAACAGTGTCATTTTCCAGTGGTCCTATCAACTCTCACCCCCCTTTTCCCTTTTATTCTTAGTATAACTGAAAATATCTTTTACTATCCTGCTTTATATTATCGGCTAATTTGCCCTTATATTTCATCTTTTCCTTTCTTATAGCTTTTTTAGTTGCCTTTTTTTTTGCACCTGGTATTCCCAGGCGGTCTCCCATCCAAGTACTAACCAGGCCTGAGTCTGCTTAGCTTCTGAGATCAGACGAGATTGGGCGTTTTCAGGCTAGTATAGCCGTAGGCCTTTTTAGTTGCCTTTTGTTGGATTTTTAAATCTTCCCAATCATCGAGCTTCCAGAACATATATATCTTATAAGCCCTTTCCTTGGCTTTTATGTAGTCCTTAACTTCCCTTGTCAGCCATGGTTGCCCAGCCCTGCCATTTCAAAACTACTTCCTCCGTGGGACATATCCATCCTGCACCTTGTGAACTAAATTCCCAGAAAATTCAGCCATCTCTGCTCTGCTGTCATCCCTGCCAGTATCCTCCTCCAATCCACCTGGGCAAGCTCCTCTGTCATGCCTCTGTAATTCCCTTTATTCCACTGCGACACAGGTACCTGTGACTTATGCTTCTTCCTCTCAAACTGCAGTATGAATTCAGTCATATTGTGCTCACTGTCTCCTAAGGGTTTCTTTATGTTAAACTGACTAATAAAATCTGGGTTATTACACAATCTAAGATAGCCTTTCTCCTAGTAGGCTCAAGCACAAGCTGCTCTAAAACAGCCATCTTGTAGGCATTCAATAAAATCTCTCTCTTGCGATCCACCATCAACCTGATTTTCCCAGTCCCCCATATTGCATATTGAATTCCCCCATTAGAATTGTGACATTACCCCTATTGCATGCCGTTTCCAGCTCCCTTTGCAATCTCAACCCCACATCTGAGCTACTATTTGGAGCCCTAGACATGAATCCCACAATGGCCATTTTACCCTTGCAGTTTCTTAACTCCACCCACAAGGACTTGGCATTTTCTGACCCTATGTCTCCTCTTTCTAAAGATGTAATTCCATCTCTTACCAACAGAGCCACACCACCGCCTATGCCTTCCCGCCTGTCTGTCCGATACAAAATATATCCTTTGGTGTTAAGCTCCCAGCTATGGCCTCCTTTCAGCCACAGCTTAGTGATGTCCACAACATCATAGTAACCAATCACTAACTGCGCCACGAGTTCATCCACTTTATTCCGAATGCTCTGCACATTTAAATACAGCACCTTCACCCTTATGAATTTTGCCTCTGTAATACAACTTAACTCTTTGGGTACAACTGCAGACCGAGCAATCATTAGCTTGTCCTTCCTTACATTCACCTTATCGACTTGCAAACCTGCTGCTCATCCTCAGCTCTCGCATCCTGGTTCCCAGCCTCCTGCCATATTAGTTTAAAACACTCCCAACAGTTCTAGTAAACCTGCCCACAAGAATATTGGTCCCTCTCCGATTCAAGTGCAACTTGTCCTTTTTGTACAGTTCACACCTGTCCCAGAAGTGGTCCCACTTATCCAGAAATCTGTATCCCCGACCCCTGCTCCAATTCTTCAGCCACACATTTATCTGCCACCTCATTCTATTCCTATCCTCACTGTCGCGTGGCACAGGCACTAATCCCGAGATTACTACCCTTGAGGTCCTGCTTCTCAACTTCCTTCCTAACTCCCTCTAGTCTGTTTTCAGGACCTCCTCCCTTTTCCTGCCTATGTCGTTGGTACCAATATGTACCTGGACTTCTGGCTGCTCACCCTCCCTTTGCAGGATATTATATGCAGATCCTGGCACCTGGGAGGAAATCTACCATCCGTGTTTCCTTTTCACATCCACAGAATCGCCTCTCTGTCCCCCTGACTATAGAATCCCCTATAACTGATTTCCCCCCCCCCCCAACCTTCTGAGCCACAGGGCTAGATGCACGGCCACTGTTGCTTCCCCCGGCTAGATGTTCAGGCAGCAAGTGCTTGCTCTCCTCGTCCAGAGCCACCCCGAGCCTTTCTCTGTTGCCTCAGTGGTGTTGCTGATGGCTGTCTGCCTCCTTGTACCAGCGATGCCCAATGTGCTGACGGCTCAGTAAAGAGACTGGCCGGCGAAGTCCTGGAAGCCCAAGGGCATGCACTTTGCCTTCCATCCCTGCCTCCAACTGTTGCTGATCAGTTCCCAGTATTTTTCTCATAAGCCTCCTCCAGACGCTCCTCTCACGGCACTGTCAGCCCCAGCAGGACGATGTGTTCTGCTGCCTCTGAGGCAGGAAGGATGTCTGGTCTCAAGTTGGTCTTGACGATGTGCTGTGGCAACTTTAGCTGTTTCTCCTACTCAGTCCTGAGCTGCCAGTTACGAGCGGGTGCCCGAATCCCTGCGGGTGGCCGTACTCCTGCTTCTGGTTGCTCTCCAGCTCAATAGGTACATTTAATGTCAGGGAAATGTATACAATATACATCCTGAAATTCTTTTTCTTCGCAAACATCCACAAAAACAGAGGAGTGGCCCAAAGAATGAATGACAGCTAAACGTTAGAACCCCAAAGCCCCACCCCCAGCCCCCACGTGTAAGCAGCAGTAAAGCAACGATCCCCCCTCCCTCACCAGCAAAAAAGCCTCGGCACCCCCCCACCCACCGAGCACTCAAGTGTGCAGCAAAGCATCAATAAAGACAGAGACTTGCAGCACCCCAAAGACTACTCGTTCACCCAGTGATTCGACATACCACAGGCTCTCTCTCTCTCCCTAATATGGGAAAGGGAGGTGTCCCCATTTCACAGCAAGAGGGGAGACATAACAAAACAATTCGCTGACTTGTGTTAAAAGTCTGTTGCCTCGCTTTTTCCAAGCCCTGTGCCCAAAGATCTCGGGTCTCTGGGCACACAGCCAGCAGCCAGCTCGCTGCTTCCGATCTTCCGTGTACTCCCACGATGCATCAGGCAGTGGCGGCAACACCAGCCTCGGATCAGCCCGTCTCCAGAGACGTGAAAATCGAAGGCACACTAGTCTCCCAGGCCGCATCCTTGGCATATCAAAAAGTGGCTGGTCGTGAGGCCCTGAGAGCAGGTCCCATTCCCGCAAAGGACCGAAGTCAGCATGTAACTCCAGGTCAGGGTCTTCAAAAGAAACTTGAAAGGGAAAAAAAAGAGAGATACCAAAGATAGAAATAGAGCTGCTTCCGAAGGTGCAAGTAAAGGAGTTGCCGTCAGGCACCATTGTCCTTAAGCCCTGCCCTCTTCACAAAGGTGATGGTTCAATTGCAGGTTTGAGCTCACCTGCTATTACAGACTGTTAAGAAGATTGCTTCCATGAGGGCTTTCAATACTTGGTCATGTCTCCAGCAGTGTCAGCCCTCTCCGAGGGCTTTAAGGGTATGCTTCCAGGTTCTTCTCCTGGAACACAACAGACAGTCTCCAGCCATGCAGGTTGGTTGGGCTGGGCAAGATGTCACACAACACCTGGACAATGGCCTTGATTTGGTGAGGCTCCACTCGTCAGAGATCAGTCTACGTCACTCTCCTTTCCATGGCCTGCTCCCACCTGGTCCAAGCTCCCTTCTGCTTCACGCCCACTGTTTTGGTGGATCTCACTTCCTCCTGGATGAGCCTGCGCTCCTCCCTCCCATTATCCATGTCATAATCATGGACTGGGAAGCTCTCCCTCGGGTCTCCGCTCCCACCGGGACACTGTGACACAGCCGAGATTCAGCCTACTGCACGGCTTCTTCCACTCTCCACTTCCTCCCGATCTTCACAATGACCCGCACCTGAACCGAGCCGCTAGACTCCCTATACCGCATCACCTCTCCAGCGCATGTCACCTTGAACCTTGCCTCCAGGGATTTCAAGGACAGCCGCGGTTTGGTGTTCTTTCCATGGGGGGGGGGGGGCTGCCGCCGCGCGTCCTGGGGAATCCCAGCCAACTCCGGAGAAAGCTGCCGACCATCTCGACAGTGGAAATTGGAACTTCACACACCGGCAGTGGCCAAAGAACCCATCCAACACCATTCCAACATCCTTCTTGCCTGAGTGCTTCTCAGAAACACACCTCAGAAACTGCTTGACTAGGAAAAGATGTTCCTTTACACTCAATTTAACTGACCAGCCCCTTACCCTTGTACAAGATTTCCCCACAGAGTGATAGTAATTTATAATAGGGTGGTCACAAACATGAACTGCAAAGGTTTTGAAGGTCTGTGCTGTATCACTATGGTTCTGACAGGCTCAGTGACAATTAACGTTTGTAACCAGTAGGTGTCCCTGCAGACGCTGGTCCACAACTCTAACAGACAAGAACAATGGGAATTCCATCAGAGATAGAGACGAGGCTTCCTGAAGGGACACTTCTAAGAAATCATCAGTTACCCTAGACACAAATTCTTTTGACTCTTTCATCTGCTCCTCACTCACACCGTCCATCTCTGACAAGACTTCAGAAGAAGTCTTCGTTTCAATAGGAACATATATAGGTTTCAGAAGCAGACAGTATTTCAATGCAGATGCAAGGGTCTGCAGATATACAGTACTAGAATATAGAAACATAGAAAACCTACAGCACAATACAGGCCCTACGGCCCACAAAGTTGTGCCAAGCACGTCTCTACCTCAAAAATTACTAGGCTTACCCATAGCCCACTATTTCTCTGAGCTCCATTTACCCGTCCAGGAGTCTCTTAAAAGACCCTATCATATTCGCCTCCACCACCGGCAGCCCATTCCACACACTCACCACTCTCTGTGTAAAACACTTACCCCTGACATCTCCTCTGTACCTACTCCCCAGCACCTTAAACTATGGAGCAAGAAACTATCTACTGGAGGAACTCAGTATCAGAGGAGGGGGAAATGGAACGCTCACTGTTTCAGGTTGAAGCACTGCATCAACCTGATGCAATTTTCTGATGTAACATCGACAGTTCCTGACTGATGCTGCCTGTCTTGCTGAGTGTGCACAGCAGATTGCTTGGCTTTGCAATGCATTTCTAAATGCTAATATACTTCACAACCTCATTGGGAAGAGGAGGACATGTCAAGGGACGTTGGGGACACTGATGTGCCCATTGTCAAGGTAGATGCTAAATCCATTTGCAGAGATGGGAAAATTACCCTGCTGACTGTGTGGGGCAGGTCAGTGCAGAGTCGCGATCAGCCGGATAATTCTGATGCCCAAATGGATGCTCCTTAGCACTGCAGATTCTGCTTATTTTACAAAGAAACATGCACCAGCCCCACCACGTACCAGCCTCACCCAACAACACACCAGCCCCACCATACAACAGCCTTACCACACACCAGCCCCACCACACACCAGCTCCACCACACACCAGCCCAACCACACACCAGCCCCACCACACACCAGCCTTACCACACACCAGCCCCACCACACACCAGCCTCACCCAACAACACACCAGCCCCACCATACAACAGCCTTACCACATACCAGCCCCACCACACACCAGCCTTACCCAACACACCAGCTCCACCACACACCAGCCCCACCACACACCAGCTCCACCACACACCAGCCCCACCACACACCAGCCCCACCACACACCAGCCTTACCACACACCAGCCCCACCACACACCAGCCTCACCCAACAACACACCAGTCTTACCACACACCAGCCCCACCACACACCAGCCCCACCACACACCAGCCTTACCACACATCAGCCTTACCACACACCAGCCTTACCACACACCAGCCCCACCACACACCAGCCCCACCACACACCAGCCTTACCACACACCAGCCTTACCACACACCAGCCCCACCACACACAGCCCCACCACACACCAGCCTTACCACACACCAGCCTTACCCAATAGCACACCAGCCCCACCACACACCAGCCCCACCACACACCAGCCTTACCCAACAACACACCAGCCCCACCACACACCAGCCCCACCACACACCAGCCTTACCCAACACACCAGCTCCACCACACACCAGCCCCACCACACACCAGCCTTACCACACACCAGCCCCACCACACACCAGCCTTACCACACACCAGCCCCACCACACACCAGCCTTACCACACACCAGCCTTACCCAACACACCAGTCCCACCACACACCAGCCCCACCACACACCAGTCCCACCACACACCAGCCCCACCACACACCAGCCTTACCACACACCAGCCTTACCACACACCAGCCCCACCACACACCAGCCCCACCACACACCAGCCTTACCACACACCAGCCTCACCACACACCAGCCTTACCACACACCAGCCCCACCACACACCAGCCTTACCACACACCAGCCCCACCACACACCAGCCTTACCACACACCAGCCCCACCACACACCAGCCTTACCCAACAGCACACCAGCTCAAGTGAAATGCAAAAAAGCAGTATCTTCCAGCATTCATGGCCCTTTTTGACCTTACAAAAGCCTTTGATTCCCTCATTCAAGAAGTTATCTTCACAAATCTTGATGACCATAAACATAAGACCATAGAATTAGGAGCCCAGCCCCTCTCATTTGCTCTGTATTCATTTCCGACTATCTACCACCACATCTCAGCTTTAACATTCTCCTGCTTCTCAGGATTGCCTGAGATCTCAGCGTTCCAACAATGATACCAAAGGTATTCCGAATAGACGGTCAGCAATTTGTTATTGAGTTATAGGGTCATTCAGTATGGAATCAGGTCCTTTGGCCCCTTGTGACAAAGCTGACTTTCAAATGCCTTTCCATGCTAATCCTGTTTACCAGCATCCAAAATGTGGTCCTTAGCCTATGAAATCTTGGCAATTCAAGGACTTATCCAGATCCTTCTAAAATGTAGTGAGAGTCTGTGCCTCCACTACCACCTCAGGCAGGATGTTCCAGATTTTAATAATCCTCTGGGTGAAGAAATTCTTCCGAGGTCCCTCTAAACCTCTTAACTCCTCACCTTAAACCCAAGGCCTCTCATCCTAGTCACCTCTGTTGTCTGATGTATGAGAAATATTTGATGGCTCTGGGCCTGTACTCGCAGGAGTTTAGAAGAATGAGGAGGGAGCTCATCGAAATCTCTTGAATAGTGAAAGGTCCAGATAGAGTGGATGTGGAGAGGATATTTCCAAGAGTGAGAGAGTCTAGGACCAGAGTGCACAGCTTCAGAATGGAAGGGTGTCTCTTTAAAACAGAGATTGTGCTGAACTTTTTTAGCCAGAGAGTGGTGAAATCTTTCACAGGCAGCTGTGGAGGCCAAGTTGTTGGGTGTATTTAAAGCAGAGATTAATAGGTTCTTGATTAGTAAGGGTGTCAAAGGTTATGGGGAAAAGGCAGAGAATAGGGTTGAGAGGGAAAATACACCAGCATGAGCAAACTTGATGGGCTGAATGACCTAATTCTGCTCCCATGTCTAATGGTTTTATGATTCCCCTCCCCTAGCAATATGGCGGTGTTGAATGGTGTTCCCTGTTTGAATCTGAGAGCAGAGTTTGAAAATGACACCTGCGTGGTTGTTTTTCAGCCCGAGTCCACACTATCAGATCAGGTGCACTTTAATTAAGTGGCAGTCCCACGAGCTCGGTGTGCAGGCGTTCCCAGTGCTCCACACTGTTCTGCTTCCATTGATTCCTTCTTGATGCCTGAGAGTTGAGCCGCAGCTTCCTAGCTGGTGAACAACAGTGACCCCATGAATACTGATAGTCAGCAGCAGCCAGTGTTGACCGGAGGGCTCGACTTATAAGGAAATTCTGCACCGTTTTCACCGGAATGAAGGAAGCTGAGGGGTAACATCGGAGAGGGTTATAAAATCATGAGGTGAATAGCCACCATCTTTCTCCCAAGGAAAGGACCCCTTAGTTAATGGTAATGATCCATGGTGTAAATAAGCTTGGGAACCCCTGCTTCAGAGGGGTATAGGCTAAACACTGTGATGGGCACTACCAACAAAATGGGAGAAGAATAGTCGCTAGCACCACTTTATCCATGCGCTTGTCCAGACAGATTGGGCATGTATTCCTTGGACTTTGGAAGAATGTGGGATGATAACCTAAGATCTTAAGAGGACTAAGTAGACTCACTTTCAAAGACTCTGGTTGAACAACCTAGTTGGATGGTCTTTCAATAATTCTGTCATGGTTATTATTCTATAGATTAATCCCAGGGTTGTATATGGTGACATATATGTATTTTGATAATAAAATTTACTTTGAACTTAGACTTTTCATCTTAGATTCGCGACATTATTTATTTATTTTTGTTTGTTTATTTATTATTTACTTTCTTTTTGTACTTGCACAGTTTGTTGTCTTTTGCACACTAGTTGTCCACATACTGGTGACAGTTTTCATTGATTTTATTCTGGTTATTAAATTTATTGAGTATGCCCACAAGAAAATGAATCTCAGGTTTATATTTGATGACATAAGTGTACTTTGATAACAAAGATACTTAAAACTTTAAGCCCTGAGGATTGGGCAGAGTAGATGTTGAGATGTTTTCACCCATGGGAATGGTTTTCCAACAAAGGGATGGGGCTTTGAGTGCCAACCTTTCTTCACTCCGAACAGTCAGGGGCCAGATGTTCCAGGTGCATCACAACCTGGAATGGAAGTACCAATGCCCAAGAACGGAAAAGTCTTGGATACAGCCCAGTCCGTCACAGGAAAATCCCTCCTGATCATTGAGCACATCTACAAGGAGCACTGCCACAAGAAAGCAGCACCCATGACCCAGGCCATGTTCTCTTCTCACTGCTGACATCAGGAAGGAGGTACAGAAGCCTTAAGTCCCACACCACCAGGTTCAGGAACAGTAATTACTCTTCAACCATCAAGCTTCTGAACCAGTGTGGATATCTTCATTTGGTTCAACACTGAACTGATTCCGCAAAAATAAGGACTCTACAATTCATGTTCTCAGTATTATGTGTGTATCTGTGTCTGTTTGCTTATTTATTTATTTGTTGTTTTTCTTTAGTATTTGCAGTTTGTCTTTCGCACGTTGGATATCAGGCTTTGTGTGCAGTATTTCATTTCATTGATCTGTTATATTTCTTTGTTCTACTGTGAATGCCTGCAAGACGATGAATCTCAGGGTTATATATAGAGGCATATCCATACTTTGATAATAAAGTTACTTTGAACTTCCAACTCAACAGACTTTTAACACCATAAGCCAGCGAGTTGTTTTGTTATGTCTCCCCTCTCACTGTGAAAAGGGGCCATCTCCTTTTCCCTTATTAGGGAGGGGGGGGAGAGAGAGCCTGTGGTATGTCAAATACCGGGTGAATGCGTAGTCTTTGGGGTACTGCAAGTCTGTGTCTCTGCAGTTACTTTGCTGCATGCTTGAGTGTTCGGTGGTGGGTGCCGATGCTTTTTTTTGCCAGTGGGGGGGGATTGTTGCTCACTGCCACTTACCTGCGGGAGGGAGGGGAGCTGGGGAGGACTTTGGGATTCTAACATTTAACTGTCGTTCATTCTTTGTGGTGTGGATGGTTGAGAAGGAGAAGCATTTCAGGGTGTATATTGTATACATTTCTCTGTACGTTTTCATCTTACACTCCACATCAGCAAAACCAAGCAAATTGCCTGTGGACTGTGGGGAGTCAGGCAAATGTCTCTGAAGGGTCTGATGTGGTGAGCAGCCTCAAGGTCTAGGGAGTCACCTACTCGAAGGACCTATCCTGCTCCCAGCACATAGCTGTGACCATGAATAAGGTGCACCAATGTCTCTACTTTCTCAGAAGTTTAAGGAGATTCAATATGTCTTTGATGACTCTGGCATACTTTGACAGGGATACAGCGTAAGGCATTCTGACTAGTTACATCACAGCCTGGTATGGAAACTCACCAGTCAAAGTGAGTTTGAATGCACATTGAAAGTCCGATACACAGGAATGCATGGAATACAGAGTGCTGGTTCAGCCCGCTCCATTAGAGGCACAGCTCTCCACACTTTTAAGGACATCTAGGAGAGTCGAAATGTCAGAGAGGCAACAGCCATCATCAGGGAGTCAGAAACAATCGGGTTAAGTAGACTGTTCACTCTTTTCCATAGATGATGTTCAACCTGCTGAGTTCCTCCAGTATTTTGGGTGTGTGGCTTGGATTTCCAGCAGCTGCAGATTTCCTATTGTTTGTGATCAGGTTAAATATCACTGGCACAGGTCATGAAATTTGTTGTTTTGCACCAGGATTACAGTGCAAAACATTAACAAGCATAAATTTCAAAGGGTAGGTTCATGGTCCATTCAAAGCTCTGATGGTGGAGGAGGAGAAGCTGTTCTTAGAACATGGAGTCTGTCTTGAGGCTCCTGTGCATCCTGCCTGATGGTAGCAAGAGAAGAGAGTATGTTCTGGGTGAAGAGGGTCCTTAATGATGGGTGCCAACGTTTTGAGGCGTTGACTTTTGAACATGTCCCTGGAGCTGGGAGACCAGTGCTGGTGACGGAGCTGGCTGTGTTTGTGAACTTCTGCGGCTTCTTCCGATCCTGTGCAGTGGCCTCTCCGCCATCTGAACCACGCGTTTTTCTCTTTGCTGGCATCAGGCAGGAGGTACAGGAGCCTGAAGACACACACCTCAAAGTTCAACAGCAATTCCTTCTCCACTGCTATCAGGTCCTGAACCGACAATATGTCAAATACTACTTTGGACTATATTTCTGTCTTTCAAAATGTACTAGTGTCAATTTGCTTATTTTGTTGTGTAAGTTCAAAGTCAAACTCAAGTTCAAGTACATGTAAGCACAGGTGCAATAAAAAGCCTTAATTGCCATCAGTATCACAGGCACATACACCATAGTGTATACAGTTTGAAGTACCAGTTTGTTAGGTACACCTGTTCACCTGCTTGTTATTGTAAATATCTAATCAGCCAATCATGTGGCAGCAACTCAATGATTAAGAGAATGAACATATAGCCAAGAGGTTCAGTTGCTCAGACCAAACTTTGGAATGGGGGAGAAATGTGATTGACCGCCACTGTTGGTGCCAGACGGGGTGATTTGAGTATCTCAGAAACTGCTGATCTCTTAGGATTTTCATGCACAACACCTCTGGATTTTACAGAGAATGGTGAAAAAAGCAAAAAACATTTGGTGAGCGACAGTTCTGTTGGCCTTGATGAAAGAGGCCAGATGAGAACGTCCAGACTGCTTCAAACTGACAGGAAGTCAAATAAAAATACCTTACAACAGTGGTATGCAGAAGAGCATCTCTGAACACACTTCATGTCGAAGCATGAAGTGGACGGACTACAGCTGCAGGATACTACCCCGCGGGGTCTCCGCCTTCTGTGGCCACTTTATTGTGGTACATTCCTGTCTCTAATAAAGTGGGCACTGAGTGTATAAACAGCACTCAGAAAAAAAAACATAAATTACACACAAGTTTTATAAGAGATAACCAAAAAATAAGTCCCCATTGTAGTGCAAAGAGATCAGAACGGTCACAGTGTTGCTAAACTGTAGTGATTAGGGATGTACAGGCTGATTCAAGAATGAATGATTGAAGAGAAGTTCTTGTCTTTGAACCTGATTGTGTGGAACTTCAGGTTTGCATACTTCCTGCCTCATGGTAGTTATGTATAATTCATTAATTTAACATTATGTTAATTGGTATTTGTCATGTTTGTAATGCATTATGCTGCTGCTAGAAAATCTTTCATGGCATTTATACCCTATGTCAAAAGATTGCATTTGACAGGCACTTTTTTGGGAAGGATTAGGGAACATCCCTGAACGTTTCCTCTCTCCACCCAGTAGATGGAATCCGTACTGCACTTCCGAGGACAGCCCTTCAGCCACTTGGAGGAGCTGGCTGAGTAACTTCCTGGCAAAGGTTACAGAGAGCTCCCTGAAGTTAAAAACAAACTGCTGGAGGAGTTTATGAAGGAAAACTCCATGAAAGAGAAATGGTCTGTCGAGATTTTGCATCAGAATGAGAAATTTGTTGTTTTGTGGAAGTAGTGCAGTGCAAAACTGCAAAAAAACTACAAAAAACTACAAAAAAAAACTAAATAAAAGTTCAAAGTAAATTTATTATCAAAGTACATACAGTCACCATATACAACCCTGAGATTCAATTTCTTGCAGACATACCCAATAAATCCATAATAGAATCAGTGAAAGACTACGTCAGCTTGGGCATTCGACCAAGTCAAGTCAAGTTTATTGTCATTTAAGTATAAACAAGTATATAGTGTATATAGAAATGAAACAACACGTCTCCAAACCAGGGTGTAAAGTCCAGTAGTACATGTAACACACAATGATTTATAAAGGTAAGGATAAAACCCGCAGATGAATCACACACAAATAACAAGCTAAAGTGCATTAATATTAACAATCGTAAAGTACGGAACAGTGACACTCCGAATACGATGTGGCAGCGAGTTCAGAAGCCTAGTGGTCTGGGGAAAGAAACTCTCATTCTAACCAGTCTTTTTGTTATGCATCGTGCATAACCAGTGTGCAAAAGACAACAAACTGTGTAAATACAATAATAATAAAATGAAGCAATAAATATCGAGAACAGGAGATGAAGAGTCCGTAGGGGGGGGGGGAACATTTCAGTGATGGAGCAAGTGAAGCTGAGCGAGGTTATCCCCTCTGGTTCAGGAGCCTGATGGTTGAGGAGTAACAACTGTTCCTAAAACTGGTGGTGTGAGTCCTGAGGCCCCTGTACCTTCTTCCTGATGGCAGCAGTGAGAAGGTAGTGTATCCCGGGTGGTGGGGGCCCACGACGATGGATGCCGCTTTCCTGCAACAATGTTCCATGTAGAGGTGCTCAACAGTTGGGACGGCTTTATGTGTGATGGACTGCATCATATCCATTATTTTTTGTAGGATTTTCGGTTCATTTCAGGCTGTGATGCAGCCAGCCAATATACTCTCCACTACACATCTATGTGTCTATAAACTGTTTTGTCTTCCTAGTGGCATTCTGGAACCTCCCAGAAAGAATACCGTACATTTGTGGGTAATTATGTCCTGGACCCATTAGTTATTCTGATCAAAACAGTCTGAGCTTCTTTACATACAGAGACCAAGTGTCTCTTTCCATAGGTGCTCATCTCTGCTGGTTAGGTCTCATCAGCTTGTTTTGATGCCAATTGAGAGGATCTTCCTTTAAGGAAAAGGGACTTCTAGGACACTGTTACTAGAAAGCAGCTCTTTGCCTTGGACACACAATTTTCTCTATGCTCTTGCTGCTTCAGAAAAATAAATCAGAACCAGAATCCGGTTTATTATCACCGGCATGTGACATGAAATTTGTTAACTTAGCAGCAGCAGTTCAATGCAATATGTATTATAGAATAAGTAAATAACAG
Source organism: Hypanus sabinus (assembly GCF_030144855.1). Classification (NCBI taxonomy): domain Eukaryota; kingdom Metazoa; phylum Chordata; class Chondrichthyes; order Myliobatiformes; family Dasyatidae; genus Hypanus; species Hypanus sabinus. The sequence goes on along the minus strand of NC_082708.1, from coordinate 159,879,109 downwards.
TGTTTGTATATTGAATAGATTGAAAATCATGCAAAAACAGAAATAATATATATTTTAAAAAGTGAGGTGGTGTTCAAGGACTCAATGTCCATTTAAGAATCGGATGGCAGAGGGAAAGAAGTTGTTCCTGAATCGCTGAGTGTGTGTCCTGAGGTGCCTTGTCTACTGTCTTTTTTAATAGGAAATGGGATGAAATGATCTCCTTTGCAAGCAGTAGGCTGACGGAGATGTTGCAATCTTTAACAATAATTTTATCATGGTGCAGTGGGTAGGACTCACCGCTCTGGTCACCCAGGTTCAGTCCTGACCTCTGTGGCTGTCGTTGTGCCCCACAAGGCTCTAACTTCCTCCCGCACCCCAGACAATGCTGCTTGTTCAGTGGCAATGGAACAAAGGACAGGGAACTGGTGGGCATGGTGAAGAGAATGGTATGGCCCGTATCCCCTGCCAAGAGAGACGTTGTTTACCTGCCCCAATGTTGCATGACTCAGGGTCAGATTTTGTTTGATAACACTTCTGAAAATGGCAAAGTTCAAAGTAAAAGCATAATTATCAAAGTACGTACTATCTGTCACCATAAGCTACCTTGAGATTCATTTTCTTGCTGGCATTCACAGCAGAACAAAGGACTACAGTGTGCAAAAGACAAACAGTGCAAGTACAAAGAAAATAAATAAATACGTAAATAATGCTGTGAGTAGTCCTTGAAAGTGTGTAGCAGTAATGGTCTTGTACAAGGGCAATTAGTTGTTGCTAAAAATGCCATTGTCATCACTGACATTTTTACAGTTTCTAAATCAACAGCCTCCCCTCTTTTAGATGCGCCTGGCTGAGTAACAGCCCTGGGTTTATAATTCCTTCCTGTTTTACTATGTAAATAACATTACTGCCTGATGCTCATACACTCTTTCGATTGCCTTAATCCTTACTCAATTGTCAGCCCTGGACAAACAAGAGAAACCGCAGATGCTGTAAATCCAAGCAACACACACAAAATGCTGGAGGAACTCAGCCGGCCAGGCAGCATCTATGGAAAAGAGTACAGTCGACGTTTCGGACCGAGACCTATCATTAGGACTGGATTTTTTTTTGGTGGAGTCAGAGTGAGAATGTGGGGGGGGGGGTGCGGGGGAGGAAGAACCACAAGGTGAGAGGTGGGGGGAAGGAGGTGAAGTGAAGAGCTGGGATGTTGATTAGTGAAAGAGACACAGGGCTGGAGAAAGGGGAATCTGATAGGAGAGGACATAGGCCATGGAAGAAAGTAAAGGGAGGTGGGGGGTGTGGTCAGCCCTGGGCTGTTTTAGACTCAGCAGCCAGTGAGAAAGGCCCTGGATGGAGTTTCATCTGCAGCAGCTCCTCAGAGAATAAAACTTAACTCTCAAAGAATCGTAGAGACGTACGTCATGGTAACAGGCCTTTCAGCCAATCAACACCCAGTTACACTAATCCTACATTAAGCCCACATTCTCATCAACAACACCCAGAGCCTACCTACACAATAGTGGAAACATGGTATAGCAACTGCTCCAGCTGACACCATAACAAACTGCAGAGAGTTGTGGACACAAAAACTAGCCTCCCCTCCATGGAACCTGTCTGCACTTCCCATTGCCTCGTTAATGCAGGCCAACACAATTAAAATCCTGTGCCGCTGTCTCTTCTTCCCACCCCTCTCCTTTTGGGCAGAAGGTTCAAAAGTTTGAAACATATACCGCCAGGCTCAAGAACAGCTTCCAATCCATGGTTACCTTTTGTATAACAAGATGGACTCATGACCTCACAACCTGTCTCATTATGTCCTTGCATCTTATTATCTGCCTGCACTGCACTTTCTCTCTAAGTGTAAAACTGTATTCTGAATTCTGTTGTTGCTTTTCCCTTGGGCTGCCTCAAAGCAATGAAGTGATTAAATGATTTGTATGGATGGCATGCGAAGCAATGTTTTTTATGGCAGCTCAGTCCCTGTGAAAATGATAAAACGATTTACCAACAGCCATCTTTGGGGTGTGTAAGGAATCTGAATCACTTAGGGGTACACACCTGTTCACAGAGGGAACATGTGCGAACTCCACACAGTCAGCAGTGGAAGTGAGGATTGAACCTATCCAGCCAGTGCTCTGAGGCAGTGGCTTGAGCTGCTGCATCACTGTACCACGGCCCAGCGCAGGTGAACGTCTCCCTCGTGGGAGTGGACATGCCATGGAAGTTTGGGCAGACCCCTGGGAACATTGGAGCTTGGTCTGGTTAAATTGGTAGTTGGGTTTTTATCGTCACTAGTAGCAAGATAAAGTGAAAACTTTTGCTTTGCATGCCATCCAGTCAAATTACTCCAAACATTAAGATAATACCATAGGACCAGACTGGAAAACCAACACCGGGGCTGTTTACAAGAAGGGGGTGAGTAGACTCTATTTTCCAAGGAAGCTGAGATCCTTCAATGTGTGCAGCAGGATGCTGGAGATCTTTTACCAGTCTGTTGCACCGAGTGCAGTCTCCTTTGCTGCTTTATGTTGGGGAGCAGCATCGGTGCTGGTGATACATGTTACGAATGAAGGGCGCAAAGTCGCCCCCCCCCCTTTTTGAGAATCGCAAAATCGCTATTATTTCGGGTCTGATACCCAGGAAGTGAGAGGGATACACATCATGTCAGTAATGAGAGAGAGAGAGAGACGCCGGATCACAGCAAAGACAGTTGTTATAGACAATGCAGAATACACAACAAGGTGGAATGTCTCCTATTGACAAAGAGAGAGATTACTACTATTGTCTCTTGGAGAAGGAATTGTGTATTGAGTACTGTACTAGTCATTGAAACCCCTCAGGGGGAAATCAGAGTGGTCTGGTTGAGGGATTGCATCATCCCAACCTGATTGACATCTGAGACCCCGAGAGTGAGGATAAAAGTCGGGTCTGGGGAAAACACCCCTCAGACGCACCAGGAAAAATGCTAGAAATCCAGTGACAGCGTTTTATAGCGAAAGCCAGTGGGAGCTCGTGTGTGTCCTCCCTTGCCTGGGTGGCGGGCTCATCACGTAAGAATGGTTTAGCTAAAGGAGAGGTCATACTTGAACAGCCACAACAACAAGACAGCGATGGATTGAAATCATAAAGGAAGGTTGGAAAAACAATAGTGGTAATTGTTCCCATTCTTCTATCTCTCTCTCTGTCCAACAAATTGCAACATAGCGACAAACAAACACCATAGCCTGTGTGAACTGAAACGAACTTTATATTTCCATCAGACAATTCATTATCCCCTAGACAACAATAGAGTTTATTTCTTATTGATTATTATTATACCCGCACTTTTAGGTTTAGTATTGATGACGTATATTATCTGTATATTTGCATTGATATTATTTTTGTGTATTTTTACTAATAAATACTGTTTAAAATAGTATCATCAGACTTCAACAGCTACTCCTATCTTTGTTGGTAAGACACCCAGTTACGGGGTTCGTAACATACAAAAAGACTAAATAAACACATCAGAAAGGCTGGATCCGTCCTTGGCTACAACCCGGACCCTTCTGAGTTAGTGGTGGAGAGGAGGTCACTAAACAAACTGTTATCCATTATGGACAATCAGGCACATCCTCTACGTGACCAACTGAATAAGCAGCGGAACCCCCCCCCCCACCCTTTTCAAACACACTCATTCAGCTCCACCATCACAAGGATTGTTACAGAAAATCTTTCCTACCAAATATGATAAGCATGTACAACAGTTCATCTCTGTGCAACAGGACACATTTCATAGTACAATAGTCTCTGTTTTATTATTTCATACATTATTATTGCGCATTGGTAAATTAATATTGTGTATATTATTATTCTGTGCTTCATTATTGGTTAGGTCTGTACACCACTAAGTGTGTTTTTAAATGTTGTTATTACTATTATTATTATTATTACAAGAGGAGAATTAGGTCATTTGGCCCATCAAGTCTGCTCTGCCATTTCAATATTGCCATTCCATTTCCCTCCCAGCCACAATCTCCTGTCTTCTGCCTGTATCCCTTCATGCCCTGACTAATCAAGAAACTATCAACTTCTGCCTTAAATATACCCAATAACGTGGCCTCTACAGCTGCCTGTGGCAACGAATTCCACAGATTCACCACTGTGTTACCTTCAAAGCATTTGTTTAGTTTATTATATTTTCGCTTTAGTAATTCACCTGTTATTGTTTTCTAGTTAAAGTTAAGGTTGTTTAAAGTAAATTCATTGTCTGTGATATATCGCGGCATGCGATGACGTCACACCCGGTTTCGCCGCATCTTGTGGGAAAATACCGGTTTGGAGAAACGGGAAGGAGGGGGCTCACATGTGCAGGATCAGTGCAAGAAAAGTTTTCTTTCTACGCACTAGAAACATCAGTGAAGCAACGCCGTAAATTCGTGAGATAATCGATATGTTGAATTAAAAATGTTAACGCTGATTCTGTTAAAAGTAATGATGGTTGATAAAGTTTATGTTTTTTGTTATCTAAAGAGTTGTGGATAGTTTGTGTTGAAGTGTATTTAAAGCCAGTCGATGGCATAGGTAGATTCTGACTGTATGTTGCACTTTAATGTAATATAGTTGTTGTAGTTTTACTTTTGCAAGTATTTATGATGTAAATGTGATGTCAAGAAGGAAACAAATACTGTATATATTTTGTATTGTTTTATCAACAGTTTTCACCATACGTTAATGTGGAAGAGTGAACAGTAAACGGTTAATCTTACTGGGACCGCCTCATTGGTTTATGCTTGGTGTTTAGTTCAGAGTTCTTTTACACCCGAGCGAGAACACTACAGTGAAAAGGCGGCGTTATCAGGTGTTTCAAGTGCTGCAATGACAACTCGATCCAGCATCAAGTCGTTGCCATCCAGCGACAGGGGCAGTAGGGCATCATCAAGTAAGGCTGCCCATGCAAGAGCTAAGGCAGAAACCGCCAAGGTGCGAGCGTTGTACGCTGAACAAGAAGCAAAATTGAAAAAGGAAGCGGCTGCCAGAGAAGCCGAAAACCAGTTGGAAAAGGTAAGGATAGAGTCAGAGTTAGAAGTGCTGACGCTACACCAAGAAGCCGAAGCTGCCAGGGTGGAAGCAGAGATAATAGAAACTGCTGAAGAAATGCATGTTCTGATTGACATAAAATCTACTTCAGAAAAGATCAGATTGGAACGCACAAGCAACTATGACCGATCTCAAATGGAAGATTCGTTCTTCCTCTCCATACTTATTTGCTAACATCCCACCTCTCGAGGAGTCTCAGAGAGGCCCAATTGCATCACATCCATCCGAGGAAGACAATTTACCCTTGCAACTCCGCAATGAATTCAAGAATGAAAGGGCTGATGACAAATACTTCTCGACACCGAACTTACCAGATTTGGCAAGAGGAGAGGCAAAGGCTGAATTCAGAACAGCAAATTGTATAACAAATGTACATCCTCAGTCACATACTCGCCAACATATTCCCCCATCCAGCATGCCACTAGCAGATGAACTCATGGCACAGTATTTAGCACGACGAGATCTCGTCCCGTCAGGACTATATCAGTTTGACGATAAACCTGAAAATTACCGTGCATGATACTCCACATTCGCCAACGCTATCCACGGAGTCCAGCTCGGAGCAACTCAAGAGTTGGACCTTATGATGAAATGGTTGGGAAAAGAATCATGCGAACAGGTGAGACGCATACGTTCAGTGTACATTAACAACCCCAAGCTAGCCTTACGCAAAGCATGGGAGAGACTTCGGGAGTGCTATGTGGCCCCTGAAATTATTGAAGCGGCACTATTTCGACGTCTGGAAAATTTTCCTAAGGTGTCAGCCAAGGACCACATTAAGTTAAGGGAGCTCGGAGATTTACTCATGGAGATTCAAGGCGCCAAAGAAGATGGCTATTTAACTGGTCTATCATACCTAGATACTTCATACGGATTAGACAAATCGTGTACAAACTTCCATTTGGGCTGCAGGAAAGGTGGGTGTCTGTTGGCTCAGAGTACAAGGAAGAGAACGATGGTCGATTTCCTCTCTTTGAGTATTTCACTAGGTTTGTGTGCAAGGAGGCGAGGAAGCGAAACGACCCTAGCTTCATGAGTCCAGGTAGCAGTACAATTTACACCAAGCCAGTTAAATCCACTTAGAATAATTTCAACATTAATAAACCGGTCTCAGTGCTTAAAACTGAAGTCTTTACAACTACCAATGACCCAAGTAAGAATTGTCCGTTGCATAACAAACCCCACCCCCTCAAAAAATGCAGAACGTTTAAGAAAAAACCCCTTGAAGAGAGAATGGCCCTTCTCAAGGAGAAAAAAATATGTTTTAAATGCTGTTCCTCTACCTCTCACCTTGCCAGAGAGTGTACGATCTCCGTGAAGTGCCCGGAATGTGATAGCACTAATCACGATGGGGCCATGCATCCCGACCCATTACTGCAAACCAACAAAGCTCCTTCACCCTCACAACAGGACGGTGGGGAGGGAGAGGCTCACTCCAGGACAACTGTTGTCAGCTCAAGCTGCACAGAAGTTTGCGGTCAAGCTCAGTCAAGCCGTTCTTGTTCAAAGATCTGCCTCACTAAGGTGTACCCTAAAGGAGCCAAAGATAAGGCCATCAAAGCCTATGTAATTCTGGATGATCAGAGCAATCGCTCACTAGTCCGACCAGAGTTCTTTGACTTGTTCAACATTGAGAGTAATCAGTTCCCATACTACCTTAGAACTTGCTCAGGCAGCGTGGAAACATATGGAAGGAAGGCAGAAGGCTTCCAGCTCGAGTCCCTGGATGGTAAAGTTGTTATTTGTCTCCCTCCACTCTTAGAGTGCAATGAAATCATGAAAAACCGCACTGAGATCCCGACGCCAAGTGCAGTGCTACACCAGCCACATCTCCACCACATTGCCAAGCACATCCCAAAAGCAGAAATACTCCTGCTATTAGGAAGAGATATTCTCCAGGTGTACAAGGTTAGGCAGCAGGTCAATGGACCACACGACACCCCCTTTGTGCAACGCCTGGATCTGGGCTGGGTGGTGATAGGAGAGGTGTGCCTTGGCAATGTACACAAACCGACAGTTAACACACTCAAGACCAATATGCTAGAGAGCGGCCGCCATTCCATTTTTCAACCCTGCACAAGTTTCATGTGTATCAAGGAAGCATGACAAGGCTTTAACAAATGTAAAGTAACCAACAAGACACTGGGTCAGTCAGTCTTCGCTCAAACTGAGCATGATAATAAACTTGCTCCATCAGCACAAGACGCCATTTTCTTAAAAATAATGGACACCAAGGTCTTCAGAGATGAAGCAAATAATTGGGTCGCCCCACTACCTTTCAGAGAACCACGCCAGCGCTTGCCAAACAACAAAGAGCAGGCAGTCAAGCAGTTCACGTCCTTGCAAAAAACCCTGAAAAGGAAACCTGAGATGCAGCAACAATACGTAGCATTTATGGAGAAGATCTTCGCTAATGGACATGCTGAAGTAGTACCGCCACTGAGGGAAGGCGAGGAGTGCTGGTACCTCCCAATGTTTGGGGTTTACCACCCCCAAAAGCCCAATCAGATCAGGGTGGTCTTTGACTCCAGTGCTCAGTGCGCTGGTATCTCCCTATATGATGTGCTCCTTACAGGCCCCGACCTTAACAAAACCCTTCTCAGGGTCCTGCTGCGCTTCCGGAAGGAGAAGGTCGCAATCATAGTGGACATCCAGCAGGTGTTCCATTGCTTCTTAGTAAAGGAGGACCATCGCAATTTCCTCCGTTTCTTATGGTACAAGGACAATGACATTAACAAGGATGTCATTGAGTACCGGATGAAAGTCCACGTTTTCGGCAATAGTCCATCACCGGCCGTGGCCATCTATGGGCTGCGAAGAGCCATCAGAGAGGGCGCACAGGAGCACGGTGATGACACCGTTAAGTTTGTAGAAAGGCACTTCTATGTCGATGACGGCTCGATATCGCTACAGAAAGAAGACGAAGCAATCGATCTGCTCCGATGTACACAAGCTTCACTCGCTGAGTCAAACCTCCGCTTGCATAAGTTCGCATCAAACTGTCAGGCAGTAATGGAGGCCTTTCCACACGATGACTGTGCTCCGGCAATCAAAGACCTAGATCTAGATGGAGAAGCCATACCCACACAAAGGAGCTTGGGTCTCCTTTGGGAGATTACAACTGACACATTCACATTCTCCGTGCCGACCGTGATCAAGCCACTCACCCGCAGTGAATTCCTCTCCACTGTCAACAGTGTTTTCGATCCCTTGGGTCTACTGGCACCAGTTACGATCCAGGGAAGAGTCCTTCTCAGAGAACTTACCTCTGAGCTCTCCGACTGGGATACTCCCCTACCAGGAGACAAGCTAAGCAAGTGGGAGGCTTGGAGAGATTCACTTCAAGATCTAAAACAGCTTCATATCTGACGTAGGTACACTGCGACCTCACTCACTGAGGCAGCGCACACAGAATTGTGTGTTTTTTCGGATGCGTCTAACAAGGCCATCGGTGCTGAGGCTGACTTGAAAGCAGTCGGGAAGGATGGTCAAGTTGAAGTAGGATTTGTAACCGGTAAGGCGAAGCTCACTCCTCAGTCCGAGCCGACAATTCCAAGGCTTGAACTGTGTGCAGCTGTCCTGGCCATGGAAATGGCAGATCTTATCCAGGACGACCTAGACCTAGAGCTGGACAATATCAAGTTCTACACAGATAGCAAAGTAGTGTTTGGTTATATTCATAACGAATCAAAACGCTTCTACGTGTACATTCATAATAAAGTTCAACGTATCCGCCTGTCATCAAAGCCTGAACAATGGCATTATGTACGTACAGAAGATAACCCTGCAGACCATGCATCGAGATCCTTACCTGCATCCTGCCTGGCTCAGACATCCTGGTTCACCGGACCCCCTTTCCTGTATCAGCCACCAATGGAAAAAACTCAAATGAGCAAGATATTTGAGCTGATCGAACCCGAAAGAGACTCGGAAATTCGGCCGCAAATACAAACAGGAGTCACCTATCTCGAAGAATAGATATGTACTAACGAATGCTTTCAGCGGTTCTCCACTTTGAATTCTTTAGTGAGAGGACTTGCGTTCCTCATTCACATGGCCAGAATCACTGCCACATTCCCTAGTAGGGATGGACATCTTAGGAAGGTTGAGTTGAAAACTTCTGACCAAGGTGATGGGAACATTTACCAAAGACCAGTTGCAGAAGTCATTCTACTTCTACCTAAGGACTGATTTAGAGACTGAAGTTTTGTATTATGTTCATTGTGACCTTACGAAGGTCAAGCGGGGAGTGTGTTGCCTTCAAGGCATTTGTTTAGTTTATTATATTTTCACTTTAGTAATTTGTTTGTTATCGTTTTCTAGTTAAAGTTAAGGTTGTTTAAAGTAAATTCGTTGTCTGTGATATATCGCGGCATGCGAAGACGTCACACCCGGTGTCGCCGCGTCTTGTGGGAAAATACCGGTTTGGAGAAACGGGAAGGAGGGGGCTCACATGTGCAGGATCAGCGCGAGAAAAGTTTTCTTTCTACGCACTAGAAACAACAGTGAAGCAACGCCATAAGTTCATGAGATAATCGATGTGTTGAATTAAAAATGTTAATGCTGATTCTGTTAAAAGTAATGACGGTTGATAAAGTTTATGTTTTTTGTTATTTAAAGAGTTGCGGGTAGTTTGTGTTGAAGTGTATTTAAAGCCAGTCGATGGCATAGGTAGATTCTGACTGTATGTTGCACTTTAATGTAATATAGTTGTTGTAGTTTTACTTTTGCAAGTATTTATGATGTAAATGTGATGTCAAGAAGGAAACAAATACTGTATATATTTTATATTGTTTTATCAACAGTTTTCACCATACGTTAATGTGGAAGAGTGAACAGTAAACGGTTAATCTTACTGGGACCGCCTCATTGATTGGTTTATGCTTAGTGTTTAGTTCAGAGTTCTTTTACACCTGTGCGAGAGCACTACAACCACTATTGGGCTAAAGAAATTGTCCCTCTTCTCCATTCCAAATGGACGTCCATTCTGTTCATTCTATTCTGAGGCTGTGTCCTCTGGTCTTAGACCCCTCCCCCATCATAGCAAACATCCTCTTCACATCCACTCTATCGAGGCCTTTTGACAATCAATAGATTTCGATGAGATGACCCCACCCCCACACATATTCTTCTGAAATCCCATACAAAAGTATAAGCAATACCAAAAGATCTGTTGGAAGTCTGGAAGTCGAGGCCTGGGATCCCTGAATCCGGAAATCCACTGGGGAAATCAACGTCTGATGTCTGCAAATCCAGGCAGGGAGGAACAGGACTTCATTTGCTGCTGTTGTTTAGTTACTCATTGTGTTCTGTGTTGCTCTGTCTAGCATTTCTGGCACGTTGCATTGACGCCGGAATGTGAGGTGACACTGGTGAGTTGCCCCCAGCACATCCTTAGGTTGTGTTGGTTGTTACGCAAAAGAACCCATTTTACTGTAATAAAAACAAAGAATCTGAAGTGATACTGTGACAATGCAGGCAGACAATAACATGCAAGGCCATATAGTGTGTTGTCAAGAGCCCACCTTTATTGTACGAGAGTTCTGTTCAGGAGTCTTGATATTGCAGTTCAGTGCATCACAGCGACCCTATGGATAGAGTAGTAAGATATGGAAGTAGATTTCCAGGTCTTTCTTCCGTGCAGATTCTGCTGCTCCCAGGTTGGGAGCTGGCTGGTCTTGAACTCAGGACCATCTGCCACAAAGTCCAGTGCTGATGCCACTGCACCACCGGCCGGCCCAAGCAGGATAAGACACCATAAACATTGATCACTATATCCAGATATGACCACTGATATAGAACTTGTTTCTAAGGGCCATTGCCTTTGATAAACAGAAAAAATCGTCGCAGTTCCTGCTATTTGTTTACAAGAACAACACAATGACGTATGTGACTCTTTTGGACATTTACCGTGTACACATTATTAAAAGGCATATGACCCATTCCATCTGTCTTCTTTGCAAACACAATCAGTTTGCCATGCATGCATTTTCCATGAGGGTAGTTATTTTAAACTTTAGTCATTTAAAAAAAACAATTTACAAGAATAAACTGTGCAATGCCTTTTCATCTTTTGCATTCACAGTCAATCCTTTCAGCACCATTCTATAACATTCCAACACATCAATAAACCATCAATGTGGTCCTCTGGCATGGTATACTGGTAGTGCCTTTAATTACATTTTCCATGGCATTAGGGGCTAAGTGTTTTTGATCCCCACCGCCCCTCCAGGTGCTTTGCTCCTTCTGTTGCAGAGGAAGAGTTTGTTACACAAAGGTTTTATACAGAAGGAAATTGTACCTCCACAGCTCCTTTCATAACTTCAGGATGTCACAAAGAGATCCGCAGCCAGTGAAATGTTTATTAGGGACACATGATATAATGAAAAGCTTTTGTTTGCGTGCCATCGAGAAAGATCATTCCATGAGTATGTCATGACAGTGAAAAACATAAAATACATAATGTAGCCTTGAAATTATTCTGCAAAATGCACGGGACACCTGACCATTGTTGCGCAGGAACCTAGCAGACAATGTGTATAAAGCGAGATCCCAGAGACAACAAAGTGTGATGGACATTGTAGGATAAGCTATCAGAATCTCTTAGAGGTGTCAAACACCAAAGGACCTGCTTTTAAGGTTGGGATGGGAGAGAGAGAGAACTTTTTTTTACACATGGAGAGTGCTAAATGCCTAAAATACATTACCAGAGGTGGTCATGGAAGCAGGCCGTGTGGCGGAGTTTAAGAGGCTTTTAGAGAGACACATGAATATTAAGGGATAGATGGATATGGGCAATACACAGGAGGACATTTAGTATGAATTGGCATCAAGATTGGTACAGTGTTGTGGGCCGAATGGCCTATGTTTTGTAGCTAACTCAGTGTTGATTGAAAAATAACTATTGGCCAGGACAGGGGAATCTCCCTGGATATTCTTCACTCCACTGCTTCACTTAAAAAGATTCCTCTTCTCAACAATCCATTGGGCTTAGGGATGAAATTTACTCCAGTTTGGTGGGTCCTGGAGTGGCTGGGAAGGCACTGCAGGGCCTTTCACAGATAAAGTGGGCAGGTGGACAGTTTATGTGCAAGGACACTGCTTTCAGTGATTATGAAGGGACTCAGTGTGATACCAGTACGTGGCCTTGACATTCTCAGAATCTTCCCAAATGCTGGGATAGCACAGCCGTGTTAGCCAGTAGAGCTGCTGCCTCTTAGCATGAAGACCCATATCCCAATGATGTACTGGTATTGGTTTATTATTGTCAGGGAGAAACTTGTTTGTATGCCATCCAAACAGATCGTTCCACACATGGGTACATTGAGGCAGTAGAAAGAAAACAACATATTATTACAGTTGGAGGGTAAGGTAATTGGGAGAAATGTACATAATTCACAACCACCGCCAGTGAGTTGAAGCCTCGGCAGGGTTGTCTACTGTTCCTTACGGACGCTCTTTCAGGGCAACGCTTCCTGTGTGACATGGGTGCTCAGGTGAGTGTGCTGCCAGCAATGCCTATTGATGAGAAGGCAAAGAGCAACGAAACCTTGCTGGAGGCCACCAACGGAGCAGATTTGTGGGACATGAAGGGCTTCAGCGAGTGACGTTACACATGGGACTTCGTCCTAACTAAAATGGCCAGACTGCTGCTTGCTGCAGATTTCCTGCGTGCCCAGGGACTACTGGTTGATCTAATGAACTGCCAGCTGGTGGATGTCAAGGACTTTGGTCCCTGCTCCCAAGTAAGTTCCCCACAACGACTCTGTCAAACGCATGCACCACCGCATGTGAGCTTACTCGACTGCTGGGCAAATTCCCAAACTTCACCAAGCCCACACTCTCCACTATGTCAAAACGTCTGGCTGAGCACCATACTTCCTCAGCTGGCCCACCAGTCCATGCCACCAGTCCAGAAAAGCTGGCAACTGCAAGGCTGAGTTGCCAACGTGGAAAGGCTTGGCATTGTACGCCAGTCGAATGGCCCCTGGGCTTCACCCCTCCATATGGCCCCTATGGTCCCTCAGTCCGATGGTGGTTGCCACCCATGTGGTGATTAACTAGCTCACCACCCTCAGTGGTTACCCTGTCCAACACATCCAAGACTTTTCACCACCTTTAACCAGATAGTTAATTTTTTCCAAAGTTGATCTAGCTAAGGGCTACCATCAGGTGCCTGTGTGCTTGAAGACATTCCCAAAACAGCTGAGATAACCCCATTTTGAGTTTCTGTGCATACTGTTGTGACTGAAAAATTACAGCACAGACTTTCCAACGACTGATGGACTCTGTATTAAAAGACTGAGATTTTCTTTTCATTTACCTGGATGACATACTTGTCACCAGTGTGTCCAAATCTGAACACATTATCTCATCTCCGCACACTTTCCAAGCGCTCCCTGTGTATAGTGCACTTAAAGGCAATACCCCTAATCATGCGCTTGACTTGTCAGCGGACATGACCAGGGCATTTGCTGATACCAGACGAGCTCTTTCTAACACGACCCAACTGGCACACCCAGACCCACTTGTGAACTCTGACACGTAGTCTGGGTGGCATTGTTGCCATGTAGACCAAGGTTCTGATATTTTGGCCATTTCATGCATGGTGGGGTGGGAGGAGCAGTTTGTAGTCAACGAATGCTGTGAAATGGCGACTCTCTAGAAGGAAACAAAGATGGTGGATAGTCAGATCGAGACCAAGAAGCCCACAGTCAAACATGCTGTACTTCCCTTCAGGGGAACAGAGCATCTGTCGCAAGCCTCTGACCAGCTGTTCGTGCACAGCACCCAGAGCCATTACCACTGACACCTCCGATTATGTGCACTCAAGTTTGTCTGGCACAGCCTCAGAAAAGATTGTGTGATTGGACTGCAACAGCCTCTATAGGGTGCCAGAGGGCAAAAATTAACCATCATGTCCGGGCACCATTGGCATCTTTCGATGTCCCTGAGCAATGGTTTGATCATGTCAACATGGACCCTGTTGGTCCTCTTCCCCCACACACCTCCTTACCATGGTGGACCGTACCAACAAGTGGGCAGAGGTTGCCCCTCTAGCATCCGCGATGGCCGCAGGCATGGTTCGGACGTTGATCAGAACCTGGCTGCTTGGTTTGCTATCCCATCTGATATTTCCTATGACTGCGGTCCCCAATTCTGAGCTGTGATGGCCCAGAACTTCTGTGTTAGACCGCTTCTTAAAGGCTGTTCTGAGGGCTTCCCTGACTGATATGTGTTGGCACAATCGTCTCCCTTGGGTCCTGCTCCAAACGAGGCCCTGCAGTCATCCCTGCCAGAGTTGGTATACAGGCAGCCATTACGAGTGCCCGGTGATTTCATCCCTGATGCCACACCGCCTGGTTGGCCTCTCAACGGCGTCCCACCCTCCTCAGTAAACCCGTTTCTTTTGCACCTATTCCTACCCCATCATGGCGTACAGCATCTTGGGGGTCCCCGTTAACATACATTCTGCCTCGCTTGTTTTCAGCCACCAGGATGCTAACCAACATCCCCTTAGGCCCCGCTTACGATGGCCCACTCTGTGTTTTGGAACAAGGAGAAAAGACTTTGAACATAGATAAGCAGCGTAAACCTGAAGGTAGTTTGGAAGATTGCCTTAAACCAGCCCACCAAGACTTGGAGTATTCCACTGCCATGCCCCTGGCATCACAACATGACCATGAATATGTCAACGCACCTCTGGACGAGCCAGAGGCCTCTGCTGCTCCTCCACCGATGGAAAACAGGACCCGAGCCGGGCAGCTCGTCCGAGCTCCAGACAGGCTCTCAGTGCTGGTTACAGTAAATTCAAGGGGGGCCTGTGTAGGGTAAAGTAATTGTACATAATTCACCACAACCAACATTGATTTGGAGTTTCACTTTAAGAGGCTGGTCTGATGTGATGACATTGTTATGTAAAGACTTTCAGCGGCTTTTGTGTTTAAGGCTTTGGAGTTCAATAAAATGTGTTACAGATTTCATTAAACATAATCAGAATCAGGTTTATTATCACCGGCCTGTGACGTGAAATTGGTGAAGTTAGCAGCAGCAGTTCAATGCAATACATAATCTAGCAGAGAGAAAATAGTAAGTAAAAATAATAATAATAAATAAATAAGTGAATCAATTATGTATATTGAGTAGATTTTTAAAAAGTGCACAAACACAAATACTGTATAGTAAAAAAAGTGAGGGAGTGGCCAAAGCTTCAATGTCCATTCAGGAATCGGATGGCAGAGGGGAAGAAGCTGTTCCTGAATCGCTGAGTGTGTGCTTTCAGGCTTCTGTACCTCCTATCTAATGGTAACAGTGAGAAAAGGGCATGTCCTGGGTGCTGGAGGTCCTCAATAATGGACACTCTTTTTTGAGACATCGCTCCCTAAAGATGTCCTGGGTTCTTTGTAGGCTAGTACCCAAGATGGCATGGGGCCTCACTTCATTTTATTTGTGAAAATCTACACAGTTACAGGGAAAGGGCAGTGCATGTGGTGAACTACGTGTGCCTGTCTGGACATGCCCCCCTGCTGACTGCTCCTGTGGCTCCTCCCACAGACCCCTGTATAAAGGCGATTGGAGGCACTGCTCCTCCCTCAGTCTCCAGGATGTTGTGTGGTGGTCTCTTGCAGCTAATAAAAGCCTATCGTTCGCCTCCTGTCTCTGAGAGTTATTGACGGTGCATCAATTGTATTTGTTTTAAAAGAGAGTCCCCATGGGGCGAAGTTTCTTACAAGTATATTTACAGGTTAAGTCTATCAGGCGGTCGAATCTGTCGCTGCGATCTACATAGCACCGGTGGTGATTGCACCTGTGCCAGTGGTGATTGCAACGGTGACGGTGGTTGTGCTGGCTCCGGCCTGACTTGAGGTGCCAGCCCGTTAGGTGTCAGTAATCCCTCATGCGTGTGCGAGGTGCCCGGTATGGGAGTGTCGTAAGGAGTCTGTGTAGGGCTTGGTGTGCGCGGTGTCTCGTGGGTATACACCTCGGTGGGTATGGGGTTCATAGTCACCGTGGAGTGTTCGGGGTAGTGGTCTGCTGCTCCTGCAGGCGCCAGGTTGCGGATGGAGACCGTGTCCTCCCACCCATCAGGTAAGACCACGTAGGCATACTGGGGGTTCGCATGTAGTAGGTGAACCCTCTCGACCAGCGGGGAGTATTTATTGCTCCTTGCATGTTTCTGGAGCAGCACTGGCCCTGGGGATGTCAGACAAACCGGTAGGGTGGTCCCAATGGCAGACCTCCTGGGAAAAGAAAAGAGGCGCTCATGAGGGGTGGCATTGGTGGACGTGCATAACAGGGAGCGGATGGAGTGGAGTGCCTCAGGGAGGACCTCCTGCCAGCGAGAGACTGGCAATCCCTTTGACTGAAGGGCTAAGAGTGTGGCCTTCCACACAGTGGCATTCTCCCTCTCCACCTGTCCATTCCCCCGGGGGTTATAGCTCATGGTCCTACTAGTAGCAATACCCCTAGCCAGCAGGTACTGGCTCAGCTCATCACTCATAAAGGAGGACCCTCTATCACTGTGGATATAGCAGGGATATCCAAACAGAGTGAAGAGCTGGCGCAGGGCTTTTATGACGGACGTGGCAGTGGTATCGGGGCAGGGGATGGCAAAGGGGAACCACGAGTACTCGTCGATAATGTTGAGAAAGTAGACATTGCGGTCGGTGGAGGGAAGGGGGCCCTTAAAGTCAACACTCAGTCGCTCAAAGGGGTGGGTGGCCTTGATAAGTTGTGCCTTTTCAGGACAGTAGAAGTGCGGTTTGCACTCAGCGCGGACTTGACAGTCCCTGGTCATCGTCCTGATTTCCTCAAGGGAGTAAGGCAGGTTCCGGGCTTTCATGAAATGGTAAAATCGGGTGACCCCCGGGTGGCAAAGATGTGCATGGAGGGCGTATAGCTGGTCGAGCTGTGCACTGGCACACGCTCCCCGGGATAGGGCATCAGGGGGCTCATTGAGCCTTCCAGGCCGGTACAGGATATCATAGTTGTAGGTGGAGAGTTCTATTCTCAAAATTTTATCATTTTTGATTTTGCCCCACTGTTGGTTGCTAAGCATGAATGCAACTGAGTGCTGGTCGGTCAGCAAGGTGAACCTTTTGCCGGCGAGATAGTGCCTCCAGTGCCTAATAGCTTCCACTATGGCCTGGGCTTCTTTCTCCACTGCAGAGTGCCAAATTTCAGGGCCTTGAAGGGTACGAGAGAAGAATGCTACTGGCCTGCCTGCCTGATTGAGGGTAGCAGCCAGTGCGAAGTCGGAAGTGTCACTCTCTACTTGGAAGGGAATGGTCTCATCCACCGTTGCTTTGGTAATGTCCCCTTTCATGCGGCTGAAGGCCGCGCAGGCCTCGACAGAGAGAGGAAATGCGGTGGACTTGACCGGGGGTGGGCCTTGTCTGCGTAATGAGGGACCCATTGACCATAATAGGAAAAGAAGCCCAGGCACCGTTTGAGGGCTCTGAGGGTGGTGGGAAGAGGGAGTTCCAACAGGGGACGCATACGGTCGGGGTCAGTGCAGGTAGACAAGTATAGTGCAAGGGGCATGGTAAGATAGGTTGTGAGATCAAGAGTTCATCATTAGTGTAGGAGAGGTCCATTCTGTGTGGGTTAGCAGGTTAACTGGATGCTGCAGGTTGCCCTGGTGAGATCAGATCTGGCCTATGGGCCTGTTCCTCTGTTGTTTCCATGACTGTATGATCCTACACTTGCTCTTGCAGAAGGAAGACACAGCTCACTTGGCCTGGAATTTATTTTGCACTCACTGCCTGGGTAAGGATCCAACTCACAAACTCCTGACTCGGATAAGAAATCTGGGAAACATTTCCCTTCCCTGGACTGGTGAGAAGAGAGAGATTTAACAGAAACATGAAGAGTAATATTTTTTAAGAAATATAGTCCAGGGGAAGCGGTTGAGACAGGAACTTGGACAGGCACATAGATAGAATTAGGTTTAATACTACTGGCACATGTCATGAAATGTGTTAACTTTACAGCAGCAGTACAAAGAAATAGATGATAATTAAATATAGAGAAAGAATGAGTTATATTAAGTATATATACATATGTATGTCTATTAAATGGTTAAGTTAAAATAAATAGTGCAAAAAACCAGAAATAGAAAAGTAGTGAGGAAGTGTTCATGAGGACAATGTCCATTTAGGAATCATTTAGGGGAAAACGCTGTTCCTGAATCACTAACTGTGTGCCTTCAGGCTTCTGTACCTCCTTCCCGATGGTAACAGTCCATCCTGGGTGGTGGGGATCATTAATGATCCTTCCTAAGGCATCGCTCGTTGAAGATGGCTTGAATAGTAGAGAGGCTGGTACACATGATGGAGCTGACTAAGTTTTCAAGTTTCTGCAACTTACTTCGGTCCTGTGGAGAAGCCACCCACCCCCATACCAGACAGTGATGCAGCCAGTCAGATAGATAAGGTTTAGAGGATAGGAGCCAACTGTGAACAAATGGAGCTAACTTTGATGGGAATTTTGGTCGGCATGGATGTGTTGGGTTGAAGGACCTGCTCCTGTTTTGTATGACTCTGTCACTAGTGCACCTCTGTCAGGTACAGGGGCTGAGATTTCACACCCCTGTCTGAACTGGGGTGTGGCAGGTGAGTGGGGGATTGGAGACCTCCTTTACCCTAATTTGCCCTAACAGATGAGTGGTCACCTGTATGGGGAGCAAGTGTATGGGGATCCTGTTTGAACCTTATAACTGTGTCGTGCAAACATGTTTAAAATGTTCAGCTAAAGATTCCTTCCTCAAAACTTTGCAAATAAAAGCAATATCATGATGTAATCGTGAGTGAGTCAGGGAGGTGAGGCAGCCTTTGGCACACTCTGTATACATGCATTAAGTGACATGTTTCAGGAAGGAGAGTGCTGCTCAGTGTTCACACGGGACTTTTTTTTTCAAAGTCAATCATGTGTTGCTAAAGAATGGTGCCAGCTTTGGGTAGAAAAGCTTGGGTAAAAATTCAATCCAAGAGGGGTCTTATCAAGTTTAAAGTAAAACACTGCAGATGCTGGAAATCTGCAATAAAAGCTGCAGCTGCCTGAAGTGCTTAGAGGCCGGGTAGTGTCTGTGCAGAAAGAAGGGGAAAGGAAATTAACTTTAATTCTGCTTCTCTCTCAGAGACACTGTCTGACTGTATGGGCAATTTTTGTTAGTCCTCATTATGATAGGTGTTGAAATTGGACCGGAAGCTGAGCTCGAATGACCCCGTCTAACAGTGCGGTGCAGTACCTATAGTGCTACAATATCGACTTTTGGATGAGAGCTCGCAAGTGTGAGTTGATGTTTAGTGATCCCATGGAAAGTTGTCTTTGGTAGCCTGTCATACTGACCTCCCATAATTGATACCACTTAAATAATCACAGAGTCACACCTGCAATCTCACAGCTCCAGCGAGCTGATTCAAACACGACCTTGGGTGCTGTTGGCACGTTCTCCCCGTGATCGCAAGTGTTTCTCTCATGGGTTCCAGTTTCTTCCCACATCCCAAAGACCTGCAGGGTCAGTAGATTAATTGCCCTGGGTTAACTGTTCCCAGTGTGTAGGTGAGTGCTAGAATTTGATGGGAATATAGGGATATAAAAAATGAGGTTAATATAGGAATAGTGTCGATGAGTGATTGATTAGTCAGCATGGACTTGATGGTCTGAAGGCCCTGCGACTCTACAACTGGTGATCTGGAACAACAAGTAATCTGCTGGGTGGAGGAACTCAGTTGGTCAAACAGCATCTGCGGAAGAACTGAGCTCACCCCAAGTTTCTTCTCAGGATTGTATTCAGATTGAAACTGCCACGTGACAGATTCCGGGGGTTCCCAACCTTTTTTATGCCATGGAGCCTTCCTGTTATCCATGGACCCCAGGTTGGGAAGCCCTGGGTTAGAGTCAGCTATGCACAAGAAAGTCTGAGGATGTTTGAAATCTGAAGCAAAACAGAAAACATTGGAGGAACTCAGTGGGCCAGACAGTGTCCAGGGAGGGAAATGGATAGTCAATATTATGGGTCAACAACCATTTGCGGCTAGAAAGGAAAGGGGAGAGAGCCATATAAAAGTGTGGTACTAGTACTGGTGAATGATCCAGGTGTGGTGGATGGTGGAGCAAAGATAGACAAGTGATGGAGAATGAGAGTAGATCAAATGTAAGAAGCTAGGGGGAGGGGGGGTGATAGGTGGAAATGACAAAGGGCTGGAGAAAATGGAATATCATAGGAGAGGACAGTGGACCATGGAATGAAATGAAGGAGGAGAGGAAGGGAACTGGAAGAAGGAATTCATCTTCCGGCAAGATGGTGGCACATTCAGATGCAGCGGCCTTTTGGGGGTCAACCAAAGGGGCTTCTTCATTTGTTAAATGTGCTTTTTATGATCGCAAGACTATACTGGACTTCAGGTACAGCAGGTCTACCGCATCAGTGAGCTGCTTGTTGATTGGAGTAGCTAGCCGGGGTGTCAGACGAGCTGGCTGGGAAGTTCCGGTCTGGGTTTGGAGGAGCTGGGTGCAGACCACGTTGATATCTGCTACTCGTAGGCATCAGAGCTGGTGTGCCAAGGTGAGATGCTGCGTAACTGTGGGTGATTGTCTTGGACATTTCTCTTGCAATCGCAAGGCATTGTTGGACATTGATAATGTAAATTGCCACAGGCCTGTTTCCCTTGCTTTGTGGTGTAACACGTGGCGTGGGAGCTGCATAACTTCGGCTGTAGCATGGCCTCAAGCCATGGGCTAGCCTGCTGCTGCAGTCCAGGTGAGGCAACACTGGAGACTGGGTAGCATGGCGTCCGTGCTCAGTTGTGGGCTGGCCTCTCCTGCCAGTGCTGCCCTCCAGCGTCTGATCAGTGGAACGACGGGCTAATTTTCCAGTAAGTGTACCATCAATTTGCGGGACGTGTTGCTCGGGGTCTTGGACTACACATATGTTTCTTTCCATGACTATGTCTCTTTCTGCTTGCAATTTTGAAGGTTTTGCACCTTGGCCCCAGAGGAACACTGTTTCATTTGGCTGTATCCGTGTATGGTTGAATGATAATTAAACCTGATTTGATTTGGTTTGCTTTGATTGATTTGATGTGAAAGTGAGATAGGAGCATGAGATAGAAATGGGGTAAAGTGGAATAAGGACAAAACAGGACAGAAGTATGTGATTACTGGAATTTGAAGAAATCAATGTTCACTTTGACAGGTTGAAGACTACCAAGGTAGAATGTGAGGTGCTGTTCTCTGATCTGTGTCTTAGCCTCAACTTGGCAGTAGAGCAGGGTGTGGCCACCAGATCTGGACTGTTACAGTGGATGGAGTGAAGGTGTCTGATGAGCGTTAGTGAACTTCAGTTCTGAATTTTATTTGCTTACTTTTTAGGAGCATGATTTGTTCTCAGGTTTTGCACTTTGGGTGTTTGACAGTATTCTTTTATTAATGGGCTCAATTGGTTTCCTATCGTGTGGCTGCCTGTAAGGAGACGATTCTCAAGATTGTATACACCATAAATACTTCAACCAATGCACTTCGAACTTTGAAGCAATTACCCATTCTGTGTCGGGTTTCACCAGGATACATTAAATCAGACAAAGTTATGGAGGTGAACAAAACCCTGGTCAGAGATTAGAAATTTTGCACAAGTGTTTACGGAAGGAATTCTTGAGTGGATGCTAGGGAGCTGAAAGCATAGCATCAGTATTGGTGTGGTGAAGGTCAGTTATGTCCAGGAAGCCAGAACTGGAGAAGCCCAGAGATTGTCGAGGACAAACATGGTCTGTAGAGATCTAAAACCTATTTGAGGTCCCTCACCCTTTTTCTGCATATTCTCTCCTCGGTGTTCAGCAGAGCAATCTGAGCAGAACCACTCTCTGGTTGTGCAGTGGCAGAGGAGCATGAGAGTGTAATCTAGTGCAACACAGCTCGAGAGAATATCGAGCGGGTAGAGGCTAGATCCATCCTGCCACTGACCATTCAGCCCATCTATCGATGTGCTCACTCAGGTGCTGGGAAATGAGTTAGAAAGAAGGATGTGCCAAGCTGAGGCCACCCTGAGGGTAAAAGAGCATCACCTTATATTCCGTCTGGATAGTCTCCAACCTGGAGGCATAAATACTGATTTCCCCTTCCAATAAACAAATATCCCCCCTCATCTATTACCCACTCCGACCTTTCATTATTCCCCACTCCTGCCTATTACTTCTGCTGGATCCTCTCCTGCTCCCCTTTTTCCTATGGTCCACTCTCCTCTCCTATCAGATTCCGCCTTCTCCAGCCCTTGACCTTTCACATTCACTTGGCATCACCTATCGCCTCCTTCCCCTCCCCTCATCGTTTTATTCTAACATCTTTCCCCTTCCTTCTCAGTCCTGAAGATGGGCTCTCGGACCCCGAAACATCAACTATCTATTCATTTCTATAGATGCTATCTGATCTGCTGAGTTCCTCCAAAATTTTGCGTGTGTTGTCATAAAATTTGTTGTTTTGTGGTAGTGGTACAGTGCAATGCGTAATAGTGAAAGTATATTCTATAAGTTACAAAAAGAAATAAAAAGTAATTAAGTAATGCGAAAAAAGAGCAAAATAGTGATGTAGTGGAGCAGGAGTAGGCCACTCAGCCCCTTTAGTTTGTCCCTCCAATCAATATCACCATGGCCAAACTCCTCCTATGAACCAGATCCCCAACCTATTAAAAAAAAATCTACCTTCACTTTAAACACCTACTATCTAGCCCCCATAATCATCTGGGTCGGAGGCTCACCGTCATCTGTGAGATGAGATTTCTATGTACTGTACCTCGGTTTCAAATATCTGGCCCTAATCTACTCTCTGCCCCCTCATGGAAAATTCTCCCACCCGTGGAAACATCTCCACATCTACCCTGTTGTTCTTCCTGAGATCTCACCTCATTTCTCTGGCCCGGGACATAAGGGAGAATTGCAGGACACAAGAAAGTGCAAGTGCTGGAATCTGGAACAAAAAAACTGAAATTGCTCGAGGAACTCATTTGATCAGGTAGCACCTGCGGAGGCCGAGGAGTGGTCTATGTTTCAGGCCGAGATGCTGCATCAGGACAGAGTGTGCCAAGGAGCGATAATCAGTATAAAGTGGAACCGAGTGAAGTTGTAGGGTCATAGAACCATACAGTATGGAAACTTGTCCTTCGTCTTTCCCATCTATTGTTAGTCCATTTGCCCATATTTGATCCACAATCCCTTTCCTAACCATGTACCTACCCAAGAGTCTTTTAGATATTGTTACTGTGCCTGCAAAATGTTGTTATTGTGTTGCTGTTGTGGGGAATGATGGGCAGTTGGAGCCAAGTGCAAGGAGGGGGATGTAAGTGGAGGAGAGCGAACGGTTAAGTGGAAACGGATAAAGGAAAAGTTGGACAGAGGGAGGCAAGTGGAGTAAGGGGAAGGTAAGATAGAGGCCAGAAGATAAGTGGACCGAGATAAAACAAGGATGATAAATCCAGAGCGTAGGCAAAGGAAGAAGGAACCCAGGTGGATAGGTATGGAGGAGATGGGTAGGTGGAAATGGGAAAGATGAACAAAAGAATGCTGGGTGGACTGGTAGGGGAGGGAAAGGAACACTAGGGGTTACCTAAAATTGTAAAATCCAATGTTCATATCATTGGGTTGTAGACTACCCTAGTGGAATATCAGGTGTTGATTTAGTAGCTTGTGTTTGGACTCACTTGGCAGTGGAGAAGGCCAAGGACAGATTCAGAATCAGCTTCGTTATCACTGGCAGTTTGTGAAATGTGTTGCTTTGCAAAAACAGTGCAGTGCAAGTTACAAAAACAAGTAAGTTGTGCAAAGGGTGAATAGGCAGTATTCATGGGTTCACAGGCTGTTTAGAAATCCGATGGTGAAGAGGAGGAAGCTGCTCTTAAAATGTTGAGTGTGGGTCTTCAAGCTGCTGTACCTCCTTCTTAATGGTAAGTATTGGAGTATAAAAGTTGCATTGTTTGCTGTGTAACCAAAACTATGTAGTCAGCTTTGAACTTGCTATTTGCTATGCATGTATCCAATTTAGTAGGAGAATGAAATCTTAAGAATGTAGAAGATAATGGTGTGTTAATGAGAGGCTAGCTAAGAGATGTAGATTATAATGGTGGGTTAATGAGAGGTAGCTAAAATATGTAGATTAGAACATGATTAAGTCAATGGGTAGAAACAATAGTGGCGGATGTACTAGTGATACGCAACTGTAGATCGATTGGATATGCTAATGCAACTAAACCAGGAGATTGCTATAAAAAATGCTATGTACAAGGATCGGTGGGCAATTGTCATGGTCGCCAATTTTGTCGTGGTTTCTCGTGCCCCACAAATGACCAGGAGACGCAGAAGATTCTTCAAGAAGTGTTAAACTTTAATTTGCAAATCCAAGCTGAGACAGTCATTGAGCTAGTCGCTGATTACCCACCGATCCTTGTACATAGCATTTTTTATAGCAATCTCCTGGTCCAGTTGCATTAGCATATCCAATCGGTCTACAGTTGCGTATCACAAGTACATCCACCACTATTGTTTCTAACCATTGACTTAATCATGTTCTAATCTACATCTCTTAGCTACCTCTCATTAACACACCATTGTCTTCTACATTCTTAAGATGTCATTCTCCTGCTAAATTGGATACATACATAGCAAATAGCAAACACAAAGCTGACTACATAATCTACATCTCTTAGCTACCTCTCATTAACACACCATTGTCTTCTACATTCTTAAGATTTCATTCTCCTACTAAATTGGATACATGCATAGCAAGTTCAAAGCTGACTACATAGTTTTGGTTACACAGCAAACAATGCAAATTTTATACTACAATATATCCCCCCTTTGAGACCCAGAAAGTAGACTAAATAATGTATGGGACACTGGAAAAATGTTGAATTTCCCCTTGGGGATGAATAAATTATCTATCTATCTATCTATCTATCTAAGAGTCCGCGCACAAAAGCCCCAATAAACTCAAGCACTTATTCCCAACTTGCGAGTTAAACTATAATTTTCTGCGTTAAGACCTCAAAGTATTCTCTCCCTGTTACCCTGGGCCACTGAGCCAAAAACCTGTCCCTTTGTACCTGAGACAGGGAAAAAGACTCAGAAGCCCACACTGTTGTTTTGCTCTTGTCCATCCTGCAGGTGTTATAGGCTGTAACGATACATTTTCGGTGTTTCTTTCTCCACTAAGCTTGCTTCAGTAATTGCCACGAGCATCGGAAATTGTTTGGTTGCAGCACGCACTACAAGAGATTTGAGACAAGGAAGAAAACAGCACAGCACAAGCGCACAGCTCAACAATACAATACTGACAGTTATTGCCATTTTAGTCAGCCATGCTCCCCATCCTCTGAGTCTACATTCTAACCAGTCAAATAACTGATGTCCGAACCCTGCATTCTGTGCACATACCTCTCACTGTGACAAGACTAAGTCCACTGAAGTCTGTAAATAAGGTGACCAAAAACCATCCTTCTTTATTTTCTTTATCACTTCCCCTCTTGCACAATGGTCCTTCCCATGCGCTTCTAAAATCACAATCGTCAGTAGAGGGGTGGGCGCTACCAACAAACCATCTTCCATGCTCCACAAACCTCCGGGTTCTGCTTGACCCCCTTCGTCTCCACATTGTCTGTTCTAACAAAGTTGCCTTACCTTGTATTTCAATTAGGTCCTCTACCTCAGGTTCTGGAGTTAGGCTTACCTGGGGGGCAATGACAGCTGATGTACACCCAGACGCTTTTCTGGCTGCCTCGTCTGCAGCTTGATTTCCCTTGTTATTACATCATTTCCCTTTTTATGTGCCTGGCATTTTACTATAGCCAATGCTTTAGGTTTCATTATGGCTTTTATTAAGTCTAGAATTTGCTGACAACGTTGTATGGGATCTCCACTGCTTTTTTTTAAAACCCCTGTTTCCACACTGCCCTGAACAAATGGCATACTCCATGAGCATATGCCAAATCAGCATAGATGTCTACTGTCTCACCTTCCATCATTTCACACGCAGCTGTCAGGGCTTTGATTTCCGCTGGTTGGGCGGAACACGGTTGGGGACAGGACTCCATCCTAATAATCTTATAGCTCGACTGATCCTGCTGCACTACTGAGAACCCTGCATGATTTCCATCATAATCCCTATAACAAGAGCTATCTACGAACAGAAGCTTTTTATCTGCATCCTCTAGTGGTTCTTACCGTAAATCCGCTCTCAATTTGGCAAATGCCATTGTCTTCCCTACACAATCATGGGGTTCTCCTTCATAGCCCAAAGGGACAAAATCGGCTATATTACTGGTAGTGCATCTCTGTATAGTTATGTCTGGTAATGTCAATAGCATCTGATACGCTGCTATCCTGGCTGGCGTCAGCACAAATTTCCCTCTTTCCAGCAATTCTGCTACTTTGTGGTGTGTGTACAGAGTCACAGGATAGCCCAGGGTTACAGATGATGCCTTTTCATATGCATAGTACAGCGCCGCCAATCCCTGAGCCACCTCATCTAGTCTCGTACTGTAGTATGCTATCGGCTACTTTGCTTTTCCTGTGCCTGTCTCTTGTGTTAGAACCGCTGTGACATAACGCTCCTGTTGGTTGGATACATACAAATGAAAAACCTTCTCGTAGTCAGGCAAAGCTAATGCTGGTGCAAACTGCAATTCCTGCTTAATAGTATTGAAAGCTATCTCCGCCTCTTCATTCCACTGTAAGCCATTCTTCAAATTTGTATGTCCTGCTTCTTTCATTATCTTTCTCAAAGGTGCCACAATCTCAGCATATTCTCCTATCCAATCTGAGCTGTACCCTGCCATTCCCAAAAACGTCATCATCTGCCCTACAGACTGAGGTTTGGGGGCCTTAGTTATTACCTCAATCTGATCTGGTGCTATCGCCTTCACTCCCTTGGATATTACCCTGCCTAAGAATTCCACCTGCTGTGTGCAAAATTGCAGTTACTTTTTGGATACTTTATGTCCTCCGGCGCCAGCTTCTCTAACAGAGTTATAGTGTCCTGCTCACACTGTTCCTTACCGTGGGAGCAAATCAATAGGTCATCCACATACTGTAACAATGTACTTTCCAATGGTATGCCCTCTAGGTCTGCCTTCAACACCTGATTAAAAACATGTGGTGAATGTTTAAACCCTTGCGGCATTCTGGTATAGGTATACTGAGCACCTCTGTAAGTAAATGCAAACAGATGCTGACACTGGTCGGCTGGAGGAATGCTGAAGAAAGCCGAACACAAATCAATCACTGAAAAGTAACTTGCTTCTGGTGGAACATTAGTCAAAAGCATGTGTGGGTTGGGGACTACCGCTGGCCAGTCCTCTACCACGTCATTTACCGCTCACAAATCATGCACCAATCTCCACTTAGATTTATCTGCTTTTAAAACCGGCAGCAACGGGGTATTGCATGGACCGTTTGTTCTTTTAAGCACTCCTATTTCAAGCAACCCCTGCACTGTCGATGCTATTCCCTCTTCTGCTTCTGGTCTTAGAGGGTATTGTGGTCTCCTGGGTGGAATTGCTCCCCTTTTCAGCCTTATTTCCACCAGACTAGCTGTTTTTATTTTCCCTACGTCCGTGTCAGGCTGTGACCACAGAATAGACGGCAACTCATCTAACCTTCTATCTTTCTGCTGGCCTCTTTCCTTTCCCAGCAAGGGCAGGTGTGGTTGGGGAGTTATTTCGACCTCTCTCACTGTCCCTACCATATCTACACTTACCATTATTTTAATGCAATTGTTGTCTTCTGATATCCACACCTCTGGCGTAATTTTCCTCCACACTGTTACGGATTCAACACTCTTAACTAAGGGTCCTAAGTCTTTAGACTGATATCCCTTGTTTACCAACAACGCTACGTGGGGCGCAGCCTCCGGTATCCTGTACCATTTTTCTAAAAAGGTGTTCCACTTAACTTGTAAAGTTGCCCCTTGCCTTCCAATTATCACAGCCTCCCCTTCCAGGTGCTGTTGGGTACATACCTCCAGGTGCCATCTCTCCTCTAACTCCCTGTTCTGAGTCTCGTCAAAAATCACTGTACAATGTAGCTCAGATTTGGGCATTACAGCCCTGGGTAATATAACCTGCACGCCCTTTTCCATTTTTCCCAGGTTTCCTGAATCTGATCTGCGATGTCTCCTATCCAAAAGACATTAGCCTTCTTGTCTTCTCGCACTATCAATTGAGCCCCTGTTCTTTCCACACTCAGCCCATTTCTGGTGCATTCTAATTTCAATTCCAGTTTCAATAAGGCGTCTCTGCCTAACAAATTAATCAGAGTTCCTTTAAATACTAGCACTGGCAAAACAATTCCTTTATTTCCCATTCTCAACTGCACTGGAGCCGTGCACTGTGTCAATTGTGTTTTCCCCGAGAACCCTACCGTCTTAATAAACTTTCCTGACATGGGAAGGTGAAGGGCATACTGTGGCTGTACACAAGTGTACGTGGCTCCAGTATCTATCATCATTGTTCTCAGGTGCCCTTCTAACATAACCTGAACAATGATTCCTCGTCTGCCTCCTTTGTTATCATTGGGTAATGTCCCTTCCCACTCGAATTCTCGGGGCACCCCTAATACCTCGCATAGGGGTTCACAGGTCCGCTTGGGCCTGTGGGGGCTGGTCCTTGGCTAAACTTTAGTTCCCTTCTTATTGGTTCCTGCTGGTGTGTGACAGGCCATGGTGTAAACGGACAATCTCTTCTCATGTGACCTGGCTGATTACATTCCCAGCACAATCTCTCTACCTCTCTTTCCCCCTGTTTCCTCACTGGTCCCCTTTCCCCTTAGCTTCTCTGTCCCCCTCCTTGGAACTTCCAGTCCTGTCTGGGCTGTTTGAATTTGGTCTGTTCCTGATAGGGCATTTGTGGGAATGCTCCTCCAAAGATGTTGATTATTGGCATGGGGTTTTCCACCCCTTGTCTTACAGTATGATCGGTTCCTCCATATAGCAGTGCTTTGTCCAGTTCGATGGCTGTACTCAGACTGGTGGTTGCTGGCAGCATCTTTTTGCTTTTCTCTTTTTCCTTCTTTTTGAGTTCTTCGAGCTGCATTTGTATTAACTTTCTTTGCACCTCTTCCTGCTGCTCAGCCAACCTTCGTTTGTCTTTCCGGTATTTCTCAACCGCATGGACTCTGTGGTCTCTAAATTCTTGTGGGGTCATTGACGTTAGCCCAACCACTTCCTCCAGTTTGGATTTTACTTGTGGAGGCATTGCATCCAAAATGCTATGTCGGAACAGTGTGGTGATAAATAAGCTGTTCTCCACCTCTTGCTCAGTCTCCAGTCTCCACCTTTTCAACTGGTTTTCTACCTAGGCTGCTGGGTTTTCAGTGTCTCCCAGTGGATCCCCCTTTAAGGCTTTGGGGTCCACTTTGAGTGGATAAAGCTTTCTGAGGGCCTGCCATACCCTCTGCCTCACTCTGTCAAACCAGTCTCCATCAGTTCTCGGGTCGTTCGAGTTTACTATGCCAGCCAATTCCATTAGTTCGTTAAATTTGGAGGTTCCCATCAACCGTATCAATAGTGCCTTCAAATCTCCCATAGCCAATAATTTTCCCATCATTTCTTCTTCAAAGGCTCTAATCCATTTTCCTGCTCCTTCATGTATATTGGGCAGAGTGTTTTTCAGCCCTTCTAGGCCCTGGGATCCCCAAGGGATATACTGCACTTGTCCTGATCCTTTAACTAACAATGGCATCATTCTTCCTCCTTCTTCCCACCAGCCCTGGCTCTCCTCCTCACCTGACTCCCCATCTGTCTCAGGGTATGTCTTTACTGCCTCCCACACAAATTTCTCCAGGGTCCTCTTCTTCCCTCGGTCTCCCTGTGGAGTCCTTCCTTTCTGTCCTGATTCGATACTTGGTTGGCCCCTGGAGTATTTTTCGCATCTCTTCTGGCAATCCCCTCTCAGTAACTTATCTGGCTTTCTCTCTACTTCCGCAAGTCGCTCCCCTACCGCCTCCTTCTGCTCTTCTAGGCTTCTGACTCCTAGCTCTTCCCCACAAATTCTCACATCCTCTCTCTCTCCACTTAACTCTTGCTCCTCCAATGAGTCACCTTCTCTTTCTTCCTGTCCGTGTCTGTACACCTGTGGCAGGGACTCCTCATGATCCTTACTCGTGCTTGATTCCCTTCTCTCTTGTGTTTCTCCAAGACTCTCATCTCCTATCTTTTTTCCACTTCCTCTTGAATGCCTCATCTCTTCCTGCCCCGATGAGCCACTTTCTTTTCTAGTCTGTTTATTTCTATGGTATAACCGATACTCCTCATACTCCTTTTCCTCTCTCAAGTATTTCATCTGTTCAATCTCTTCTTTCATTTCTCTCTGTACCTGTTCCACCTTTATCCTTTCTGCCTGTATCTCCTTCCATATCGCCGCTTTTTCCTTCTCGTATTGTCTTTTTTCCTCCTCATTATCCCAAACTTGTACTTCTCCCTGCATGTTTACTGTTCCCGTCAGCAGTGGGCACTGCTTAGGGGGTCCTTCCGCATTATAGGGAGGGGGCTTTTCTGTTTCTTTCGCATCCGGGTACAGAGCTGAAGCCAGCTTCTCACTGTACCTTCCTCTCTCTCTAACAGGCTTTTTCTCCAGCACCTTAGTGTCTTCCTCACTTGTAATCAATATTCTACCTGTCCTCCTCAGCCTTTCTCCCTCCGTTCTGAAGAGTTTTAGCACTTCCATTTCTCATTCTCTTTTTTGCCCTCTTTTCTTAGATTTATCTTTAGGTTTGTAATTTTTAATTAGTGCCTCCATTTCTTTGCACAAGCTTACATCAAACGTTCCTTCTCTTGGCCATTTTGTGACCAGGTTTTTGGTTCTCTTTTCCCATTTTTCTGAAGCTCTTGTGATCTCATATTTATTTACCGGGATTTTTTCGCTCAGAATCTCTACTGCCGTTCCTTTACCTGTCATGTTGTTCTCTCTTTTTAAGGTATTTCAGAGATTCACAGTTCATTTACTGGATAATATTATTTACTCTAATTCTATGCCTAGTCTATCGTCTATCTACCAGCACTTTAAACTATATATTGGACTGTCCTTGTTTCTTGTTCTGTTCTGCCCGTACAGACCTCTATTCAAAGCGGTATCCACAGAACTTTCTCTTTGCACCTCGTCTATTCAGACCCTTATCTCTTAAGGTGGTATCCACGAGGATTTTCTCTATTTTCCTTTCCCTGCCCGTTCAGACCTTCATTTCATACGAAGCGGTATCCACAGGGACTTATCAACACCACGTGGAATTTTTCTTCACTTAACTCCTTATTAACTTATTTGTACTTACCCTCACTGCAGTGTTCTTGATCAATCCTCTGAGCCTCCTGTTAACCCCCAATTCTGCCAGATTCTTTGGACCGGAGAGACCCTTCGGCAGTGGTTCCACACTTCTGAGACTCCAAGACCTCCCCAAAGCCAACAGAATTCTTAGTCCAAATTGTCGCAAAAAGCACTTACCTTGTGTTCGGGTGCACCCTTAATTCTGTTAGCCTTGTGGGAGTCCCTGGAGGACTGGGAAGCGTCCCCAATCTGCTGTTTCCTTTCCGTGGGTCTCCTTCCGGTCCTGCCGCGGTCGCCAATTTTGTCATGGTTTCTTGTGCCCCACAAACGACCAGGAGACGCAGAAGATTCTTCAAGAAGTATTAAACTTTAATTTGCAAATCAAAGCTGAGACAGTCATTGAGCTAGTCGCTGATTGCCCACCGATCCTTGTACATAGCATTTTTTATAGCAATCTCCTGGTTTAGTTGCATTAGCATATCCAATCGGTCTATAGTTGTGTACCACACGTACATCAGCCACTATTGTTTCTACCCATTGACTTAATCATGTTCTAATCTACATCTCTTAGCTACCTCTCATTATCACACTATTATCTTCTTCCTTCTTAAGATTTCATTCTCCTACTAAATTGGATACATGCATAGCAAATAGCAAGTTCAAAGCTGACTACATAGTTTTGGTTACACAGCAAACAATGCAACTTTTGTACTCCAATATAAGAAGGTGAAGAGGATAGTATGGTAAAGATAGTATAGGAATGGGAAGGGGAGTTGATTGGAGAATTCTCTTTGAAATAGTGATCTGTGATCTTTTGAAATGGACTCTTGACTTCACAACCTACCTCATCACGGCTCTTACAACTTATTATCTGCCTCTACTACACTTTCTCTCTTACCTAAACAATATTTTCTGTATTTTGTTATTGCTATTCCCTTATACTAGTGTACTGATGTGATGAAATGTGATGGGTGGCATTCTAAACAAGATTTTTCGCTGTACCTCAGTATGCAGTACATGCTGACATCATCACATCATCATCCCTGAGGCCCGACACAGTCGTTCTGTCAGAAACATCGAAGAAGGTGGCCATGATAGAATTGACAGTGCCTTGGAAAGACCGGATTGAGAAAGCATCTGAGCGTAAGTAGTCCAAATATCAGGAGCTGGCAGAGCCGTGCTAGAGACAGGGATGGAGGGCACGATGTGAGCCTATAGAAGTGGGGTTTAGAAGTTCTGCTGACTGCTCACTCTGCAGAACCTACTCCCTTCTTGGCATTACAGGGACTGCAAAGAAAAGAGTCATCAGGAGCGGTCACAGAGGCTGCTGAGCAAACCTCCAGGTGGCTAAGGGTCAAGCGGTGTGACCTGGACCAGTGCTGGTGGGACACAAGCCGGGGCTTGACCAACCTCGCCAGGGTCAACTCCCGATGACCCCAGGTTACAACGCTGATGATATGTTCCAGTACATCTTCAGATGTATCTCAGCATTATGTGATATTAATAAACCAATTTACCAATTTAAATATCAGATATATTTGTTATACAGTGAAATCCATCATTTTGTGTCAATGACCAACATTGTCCAAGGATGTGCTGGGGACCAGCCTACACTTCTGGCACTAACATAGCATGTTCACAGATTGCTAACGCTAGCCCATGCACCTTTTGGTATATAGTCATAAAGAATTGCAGAAATAAGCCCTTCAGCCCATCTAGTCTGTGCCAAACTATTCTATCTAGTCCCACCCACCTGCATCTGGACCACAGCAAATATTCAATGATCAATGTAATGAAATGCGTGGCTTTGCAGCAAAAATCACAACATATGTCAGTGAATAGAATGTGGGAGGAATCCAGGACACCCAGAGGAAATGTACACGGTCACGGAGGGAACCTAGAAATTCCGTACCGACAGCGATAGGAATTGATCTCCGATTTACTGCCAATGCTGTACAGCCTCAGGTGAACCTCTGGCAATATCATGCTTCCAACTTGTACCAGGACAGGTGGCGTCTGGGATGAAACTCCCCTTGGAACGACAGAAGCTCGGATAGTAAAGCAGTTTCTCAGGTAAGATGAGCAGCTTCAAGTTCCTGGATGTCACTGTCTCTGAGGATCTAACCTGGACCCAACATATCGATGCAGCTACAAAGAAGGCACACCAGTGGCTCTATTTCACTGGAGTTTGAGGAGATTTGGTTTGTCAACTTGCAAGTTTCTACAGGTGCTCTCAGGAGAGCATTCTAACTGGCTGCATCACGGTCTGGTGGGGGCAAGGTGGTCTTGCCTCTGCACAGGATCGAAATAAGTCACAGAGAGTATCCAGGGCATCTCCAAGTATTGATGCCTCAAAAAGGCAGCAGCCATCATTAAAGACTCCTATCATCCAGGCCATGCCCTCTTCTCATTGCTACAGTCAGGAAGGAGGTACAGGAGACTGAAGACACACACTCAACAATTCAGGAATAGCTTCTTCCCATCGCCATCTGATTTCTGAATGGACACTGAACCCATGAACACCACCTCACTCTGCTTTTTTATTTCCATCTTTGCACTACTTATTTAATTTTTTATAGATATATCTTACTGTAATTCACAGTCTTCTTTCTCTGTTATTATGTATTGCATTGTCCTGCTGCCACAAACCTAGCAAAGTTCACGATGTGTGCCGGTGATATTAAACATGATTCTGTTCTACACTGTGGAACTTCCTAATGAGTCAAAGGCTGTCACATCAACCAGCAACCATCTCAAAAGAGCCAGAGCTCTTCTCAAACCATCAGCCCCAAGGCAGAGAGGAGTGAATGGTGATAAGTGTGGGGTTGGTTTGTGATCTCCGAACCAATTGTGTAACACAAATTAACATTTATAAACCCAATCATTAACTCAACAATGTCTCAATTCCTGGGGAATGTTCAGATTACAACACAAATGGCCCTCTAATTCTTATCTACATTTGCACATTAATTTATTGTTACTTTAAGAAGCATTAAGATCTTGGAATCTATTTTGCAGCCTAAACTTTGTTCTCTTCCCCCAAGACCTTCCCCCCACACACTCCACCCCCCCCCCCCAAAATGGTGCCTGATTTGCTGAGGTTGTCATTTACATTTCTATGGCAAATGAATTTCAAAAGCTTCCCACAGCCAACATCTTTCTTTTAAAAAACGCAGTCACTGTTGTAATGCAGTAATTATTTTCACCTGTGCCCTTTTCGCAGCACACACACACACACACACACACACACACACACACACACACACACACACACACACACACACACACACACACACACACACACACACACACACACACACACACACACACACAACCTGATCAAGGTTCTTGGCCCAAAATGTCATCTGTTCATTTCCCTCCATAGATGCTGCTTGACCTGCTGAGTTCCTTCAGCCCTTTGTGTGTTGCATATACTAAAGAATCTGACTTGGCCCATCACCCCTCTCCTATCAGCGCCACTCCCTTTGTTCTTTCCTCACTGCCCTAGCAATGTTCCATCCCAAGTATTGGTCCAATTCCCATGTTGAGGAATTGCTCAAAAAAAATTGAGGAAAAGCTCCTGTTGAGCTTTCTCCCATCACCCTTCTAAACATCTTGCTTCTTTTGGAAACATTTTGGCTTTTCCACCATGATTTCTTACCCTCTCAACAAAGCAACAGGTTTTCCTTTTATGTAATCCCAGAATCATTTTCGATCATATGAGGGGCATTTGGCTCTCAGCCTGTACTCATTGGAATTTAGAAGAATGGGGGCGGGGGGGGGGGAATCTCATTGAAGCCTATCAAGTGTTGAAAGGCCTCAATAGAGTGGATGTGGAGAGGATGTTTCCAATAGTGAGGCAGTGTAAAACCACAGGACACAGTCTCAGAATGGAGGGGTGTCTTTTTAGAATGGAGATGAGGAGGAATTTCTTTAGCCAGAGAGTGGTGAATCTGTGGAATTTGTTGCCTCAAGCTGCTGTGGAGGCCAAGTCTTTATGTATATTTAAGGCAGAGGTTGATAGATTCTTGATTGGTCAGGGCATGAAGGGATACAGGGAGAAGGCAGGAGATTAGGGCTGAGGGGGAAAGTAGATCAGCTATGATGAAATGGCAGAGCAGACCCAATGGTCCAAGTGACCTGATTTGGTTCCTATATCTTTTGGTGTTATGGTGGTCAATCCCCTTCATGATTGCAAACTGCTCTAGCTCTGAATGAAGAAAGAGACTTGAGTTGCATTTCTGTAGCACCTTTCATCTTCGCTTCAGCACATCCTATAGTCAAAGGAGCACTTTCGGAGTGTAGACACTGTCATAATGCAGTCCGTTCACACGATCCCAGAAACAGGAATCTCTATGATGTTCAATATTATCCAGGACACTGTACACCAAACCATGCCAAACCTCCCTCTCCCACCACCATTGAATTTCTTCAAGATCCTATCCAGGGATTGACCCTGAGGCAGCAGACAGGGACACCTCTGACAGCGCAGCTCTCCCCCAGTCCTGCAGCAAGATCCCAGCCCAGCTTCCCGTATGCACCTCTCTGGGGTGTATCTTGAACCACATTCAACCATCGTACAACCTTCCTCGTTCGTTCAACAAGAGCCCACTGCCCATTCCTGAATGCTCTTTCAACACCTTGCTGAGACACTTTGGGAGTCAGTCAAGAGTCAACCCCCTGGCTGTGGGTGCAGAACCACACCAGGGAAGGGGAAAGACTTGAAGCCCTGTGGTGGGTGGGTTTATAGGAATGTCTCTTCACAGTCTGGCAGTAGGGCAGCAGAGCGACAGAACTGGTTGTGATTCTGATTCGGATTAGCTCATTGTCATAGATGCAATGAAATTCCTTGCTTACAGAGTAAACAATCTACGTGGTAGTAGTAATTACAAAGTCGAGCACAAAAAGCACAACTTTGCAACGATTGTACAGCAGTCTGAAGTAATGCAAACAGAAATGCTAAAGCAAATAACCAAGTAACCAAGAGAGGCAGAATTGCTGTCTCACAACACCAGAGACCTCTGGGTTCAGTGCTGAGCTCCAATGCTGTCTGTGCATTCTCCCTGTGACTGAGTGAGCTTCTCCCACAACCCAGAAGACGTGAAAGGTGGTAATTGGCTGCTATGCATTTTTCTCAGTGTGCGGGTCATGGGTGGAATCCGGGGGGCGGGGGGGGGGGGAGGTTGATGAGGATGTGAGAAGAATGAAAATTAAGTGGGTGGTGGATGGTCAGCAGTGGCTCAGTGGGCCGAATGCCCTGCTTCTCTGCTGCATGCCATCTACAAATTCACCAGTGACACAGCTATTGTTGGCAAAATCTCCGCTGTTGATGAGGCATACAGGAGAGGAGGAGGAATGAGGACTGGTTGAATAATGTCGCAACAAGAACCTTGCACAAAGCCTCAGTGAGTTTGTGGAACTGTCTCTGGGCCTCAGGAAGTTCAGTTGAGGGGACACACACAGGCCCCTATTGAGGGATCAGCAGCAAAAAGTGTGAGCAGCTTCCAGTTCCTGGGTGTCAACACCGCAGAGGGTCTATACTGGTCCCAGCATATTGATGCAAATATGGCACACCGGTGGCTAAAATCCGTTATGTCTCCAAATACTAGCAAATTTCTACAGGTGTACCATTCTGACTGACTGGGAAAAGCCTCAGAGGATTGCAGACTGGGCCATCTCTATCATGGGCTGGACCAAGGAGGATATCTTCAAAAGGCTAGGGAAGAGGGCAAGCGTAATGAGGGATCCTCACCTCCCAGGACATGCCCTCTTCCCATCACCACCATCATGGGAAGATACACGGACAGACCCACAGTCGACCACTAGGAACATTTTCTTCCCCTCCAACATCAGATTTCTGAATACTGACAATGCGTCTGATTTTTATTCTGACCTTATAACTTACAAGAAAATGTTTATCCCTTTAAATTTTAATTGCTCAGCCGTCTCGTTGGCTTTTTCTGGGAACACTTTTCTTGCGCGTTGCATTGCTATTTAAATGAAACATCGGACAAGTGGAAGTCGAGGGAGCCAGGAGCGGGGCCGAGGCGTGGGACGTGCTGCAGGTGAAGTTCGCCGGAGTTGTGTGAGTGGGAGGAGCCGGGAGGAACCGGGAGGCCGGGCGAGCAGCCGCTGAGTACGGGTGAAGGGAGACGTTCCTCTCCAACAGCGGGGCGATGGAGGGCGGCGCGGGTCCGAAGCGCAAGAACCTCGGCTTCTTCAAACCCAGGCTGTACATGCTGGAGCGGCGCCGCACCGACACCATCATCGCGCAGGCAGACGAGGAGAAGAGCAGTAACCTGCGCAGGAGCCAGTCCGATCGCAGCGAGTACAGCCAGAAGCTGAAAGGTAGGAGGGGGGAGACGGGGAGGGGGCAGAGAGCGATCCAAGAAGGGAGGGAAAGGAGAAAAGGGGGAAACGAGGGAGAACATGAGCAGGGAGATGGGGAGAGAAGGGACTGAGAAAAGTCAGGTGGGAGAGGAGGGGAGAACTTGGGGTGGGCGAGGACGAAGGAAGGGAGGAGAGAATGTGTGGAGCAAAGATTGAGGAGAGAGAAATGAGACTGGGAGACTGAGATGGGGAGAAATGAGAGGAAGTGGATGAGAGGGATAGAAGGGCAGGGGAAAAGAATGGAATTGATGAGAGCAGAGGGAAGAGAGAAAGCGGGATAGGGAAGGGGAGACAGGAAATGAATGGGGACTGAAAAGGGTGGGGGAAAAGGAAGAGAGGGTCGAGGAGGAAGATTAAATCAGGGAGAAAAGACAGGAATGGAGAAGGGAGAGTGCTAGGAGAATGTAAAGGACAGGCAGAGAGGAGCAAAGGGAGAAGGGGAGTGGATTAGAGTGAATCCAGGGAGAGAATAAACACAAGTTATTCCCGTCCAGCTCCCTAGGATGGCGTCTGCCAGCTCCCCAAGCTCCAAGGTTCTGGGGGTCCAGGGTTTGTGTGTTGTGGAGGTTACAGCAGCGACGTCAGGTGCCAAGGGTAGTGCTCTAAGCCTCTTGTGGCTCTGTCTTACAGCAAGTTCACTGTTGTAATCAGAGGAATTAAATCTGTGTGTGTTTTACACGGGGTGAGTGGTGGTCACACTCCCATAGTAACAGAGCACTCTCTGCAGACTTGGGTCCCGTCCGTACTGGATCCATCTTTCACGTTCTCATCTCTTTATCAGACCCCTCCTTATCCCCATCTCCACAACCTCCTTTTAAGATTTCTGCACCCTTCTGATTTGAATCTCTTGGGATGTGTTGATCCATTCAAAGTAGGTAGAGGACAATCCCACAGCCGCTAAAGAGTAAGGAGTTATTCCAGTTTCCTAGATAACTTCTCTTCACACAGTGCAGAGACCCCAGAATAACTTTTCTTTTTGGTTATTGAGTTCCCAAAACATTAACAATACAGGGTTATTAATACAAACACTTCCTTTAAAAACATAAATCTCTATTAGCACTATCCAAAGATGATCTTTTGCACAGAGATGCCTTGAGGATGTGATTGTATGTACGTAGGCCCAGTGGCACTTTTTGGGTACACATGTACACCTGCTCATTAATGCAAAGTATCTAATCAGCCAATCATGTGGCAGCAACTCATTGCATAAAAGCATGCAGACATGGTCTAAAGGTTCAGTTGTTGCTCAGACCAAACATCGGAATGGGGAAGGAATGTGATCTAAGTGGCTTTGGCCATGGAATGATTGTTGGTGCCAGATGGGATGGTTTGAATATCTCAGAAGCTGCTGATTTCCTGGGATTTTCACACACAACAGTCTCTAGAGTTTACAGAGAATGGTGCAAAAAACAAAAGAAAATGTTCAGTGAGCAGCAGTTTTGGGGACGAAAATGTTTTGTTAATGAGAGAGATCAGAGGAGAGTGGCCAGACTTGTTCAAGCAGACAGGAAGGCAACAGTAATAATAATCATGTGTTACAACAGTGGTGTCTGAAGAGCGTCTCTGAATGCACAACATGAAGTGGTTGGGCTACAGCAGCAGAAGTCCACGAGCACACACTCAGTGGCCACTTTATGAGGTAGAGGAGGTACCTAATAAAGTGACAACGAAGTGTAGTTCGGGTATTGACTTGAGCTTTAACATCTCTTAAATTATTTTGGTACAGAATTTTAGAAAGTGTTTTAGTGATTTGGAAAGTAAATTTACAAGGATGATATTGGGACTTGAAGGCATGAGTTATAGGGAAATGTTGAATAGGTTTGGACTTCATTCCCTGGAGTGTAGGAGAATGAGGGAAGATTTGATAGAGGTATGCAAAATTATGGGGGGTATGGATTGGGTAAACACATACAGGCTTTTTCCACTGAACTTTGATTAGATAAGCAATAGCGATCATGGTTTAAGAGTGAAAGGTGAAATATTTAAGGGAAACATTAGGGGGAACTTCTTCACTCAGAGGTGGTGTGAGTGTGAAATGAGTTGCCAGTGGAAGTGATGGATGCAAGTTTGACTGCAATATTTAAGAGAAATTTGGATAAGTACATGGATAGGAGAATTATGATCTCAGTGCTGAAAGATGGGACTGGGCAGACTTCATCTATTTAATATTCAGACCTGTAGCCTGAACTACTAAGACCATGAAACGTAGTAGAATTAGGCCATTTGGCCCATCAAGTCAGCTAGCCTTTCCACCAAGGCTGATT
Organism: Hypanus sabinus; assembly: GCF_030144855.1. NCBI lineage: Eukaryota > Metazoa > Chordata > Chondrichthyes > Myliobatiformes > Dasyatidae > Hypanus > Hypanus sabinus. The sequence continues at coordinate 159,839,095 of NC_082708.1, read as the reverse complement.
TATTATCACACTCAACCCTGTTCTCCTGCTTTCTCTCCATAACTTTTGATGACCTGACTAATCAAGTGTCTCTGATCCTCTGTTTTAAATACACCCAATGACTTGGCCTCCGTAGCTGTCTGTGGCAACGAATTCCACAGACTCACCAACCTCTGGCCAAAGAAATCCGTAGTTTGTTTGCTGTCAATATGTCAAGGATTTGGGTCCTGTTCAATGCTGTGAAGTGTAGCTCTGATCTTAAAGTAATTTAAGTTATTCATTGTATCCGGTCACTCTTCATGCTTCTGGGTGTTGCCACCCGCACGCCTGTAAGTCCGGGCAAGTGATTCGATGATGCATGGCTGAGGTGCAGCAGAGAGTTAAAGATGAGCTCATTCTCGAGTGAGTCACTGTGTAATCAGAGCCTGTTCCTTGTTCAGGTACAGCCCATATCATATGGATTCAGATTTACCTGAGCCAACAGGTGCATAGCAGAGTGCATGATGTAATGTGTGAATAGTTCCGAGGAACAGGTGCATTTTTCCAAAGCACAGACTTAACTGACCGACAGCAAAAATTCACAAATCACTATAGGCACCAGAGAAATGTCATGGTCATAGAGGGTTGATAATTATTTAGAATGTTTGCACTTTCCAGGAATTGCTCAGGGGGTTTATGTTGTTGGACTGCCTGCTTCAGTTTCTTAAACTTGTGTCCTTTAATTTAAAGTTTCGCTGCTTGTGAGTGGCATTTGTGTTTGCATTTGTGTCATGCTCAAAACAAGGGTGAAACAGTAAACCGGATGTCACAGATCAACCAAATGATACTGGTACCTGCTCACTAAGGTGACCTACCTGGATGACCTACGGCCCAGATGCTTTGCACGGGAGGAGCAAATCCTTGCATGCTCCTCCTGAGAGCCTGGTGTCAGGTCCATTGCAATACAAGGAATTGAGCTCTTGCTAAAGTTATTGGGACAAATTCACAACAATGAACAATGCAGCGCAGGAATAGGTCTGGTGGCTCACAGTGCTGTGTCAACCTAATTAAACTAGTAATTAAATACCGGACTAAACTAATCCCTTTTGCCTGCACTATGTTCTTATCCGTCCTTTCTCTGCACATTCATATGCCTAAGGGGCTTTTAAGCGCCTCTATTGTATTTGACTAGTACAATAAGATGGACTCATCCACAGAGAAGGTGCAGGGCGGATAGACAGTAAGATGCAAGGTCACTACTTCAGTTTGACCCTGCGCCTTTCTGTCCATCTGCCCTGCACCACCTCTGCACTGTAATGCTCCACACGGTGTATACTGCACACTGTTAGTTTTACCTTGTACTACCTCAGTGTTTCGGTCTGATAAATTGATCAGTATGGATGGTGTGCAAGACAAGCTTTTCACTGTAACTTGGTGCATGTGACAACAATAAACCAATTTACCAATTTAGCCACCTATCCAAGGCAGCCAGCACTCTCTGGAGAAGAAAATAGGCTCTGCAAATCTCCTTTGAGCTTGCCCCTCCTCGCCTTAAATGTATGCCCTCTAGAATTATACGTTCTGACATAGGGAGAAAGACGCTGGCTGCCTACTCTATCTATCCCTCTCATAATCTTATACACCTCTGCCAGGTCTCCCCCCAGCCTCTGCTGCTTCAGAGAAAGCAACCCAAGCTTGTCAACCTTTCTTTACGTCACACTCTCCCCAGGGCAGCTCGATAGGGCAGTGGTTAGCGCAGTCGCTTTACAGCGGCATTGATCACCAATCTCAGTTCGATTCCCACTGCCGTCTGTAAAGAGTGTGCACCTCATCGCTGTAACTTCCACCACGTTGTTTTCACAACTCGGGTTAGTAAGTTGTGGGCATGTCACGTTGACGCTGGAAGCATGCCAATACTTGCGGAACTCCCCCAGCACGATCCTCGCTAATTTTACAGTACTTGACATAACTCATTTCACTGTCTGTTTCAATGTTTCGATGTACATGTGACAAATAAAGCTAATCTTTATCTATAATGCAGGCAGTAACCTCTACTGCACCCTCTTACACACACTTCCTCTAATGACATAACCAAAAAAGTATACAATTCAAATTAAACTGCATTGCAAAAAATAGCTGATTTGCATTTATGTGGCATTTTTTACTGTGGAAACGCCCTCCCCCCACCCCGACACACTTATGAATTAGGTTCTGTCACCAAACCACGTACACAACATTAGACAGGTAATCAAGGAATGAGTGTGTGTTAAAGGGGAAGAGCAGAGTGTTTGGAATTTTGTCAAGAGAAGGTGTGGTTGTCATTGACGGGGAATTGGAATTTGACGCTGGATCTGGAAGGGTGCCTGGTTCTCAGAAATAGGGAGGGATTTGTAGAGTAATACAGCGTGGAATCAGGCCCTTCAGCTAACTCATCTATGCCAGCTAAGTTGCCCACTAAGACGGTTCCATATGCTCGCGTTACATCTGGCAGCTCTAAATGAAACTGCTCCACGGTTAGATTGAATGGAGGGATGACATGGTTAATGCTGGCATTATATAGGAACGTATAGCACATCAGTGACATTGTTTACAAATGATAGGTGTTTGAGTGGAGAGCTGTCACAGATTCACGTGATGAGGAGTCAGAAGGCCATTGATTTTACTATTAATTACCCAATGAAGGAGCAACAGTCAAAGAAATCACTCTTACAGTAAAGTTCAGAGTAAATTTGTTATCAATGTACGTACCTGTTACCCTATACCACCCTGAGATTCATTTTCTTGCAGGCATTCACAGTAAATGCAAAGAATGGGAAAAAAATGGATAAACAGCCAACTGTGCGATACCAAAAAAAAAACGAACAACATAATAATAAATAATTAAGCTGTAAAGTCCTCGAAAGTGAATCCATAGGTTGTGGAATCAGGTCAGTGTGGGAGTGAGTGAAGATGAGTGAAGTTATCCCTTCTGGTTCAAGAGCCTGATGGTTGAGGGTAATACGTGTTCCTGAGCCTGGTGATTTGGGATCCTGATGGTAGCAGTGAAAAGAGAGATGATAGGGGACCCTGCTGATGGGTGCTGCTTTCCCACGACAATGCGCTGTGTAAGTGTGCTCAGTGTGGGGAGGGTTTTACCCGTGACCCGTGATGTACCGAGTACTTTTTGGAGGGTTTTCCGTACAAGGGCATTGGTGTTTCCATGCCAGGCTGTGATGCAACCACTTTCTGAAAACATCAAAGCCAAGCTCATGACCTCTGCCAGATAAAAGCTGGGTGCTCTTTTAATAAATGCCTTCAACGATGTTTATAAGTTTATAGCCTTTTCTGTTTTTATGGAATGTCATTAAATTCCAGGATGCTGTCCAAGTTGCATGCCATCTTGGACAATGACTCCCATCGACTCCATAATGCACTGGTTAGGCACAGGAGTACGTTCAGCCAGAGACTCATTCCACCGAGATGTAACACTGAGCGTCATAGGAAGTCATTCCTGCCTGTGGCCATCAAACTTTACAACTCCTCCCTCGGAGTGTCAGACACCCTGAGCCAATAGGCTGGTCCTGGACTTATTCCCACTTGGCATGATTAACTTATTTTTTAATTATTTATGGTTTTATATTGCTATATTTCTTCACTATTCTTGGTTGGTGCGGCTGTAACAAAACCCAATTTCCCATGGGATCAATAAAGTATGTCTGTCTGTCTGTCTGTAAATTCCTGAAATATCCTCTTACAAACTTTATAACTTCCACATAATAAGAGATCCCTGTCTAAATCTAAACTATCTCGATTTTACCCTAATATTAGTCCTCTTTGTGATAAATGCAAAAGGGGCGAGGCCTCTCTCATTCATATGTACTGGTTTTGTCCTAGCTTGGAGAAATTTTGGAAAGATGTCTTCATATCGTTATCTCATATTCTGAATCACCACCTAGAACCTAACCCTTTAATTGCTTTGTTCGATTTTTTGGGTGAGATAGATTTACGTCTGAGTTCAACTAAGTGTCGAATATTATCTTTTGCTTCTCTCCTGGCTAGACGCTTAATCCTCCCTAGATGGAGAGATGTTGCTCTGCCCATGCATGCTCAATGGCTTAATGATATTATGTCCTGCTTAGACCTTGAAAAAATTCATTATTCAGTTCTTAATTCAGATATAAAGTTCCATAAGGTCTGGGGACCTTTTACTGAGTACTTTCATAATTTTCCTCTTAACTAAGGTTTTTTTTTCGGTCCCTTGCTTTCAGCTCCTTTTTTTTGGTAGTAGGCATTAATATCTTCTGTTGCTAAGTGTATTTACAGTTTTGGGGGTTTGAATGTCCTGATTTATACTCTCTATATTGTGTTGTGGTTTGTCTGGAGTTCTTTTTTTGTTGCGGGGCTTGGGGAGGATATTAATTTTACATGTCTTCAATTTGGGTGCTTTCTCAATTATCTTCTTTTGTATTATATTATTATTGTATGTTTATTTTTGCACTGTATTAATGTTCTTCATTTCGATCTGGGTTTTTTTTTATCTGTAGCGATGTAGAAAATGTATAAAAAAAACTAATTAAAAAAATAAAAGATCCCAGGTCCTCCAGAGAAGCAGAACCAAATCCACACCTGTAAGGTAATAAAGCACAGCTTCAATCAAAAATTTTGACAATTCCTTCACTCTTCTCCCCTCACAGATGCTAATCAACTCGCTTAGTTCTTCCAGCAGTGAGCTTTGAGAGAGATGTTGATGACTGATGCCTAAATGCTCACTCATATGCTACACTGTCCCAACTGTTTAGTGATGCCCGAACATACCAATAGGAATATGTTCTGTTGAGCTTCCTGATTGTTATTGAATTTAATGACGTTATAACTGATCTGTGACACAACGCCTGTGTGTGAACCATTGCCACATAGCCATCAATCCATTTCAGTAGTCAGAAGTACGTCAGGCTCAGATTTAAGATAACCAAAATTAAAGGTGGGTCCATTGCATTC